>NW_020955378.1:807073-834699 GCF_003031625.1 Empidonax traillii
CTAAGCACACTCTTAAGAAAACAGGTAATTTGATTTTTAATTTTTTTAAATTCCCCTTTTCAATGCTTCTCACTTTTAATTATCTGTACTCTGACCTATAAAATTCTGTACCTTTTATAAATGTGCAGTTTAAATGAGATGCAGAAGCTCCAGCAACTCACTTGAAATTTCAAATTCAGACACCCTTTGATACAAAAACACATTCAACAATATTGATGCTTTTTTCCTCCCTTATTTTGTTAAAGAAATGGTATATATGTCCATTTCATAACACCATTAAAGCAGTTTATAGCCAGCTTTGTCTATATTCTAGCCGTGTGAACCAACCACTTTTCTACTCCTTGAAATTTTACAGCTCAACTGTTGCGCAAATTATTTCGCCTTCCTCTCTTTGCACTTGGAGTGTCCACCCATGTGTTACTCTCCCACTTTTCTATACAGAAAAAAACCATGAAATGTGTTGTTTGTAGTGGTACTCCAGAGCCGTTTCTTAGGTTAACAATGAAACTCTGCACAAAAGGTGTCTGTATGGTTTACACTAATCCACTGTGGATGTGAATTACAGTATTCTGCCAAACAGCATTCTCACTGTGAAACTACAGTGTCCGTACACAGGGAGGCTGGAAGAGAGCTCCTGTTTCAGTAAAACATCCCATATAAAACATCTGAATCCAAACCCTTGATGTCCTCTCCAGTGATGAGGTCCTCCAGCCTGAGATCATGATTGAGCAGAGTTTCAAATAAGCTTTCCATATCATAATGGTGTGGATGAAAACTCTGTTACTCTTCTTGCGTTGCACCAAATATTTATTACTTCACATCCTGGCACTTGGTTATTTGGAGGAATTTTTCTTTTTAATGGCCCAACTGTTTCCTCCCCTCTGAGCATAACACAGAACTTGCCTTGGTCTCCCGCACTGCCAAGTCTATAGGCAGCTTCTGAGATACTGCACAGACCACTGAACTAAAAATGTGAAGTGTAAAATAACCCTTTTTTTCCTGAAACAACCGCTTTTTTTTTTTTTTTTTTTTTTTTTACTCCTATTGACCTTCTTAATCCCTGGTACATAAATATACATTTTGAGGTCTGGAAATCCCATATCTCTCTCAAACTCTAATATTGCTCAGACAGAGTATGGAAGATCATTCAGCTGGCCTTCAGCCTGTAGGTTTCCCAACTGCTTTCACATTCAGCTCAGCATGAATACACTTCTCCTTGAACATATTTTCATATGTCTTTGATTAATTTTATTGGAAGACAAAAATCTAAGAATTTGGAATTAAGAGTCAGTGAAAAAAATAGTTTGGCTTCCTTTGGTTTTATATCCAAAATTCTCTGTATTTGAGTCTAAACTTAGAATGACAATCTAACATGGTTTTTAGTTATAATAGCACAATTAGTTTATCCATTCAAATTAATTCCTATATTGAAGAGTAAAAAGAAAAATTGGGGTTTGCTTCTTGAACTTTTTATGTAAATCAGATATTTTGTAATTAGACTAAAGAAACTGAAAATCTGGAACACAACCGCCTTTCAAGGTTATATTATTTTCCACCACTAAAACATTTAACAAAACACTTGTAGTCCAGGAGACTGTGGACAGCCAGACCACAAATGGTATTCCTAACCTTTAACTGTTTCAGACATTAAGAAGCCCCAGGAGTAAAATATTTTATATTAGACTCTTCAAGATGGAGTATGAGACATGGGTTTAACTTTGATTTACTACTGCATAGTCCTGGGATACTGCTCATCACAGGTCAGGGTTTTCAGGAGACAACCACGCAACTTTAATATCCATTTTTTTGAAACAAGCAAAAATGTTTTAGACTCCTCTGATGTAGGATATGCTAAAGTATGGAATTAAAATTTGGATCAAAATTTGAAATATATAGAAATCATTGATATAAGGGAGCTAATTTGTTATTATTTTAAAAGTCCCCAAAATAGGCCCTAAAAATCCAACAGCATAATAAACAGATTAATAATTTAAACTAACATTCAGGTTATTAATTGGCTGATCTGAAACAAAACTAAATTTTTTAAATTAATGTATTTTTTATTTTTACATAATTTTCATACTTAGACAAAAGTTTCACTAGACTTACCATTTCTAAATTTTGGAAAATACATGATACAGTCCTGTCTTGGGAAATTACTAAGAGGTTTTTGCAGACAAAAAGGTCCAAAAAGTTCTTAAGTGCTAAAAGACATCCTAAGTTTGAGATTTTTTTCCTTCAAAATTAAAAACCTTCAAAATTTTGATTCCTATTAATCATACTGTAAACAACCTGTACCAACTGCAAGGAAACACAATTAAAATTGTTTTCTTTACAGAAGGAAGATTCAATCAGAAATTAAATCCTTTTCATTTTACTGTTGCACTGCCTTTCTTGCAGTCTCCCTTTTATTAGAATTAATGAAGGTTTGCAGCCTTGTGATTTCTAATAACACTTACAGAGAGGTATGTCACAGTGCTGAACTGACACTCTCTGTCTGCATTGCAATTCCTTTAGTGCAAAACATTTGCAAAAAACAACTAAGGGTCCATTTACCAACTATTTCCCTTCCTTGCCTATTTCCAAACCAAACCCATGTTGGTTTGTTGTTTGAAATTTTATAAAAGCTTAGAATTTTCTTAATTTCATTTAAAAAACATATAATTTTACCTATTTTCTCCTCTTAAACATCCATAAGGAAACAATTGGAAAAAACAGCCTGTAGACAGACAGGCTCGTGGCATTTTTTGGCTCAGCTGTAAGTAATAAAGACCTAAAAATCTCACAGATGCAAGGAAGACAAGGTCAGGGACTGTGATAATCATCTCACATATCTATGCAGGTATATAATAGTTTTCTACACTTGATCTTGTCACTTTCTACAGAGTCAATACAAATAAACAGGTAGGGTGCAGCTCATCTTACACCAGCTTTCTTCTTTACAAAAGAGATTAAGTGTTTTCTGAGTTTCTGTTCTTCAAAGATTACAAGCAGACCTCAGTTAACTATCTCAGGTGCCGGGTAGGAAGGAGCAGCTGCTTAAATAAATCCCATTCAGACTCTCTGCATTGCTTGCAACATATGTGTTGGCTTCTGTGTCGCTGCAGCAAGGCTGAGCCTGCTAACTTAATGACAGCTTTGAAATCTCCACATTGCTCTGCAATGTATAATATGTATAAACAATTGCCAGTAAAGCTGCATAGTTTAAATCAGCTTCAGTTTGGGTATTCTGACTTTAACAAATGAAACTTATATTTCCTCTGACCTTAGGGAAGTGAGCATGCCACCCATAGCTCTCCTAAGTGATTTTTTTAAATATATTCCAATTGAACAATAGTTTGCAAGTGCAATTAAGAAAAAAATTACCAGTAAGTTGCATCAGACTGTGAGCAAGTATCAAACTCAAACATCCCAGTTTTAAGGGGGGTTAAATCTGAAGAGACCAATGTTTATATTTCCATCTTCTCTCACTAAGGTCTATCCCTTCAAATGGATTGTACAATTGTTTTTTCTCTGTCAACTGCCAAGTCAATCCTCTCCCTCCTTTAAAATTAAGTTTGAAACAGGATTCTTGTTTGTTTAAAGTGGGGGGTGTTTAAAGTTGTGATTACTACAGAGCTTGGGCTGAAATAAATATTTCACTTGGATCTCCATTGCATTTGCAATGGTGTCTCAGACTAAATTTTTCTTTTGAGTGTTGAGCTACATTTTCTACCTTCCAGGAAAGTGCCACAACTACAAGATCATGGGTATTCTGTCATTCAGTCTTACTAATGTCTTTTTCTGACATGTTTTTATCTTGAACAAATTATGAACTATTTAGACACAGAAAGTATTCTGAGGGAATATAGTAATGCTTAAGCCAACAAAAAATTCTCCTTGGTTTTGCATTCTATTCAAAACAAAACAGTGAAAACATAAGAGGCAGAGGAACAACCAGCTCAAGAAAGTGAAAAGCATAAAGGACAAAGGATTATTCTGAAGGGCTGAAAATCCCTGTTCAAATTTCTTTAGGAGAGTGGAAATACCTGGGAGTCATGGATGATTGGCTTGTCCAGATTATAAAACAGAATGCACTGCCTCCAGGTCCCCACTTCCAAAGCTAGCCCTGCCTTTTTCCAGAACAAAATAGTTGGTAAATTCAGGGTCTAAATAGCTTTGGGACAAATGGCATTATATTTTTAAAGAAATAAAGTATTTACAGATGCACACTTGTGTGTTCACACTTCTACATACTGTTTCCAGCTTTCCTTTGACATTCAGTTAATGAAATGTGCTACTTCTTAGGCAGATGCTTGACATCCAAAGTTTCCCTTGAGACCTATATTTCATAGTACATCAGCTTCTGACTGGGCCAAATGAGAGTTCAGAGATTCAGTTCTTCCAAAGTTTAGAGTTCCCATTCTAAATAGAGGTAGCCAGAATGGAATAACCTGAATTAAAGGTGTTTTTTACAATCCCATCTTAAATATATTACTGCTGTACTTAACTGAGCTGGATGCTTCTGCCAGGCAGCAGTCCCTGATTCCCCAAGCCAAATGATGCAGCATGGCTTGTGAACAGACTAATACTTTCCCTAAAGCGCACTGGGGAAAGCACACTATACAGCACTGGAGGGACACTCATTTTTCTGGCTCCATATGTTCTGATGTTCTGTCTGTTCTCTCAATACACATTTACTGTATGTGTGGGTTTTTGAGTAAAGAGAGTGTGAAACAACATTAGAACCATGTAGCTGCAAGCATGCAAAGATGGAGGCCTGCTGGGGCAGTATGAAAGTACTATCTAGCATATAGGGAGTTGAATCTGGTGCAGTTTCATCTACGTGGTTTGTTGGAGCAGCCCTGGAACATGTTCTCTTCATAATAAAAGTGGAAAATTAATTGACAGCCTTACAGACTTACCTAATTTTCCTGTTCCAAGTCATAAATTTAGTGGAATTACTTTGGAATTGTCTGGTACTGCAGATCAAGATAGTTCTTTCCTTCAAGTTACTTTATTTAGGATAATATATAGATGACACAATTTATTTTTTTTTCTGTAACACAAAATGACTACGACTTCATGATCCTTACACAAATTCACATACTTCCCCATATTACCCCTATAAGTCTTTAAAGAAAACGTCATCTGAGTGTTTTTTGACACTCTTAGGTGTTTCTGACATAATTAAAGTACAATTAGTTCCCCTTTCTGACAATACGCTTTTGTTTGACATCTACTGTTTCTAGGATTATTAGTATCAGAAGGAGGTGGGCTTGATTACACCATCAGATACCACAGCATAGATGACCACCTAAAGCACAGCTGTTGACACCTGTATTAAATATATAAACTGCCAGATATACCCAGGAGACGTGTCCTGAATAATCTAAAGGACCTTGAGCAAATTTGTCCATTTTAAGTTATTATCAGTTAAAGACAAAACCAACGTCAAAAGAAATCAAACTTCTCTATTGATTAAACAGGCACAAATGGTCCCTAACTTCTCTTAAAGCTATTTTAGAGTAGCTTAACCCACTACTCCTTGAAGTTTAAATAGCAAGGAAATGAAACCATGCATAGAAGGCTTTGCTTCATTTTTATTACTGCCCCTCCCCAGCCCCCCCACCTTGTGCAACAGCGGAATAAAGATGTAGACCCAGATTGGAAGTATATCCATACACGCCCTGTGGAGATTTTGATCTGGCCAGACCTAACCCTTTTTTCAGTCTCTGGAACTATGAAGATGCATGAGTCTGTCACTGCGCCTCAGCGATAAGTGCAGAGCCTCAGCAGAGCTCAGCAGGTTCAGTGCTGTGCTAACACAGCCAGCTCTCTGACAGATTGGAGCTGGCTCACATCCACCTACCCTGGAGTACAGACAAAACAAGTTCACGTCTATCTGCACGTGTTCATAAAAGCCAACGCACAGCTGCATAGCCCAAAAGAGGAAGGGAGTGGCTCAGGCCAGAGGCTCACCCTGCTCCCTGCACATTCGCTGCCTAAAAAAGGAAAGACAGCTCAATATTCCGAAGATAAAAAAAAAAAAAAAAAAAGTTCTCTGGCTTGGCTTGTTTGATGACACAACACACAGAGAGTTGTGCAAGAAGTTAGCCTTTCAGAGAGGTATAGAGCTGCACTTCCCTGCACAGGGAGCTAGTGCTAAATAGCACAGCTAATCCTTCAGAGTATGATTCCTTCACTAGTCCTTGAGCCTCCATTAGGTCAGCCAGCTGTGAAAAGAGGGAGAAAATTCTTGGTGGGAAGGGGAAAGAAAACCAAGGCCATGTGCACATATATTTGGCTCCATATTTCCCCCATATGAACCCTACAATTTTATTACTTTCAGGTAGGAAGGAAAATGTGTTAACAATTTAACTTTGTGTGTCTCATCTCTGTGAATTCAATTTTATTCCCTGTAATGGTAGAATTTATAATAAACAGATTTTTTATATAATTTTAATGAATTTCAGGTCAACTTCTTGGTTTCAGCTTTAAATTTTCCAGCCAATTTAAACTAAATGCAAAGAAAAATAGTGTTATTGATACTACCAAAAGAAAGACAAACAAAATGGCATCTGTGAAAGAAATATATACTAATTTATTCTTGACTGGCTTGTTTAAAAGCTATCTTTGCTTTAACAAGTGTGGATGCAGTGAAATTTTATTAACATCAGCTTCAGAAAGACAGAAAATTACTAGTAGAGCCTAATGTTTATCAAAGCATCTAAAAGTTTGACATACATCTTCACATGTGGAAAATAACCATACACAAAGACAGAGCTATTATAATAGTAGGCACTATATGGAGTAAATCTTAATGTTTTCACTCTGATTTCATATTTAGCATTTCTTACCTTATGTTCTTATAACATTGGTACACATGAATAGTAATCCCAACACTTGCCTGAGACAAACACCAAACCCGTGTTAGGGAAGCTTTTCTGATAGCATAGAAACTCCTGAAGTCAGCTGAGATATATGGTACAGTCAGGGGAGAAGAGAAACAATATTATCTTACATGGCATTTGTGACTGGAAAGATTAAAATAAACTGTTTATCATCCCAGCAAATGCATTAAAACACACATAATGTTACTAGTTGCCCCTTACCTTATTTACCATGTTATTTTACAACACTAAAACTACCACGTTGGAGAACAAAATTTGTCCTTAGCAACAGAACTAAGGACTTTTCTCCTGTATGTTCATTTACAATTTTTCAGTAATACAAATTAGATTTGCATTAGCCTGATGGATTAAAATTGTTCAAATTTAAAATTACCTCCCTCAGAATTTTCTTTTAACACAAAAAATGTGAGCATATTCAAATTCATTTGACATGGTTTCTAAGTAAAGTATTTTATGAAAAAAATGCTCTTGAAACTGATGTGTCATTGTTTCACAAGGTCTAACAAAAATCCTATGCACCACCAAAAAATTCTGTAACTGCCAAAAAAGTTTAACTTAAGCCATCTTATTTTTTTTTAGCTAGTTCAGAGCTTAGGAAAGCTGTGTGACAATGCCAGGAATGGCAAAGTCAGAAGTCACCTGCAGATGCTCAGAGAAAGTATCTATTTTCCAAGGTAGAGAGGCTAAATATAAAACTGATGTTCCCCTTCAGCTCCGAATGGTAAAAGCAAGATAAAGATCTATTAGTGACTAAAAACAGGAACTTAAAACTCTCCTGAATTTAATGAGTGGCTTTACATTACCTTTTGGAACTGCCACTGGACAAAAATGCCACCTGGGCTGATTGAAAAGATCAGCACAGGTCTAATGAGGAGCAGCTGAGGAGGGGTGGGTGTTTAGCCAAGAGAAAAGGAGGCTCAGGAGGGACCTTATTGATCTCATCAACTACCTGAAAGAAGGTTGTAGTCAGGTGGGTCTCTTCTCCCAAGTAACAAGCAACAGGACAAGAGGAACAAACCAGGGGAGGTCCAGCTTGTATATTACAAAAGATTTCTTCAAAGAAGCTGTTGTCAAGCACTGGAACAGGAAAATGGTTGAGTCCCCAATCCTGCAAGTATTTAAAAAATGTGTAGATGTGGCACTTAAGGACATGGTGTGGTGGTGCACTTGGCAGTGTTAAGTTAAGGGTAGGACTCGATGATCTTAGGGATCTTTTCCAATCAAAACAATACTATGAGTCCATGATTCTATGAAAGACTGGATCAGTGGATAAGGGAAGAGCAACTGATGTTGTCCACCTGGACTTTTGTAAGGCCTTTGATAAGGTCCCCCAACAACATTCTTACTTCTAAATTGGAGAGATACGGGTTTGATGAGTGGACTATTAGATGGACAAGGAATTGGCTGCAGGGCCAGTTCGAAGAGCTGCTTCATTCAATGGCTCTATATCCAAATGGAGATCAGTAACCAGTGGTGTTCCTTAAGGGTCCATACAGGGTCCAAAATTATGCCCCTCTAGTCTATTCTTGTGAGACCCCACCTGGAGTACTGCATTCAGTTCTGGGGTCCCCAGTACAAGAAAAACATGGACCTATTAGAGAGCAGGTCCAGATGACAACTGTAAAAATGATCAGATGTCTGGAGCACCTCCTCTTTGAAAACAGGTTGAGACAGCTGGGCTTGTTCAGGTTGGAGAAGAGAAGGTTCTGTAGAGACCTTATAGCAGCCTAATATATAAGGGGGTTTATAAGAAAGACAGAGGTTTTTACCAGAGTCTGTAGTGGAAGAATAAGGCAAAATGGTTTTAAACCTAAAGAAGGTAGATTTAGAGTGAGAGGCCTGACTCAGTAAGGCAGTTATTGTTCATCAGTGAAGGTTTTGCTCTCAGGAATAAGCAATTGAACTCAGTGCAACATCTGAGTACAAAAAATTTACTGCAAGAATTGGTCATTATAGTCTCTATGTCCTTGCATCAATTAAAAAGGTTATTATGGGTTGAAAAGTTAGTAATTTGACTGCTTCATAAGATGATAAATTTGTTTAACATAGTGGTTTGATGTCATGTAACAAGGGTTATATTTTCTCATGAAGTTGAAGGTGTTTGAAGTTGCAATAATTCACAAATACCCTTTTCAAATTTTCTAGAAAATATATCAAGATTTATCACCTATAGTTCCAAGCAAAATGGAATTCCATCCACTGCTGGACATAATTTATTATCCACAGAGATCTGCAAATACTGAGGAAGAATCTTAAAAACAAAAAATGTACTTTTACTTCTTAAAGTTTATAAGCTCAAGAATTACCAGGAGTAAGGTAAAAGCAAAAATAACCAAATGATTTTTAAATTATGTATTTTAAATGTACTTTCTTTACCCAGACTTTCCTAAATTGCCCTCTCTCTCAGTTTCTGTATTTTTTTTTAATTTCTTTTTCTAACTTTTTTTTTTTTTTAATAAACAAGATTTTAGACCATATTTTTTAAGTGTGTTGTCTTACTGGTCCTTCCAGGTTTGCAAGTACACATCCTTAGAACTATGCATATACACTACTCATTGTATAAAGGAACATTTGTAAAAAGTGGAATCAACACTATTTTCTCTTTTGCCACTGCTGGAAGAAAAAGCTTAAATATCCACAGTGCATATCTGAAAGACTTCTTTGTCAGAACACTGACTGTTTCTGAAGGCATGTTCTTAAGAAAAAATTAGCAACTCACAACCTTCTGAAAAAGGGTAATGACAAATGTAAAAAGTCATTTTCAAAGACACTGGTTACACAAAGAGCTGCCTGTTATTTGTTGCTACATCTGTGATCACAAAGGCAGTTTTTGATTCTTGCTTTTAGTCAAGATTTCGATGAGGATTTTTTTTTTTATTGTATATATCATACACACAATTATAATAAGCTCCAGACCTCTGACTTGGCAATAGTTTTCTAAACAACACAAATAAAAGACAACACCATTGCAAGGCATTCAGTGAGTCTGGAATGATTTAGATCCGACTACTCTATTGCACTATTAGGGGCTGCCTTTATAACCTGGCTGGTGAGCAACTACTATATGTTCTACCCTGAATTCTTCATAATCAGGAAAACTTGTCTGGACACTACTTTTTACATACACTTTTACATTAGCTGTCCTCTGCAAGAGATTCTAACAATTCTGCATGTGGATGTTCAGAGACTTAGAGTGAGGCTTTTCATAGCAACTAGGCCAGCTTGTATTTAGTCTTAATGCTAAAGAAATTTAGCATATCACTGATAAATCACTTTTATGTTATCACTGAGAACAGAAGATTTCTGGAGACTGTTTACACCGCTGCTAAAATGTACAAAAAAAAAAAAAAAAACAAACTAGCCAGGAATGAAATGAACTCTCAGGTCAAAAAGAAAAGATCTGAACATTTGTTTTTTTATTCAACCATAAGGGTTCTGTCTTTCTACCAGTCTGCATTAAAGCTTACAGACATCTCAGTGCTATTTTTTTAATTCTTGTTATAGCCCCTCCTACTTGAGTAATAACACACTAGGAAAGACAGTTTGAATTATGGATCAATCCTGTGACACACTGAGCTTGCTGCTGAAGATGTTGGGAGGCAGACACACCTTTTTAATGTTTATCAATATGAGCTGAGGGAAGACTTTAGATACTGAATACCCGTGAAAAAATCAGGGTCTGGGTACGTCAGTAAAGGTATGGAAAATGTTCAGGATTTGGTCTCAAAATTTTATTATGAAATTACTTCTTGGAAGAAAATTGAATTGTAGTTGAGGGCTTGTTTTTTCTTGTCTTTTGTGTGTGTGTGTGTTTCCTTTCTATGGCACATCAGTACCACTAAATAGCTCAAAGCAACCTAGCAACAGTTAGTACACATTGTATGTGTGACAGGAGCACCACATTCCAGTTCTTATGATTTCTGGGATATGGCCATGAGAAAGAAAATATGCCCAGATCACTGCTGAGTGTGTATGAACTGGCTGCTCACAGCTGGGTATGTCAAAAGAGCTAGAATAATCTCTGCTGTCTTGTCAGCTGCTTTATAATAGGACAAAAAATTCCATATCAGCACCCTTTCCTTGCCTTTAATCACCCTACCATTATATTCTATGAAGGAGGCAGCACAGTAATTCAAGCAAACTTTATAGACTTTAGCATGTATTTGCATATTATGAATTAGAAATTGCAAAGATTAAGGATTAGCTTTGATTGGAGCAATAGGTTTGTCTGTGGGAGCACAAATCCAAGGGCAAATAAAAAGAAAATTCCTCTGCTACAGAATGCCATTACAAATCTACAGTAGCACTTCCCCTGAAAAGCTGCAGAATTTCTTTACTCTGAAAAATGCCCAGATAAACTCTTCTGCTTACTCCTTGATTAGACTCAGTTAGCTTCACTTGTTAATTTTTCACTCTGCTCTGAAAGGCCAAGGGAATCCTTCTTATCACCTCACCTTACCAATTACCAGGAATGGGTAAGGCAAAATGGCAATTAAAGAAAGAAAGAAGATACTTTTACAGCATTTGCCCCAGATCTGTTAGCAGGCTTAGTCACTAACAACCCAAGAAAAACACATGGAAGAAGAATACAGAAATATGAAGAATAAATTAAGGAATAGTCCCCCAAGAGAAAGATTTAATCCAGATTCCCTGAGCAATAGTGTATAAATATAATGAGATTAAATACTTAGAGTAGTAAGGATCAAAGGCCAAGGTTTATAACACATTTTTGACAGGGGAAACTGAAAACAAATCAATGCCTGGTGGCCTACAGATGCCTAGTAGGAAGGTCCTATATCCCAGTGAAATCAGGATAAGTCAGAAACTTCTGAAAATCCCACTACGTGCCTTGGTAGTAGCTCTGCATGTCTACATAGCATTTGAAAACCTAACTCTCAGCTTCATCATCAGTCAGAAAACAGAAGACAACAGACAGTAAAGGATTACAGTTCTCATCACAGTTTCTACGTCATTCAGGAACAAGAAACAAAATACCATTTTAAGAGTTTGTAATGACACTAAAAATTTCACATCTGTGTTTGAGATACAAAATGATGCACTATATCCCCAAAAGCAAATAAAATTCAAAATGGCAATACCAAAACATTGAAGCACTTAAAATATTTTTACAAGTCTGATTAATATTCATTAAACTTGGCTGATATGACAAAGCTCAACACAGTAACAGGAATTTACTGTGATTCTCAGTACTACTAGAAAAAGCAGCATGGCATTTTTTCCATTATCAGTGGAAAATTTCAGCATAGATGTCACTGGTCTTTCCTAACTGTGTCATGGCCAGTATCCCCATGCATTTACTGGATACACAGTTTGATGCTGGGCTCAGTCTTTACCCTTCAAAATTCCCAGCCCAAATAAAAACGCACTGCTTGAATCATAAGATCAGTGACTCACACCATAAAATCAGGCTTCCTCTTTATTTGGACATTGAGCAACTGGCTTGACCCAAGTTGTAACAACTGTTTGCAGAGGAAAAAAAGCAGCAATTTCCCTTAAGTGCAAGGGGAGCTGGTAATAATAGACAGTAATAACAGATTAAAAGTGTTAACAGGGTCACAGGATCATTTACATTTTGCTCAGTGTGTGAGTTTTTGAAGTTCTGTGTAGCTTTTAAACAAATGCAATTATTGTACGAGAAAGGAAGAGAAACAACCCCAGCAACATTTGTAGAAATAATAGGTCTGTTAGCTAAGAGAGTTTAAAAATCTCACTCCTTTATGCTAGAAACTGTGTTACTGACTACAAATAAAGATGCTGTCAAAACCATAGGGAGCAACCAATTTAAAATATGTTGCAGATGTAAAGATCAATACTCATTTTAACCTCAGCAGATATCAATGCTTCAGATATTCAAACTGATATTCAACTACTACTTTTACTTTGAAATTCAATTTTGTATTAACTTGTGAAGGTATTCATTGCTGCCAATCAAATTTCCCAGCTATTTCTTACTCTCCTGTCCCCAGACTCAGCTAATGCCCTGCATGCTTAATTTGTGCTTTTCATCATTTGTACTTTTCATCATTTGTGCATTACCAATATTCATAAATATTCGGTAGGTAAATTTCTCTTCCTCTCTTATCCTTATATTTTTCCTTTGCTTACACCTGCACAACTCCCCTGCCTTCTTAGTACATCTTCAGATACACCCGTGCAATGTTACGGAGGATAATGGCCATGCCATGCCAACTTAAATAGAAAAGTATTTTATTTATGAAAAAGCAGAAATCTAAGTCACTCTCTTTTGAAAAAACCTAAAATTACTATCTCAAAGACAAAAGAACATAACAATCTAATCCTAATTAAAGATATTTAGGAGGCTTCTCCTATGAAGTCAGGCTAAGAGAGTCAGGTTGTTCAATCTGGAGAAGAGAAGGCTCCAGGAAGACCTTGGAGCACCTTCCAATACCTAAAAGGGCTACAAGAGAGCTGGAGAGGAACTTTTTGCAAGGGTATGTCATGACAGAACAGGGGGGAATGGCTTCAAAATAAAAGAGGGCAGGTTTAGATTGTATATAAGGAAGAAATTCTTCATTGTGGGTTGTGGATACCCCATAGGTCAGTTTAGATAAGGCTCTGAGCAGACTGGTCTAGGGGAAGGTGTCCCTGCCATGGCAGGGGATTTGGAACTAATTGATCTTTAAGGTATTTCTAACCCAACCAGTCTACGACTCTATGATTCTAGGAATGCCAAGTATTACATATTTTATTCATATCAATCCAATCAATCTATGCTCAGAACCATAAAATGCTGAAGTATGGCATAAAGAGAAACCTTTTTGTTCTCTACCAACAGTAAGTAAGCTCAAGGAACCGGGGGGATGGGGGGGGGAAATGGTGTTTCAGTAGAGTTAATAATCTATTTCTGAAATAGAAGGGAGATTCAGTTAAATCTGTAGAAAAATAAAACACTGGAACTATCAATAATCTTCAGGCATCAAGTTATCGCTGTGATTTGTCATAGTCAACCAAACACAACCACCAAACAGAAACGGGGTTTTGGCTTTCGACAGACACCTTGCTGCCAAACATTTCAAAGAATTCACATGATAAAGCACACAGGTGTATAATAAAACATCTTGAAATCTTTTGCATCTCTGCCAGACAGATAAGAATTGATTATGTAGAATTATAATTCTTCTTTCATCCTTAGAGCTGCCTGGTACAGAGAACTGATTTTTTTATAAAAACAATTCAAGCTTGAAAGTTCAAACCTACATCAGTGCTTGCTGCCAATACGGAGAAGTGAGGAATGTAAGAGTTAGACACAGCACTGGAGTAAGGGGGTAATGTAAAACTTCTCCTTTTTGTTAGCCCCCAGCATTCCCAGCATAGGAGCCCAGACTGCCATGGAAACCTGTGCTGAGTCAGGCAGGGGAAAGCTGCCGGGCTGCTCTCACAGCCACATGGGACACGTCCTCTTTTCCCGCACCAGCAGAAACTCACATTCATCCCTCTGTCTTTGATTTAATGATTAGGCCTGTAACTAATTGGGCTTGCTGAGAAATTTTGGCCTGAAAGATCTCAGATCTTATTTTGGTAGTCATAAGATTCCAGAGATGGCTTCAAAAATGGGTACATTTTTAATAACTGCAGCCATCTCCTAATATTTTATTATATCATCACAGTGTTTTATCCAGAGGAGCTTTTTGAAATATTCAGATGTCATGTGAAATATATGGCTGTTTCTATGGTCCAGACAGATTTCAAAAGCTCTAAAAATCTTACCCAGACTTCATCAAGAGCAAACTGACATCATACTACCGAGCTTGCTGACTGCACTGTCTACGATCAAGATGCTCAGAGCTGCCAATATGGGAGATATAGCCCATCATCTGCAAATATTATACATCCTTTTATGAGTATATAGAAAAAATCTGCCACTACATGGGAGGGAGGAGAAGAGATTTAATTCTTTTTTTTCTAGAATTATAGGAAAGTTCAATAAGTGATCTTTATTTTGATGTGAGGATTCCTACCCCTACTCCTTTTTTTCAGTGTTCCCTCATGAAGCATTTTTATGAGCTGTATGAAAAACTGTTGTTCTTATTCTTTCATACTCAAAATGCACGTCTATTGTCACAGGCTATGATTTTCAGCCATTCAGTGGAACCCACTTAACTGTCTATATATTAGATACATGAGAAGAAATTACTATGTTTGGATCTCTTATACAGAGTCAGTGCATTACACTTAATAGTTATCTGGAAGAGATCAGTTCTGCAGTAGTGCAATCATACTCAGGATTTCTGTTTTGCTGGAATACATCCACATATAGAGCATGAAACATGAATTTTTCTAACTTAGCACACTACTTTTCTGGAGGATGTTTGAAAAATATTGCATCTATATAAAAACAGAGGGAAAATACAGGCATCACTATACACAGTACTTTCAATTATTTGGAATTTGCAACGGACCATAGAGCTAACAGCTCTGTTCTCGCTAATCATCAATTTGGATAAGTGCTAAGCCCTGCAATTTTGCAAGTCTTTAAATGTTGCAGGAGTGTTTTCACTTTTCAAGATCAGACCGTAAGTAAATTATGGGGTAATTTAATAATGGCACATGATCAGCTCTATGTCTCATACAGCTTTATGGATCATCACCAAACAACCAGAAGAGAGTAGGATCAATTTAATTGCAAAGTTTGAAGAAGACTTACTTATTAATCCTCATTTTCAAAGCTTCTATGTGTCTGCCTTCTTTATGAGTCAATATCCCCAGGCATACCATGCTAGACTTCTGCAATAAATTGGTCTTCTTAAGACAACTAAATGAAATGCAAGAAAAGTGATCCCTTTCCATGTGGAAAACTTCCTGGTCACACATGTTTAGACACAAAATATTATCCCCACTTTACACCTCCTCTTTTTCTCTAAATTCTGGATGACTAGGAAACAACAGGTAAGTACTGCTAAGACAGTTTTTGTGATAGTTTTCATCACATATAAAACCAGCCACAGTGCATTGAGAGTCCTTCTAGCCCAGTAATGTCTCCAGAAGTCTCCACCTGTGGAAATACAGGAAAAAGAGAGACTCAGAGCATGCAAGTATTGTATTTCACCTGTAATATTCTGATTGTCTTCATCTATTTTCAGATTTATTTTTTAGGTGCCCCTTCAATTTGTCTGTTAACCCATATAGGTGTCTTACAAACACAGCATCTTTTGGCAAAGAATTCCAGAGTCATAAAAGCTGTTGTAATGAAGTATCACCTGTTTTTGTTTGTTTTTAGATTCTCTATTCCAAGATGATAGTAGAGGAGGACCATCTGATGGATTTTATACTGGAAAAAACATGAATACATCCCTATCTGCCTTCTTTATGGTACTTGTTATTTTGCCGAGCTTTATCATACTCATAAACTTTCTCTTTTGTAGGCTAAGGAGGTCCAACTTACTCAGCTATTGATTGTGTGAAAGTTGCTTTATATCTTTCTTCACTCTTATTGTTCCTTGTTTCTTTCTTTTGATATAGCAAGGTACACAGGTTATGAAAAAAAAAATTCATGTACTAGCTTAATTATGATTTTTTGTTTCTCTATTTCTTTTCCTAACAACTCTTCATATTTTATCTGCTTTTTTGAACACTGACTCATTCTGAGCACTTGTTTCCATAAAACTATTGTATCAGTGCAGTTAAAAAAATTATAGAAGTACATCAGTATATTTTAAACCTCTGAGACTTTACTAAAAGTCATTATGTACTAAGTAGTTCTGTTATATAGTAAAACTTTTATTGTTGAATTTATCTGTCATGTTTCAGAGATGGGAGAGAAACATTCAGCTGACAAAGGATCAGTCATCTATAGCAGCCTGGATGCTGGAGTACTCATGCCTGGCTATATTCAGGTGCGGCATTATAAGACGATAAGGTAGCATTAGACTTCTCTAAAATGATATCTGATAAATGGTATGTTACTATCTCACATTTGTACATTTCTGTGCCATCCACATTGACAATTGCTCTGGCTGTATTTTTTATAAAAAATTCCAAGAGCTGATTTCTACCTCTTTGCCTTTAGACATCTGAAGAAAACAGCAGCACTCTCAGCAGTTTGAAATTCTCATAGTAAGAATTTCTCTGTTGAAACAAAAACTCAGCCAAAAATAGAAACAGAGGTTTAGGAATTCAATCTAAAAGTTTCAAGTGTTTGCTTTTGTGCTAAAACCCCGTAGTATAAGAGCCACTCTGCCACATTAACAAGGCTAGGGATGTCTTGATGTGACGAATTTTCTGGTTGTTGCAGGACTTTGCTGGTAGTTGCTAAGTTTCCATGTGCTGCAAATACTGGTTTCTTTGTTAGTTAAACAATCCACTTATTCCAGAAACTTTCCATACCTCAATTCAACACTTTGTTGCACCAAACTGAACCCACAGTGCCAGAATATCCATTTTATGCTCATATATCTTTTTTTTTGTTTTTTTAGATAAAGAAGGCATAAGTTTATGCTGTTTATCAGAGACATTGGTCTTTGGAATTAGAATTGAGGAGAAGGGGTAAATACTTGCTCTTGCTGTAAGAGAGAAGTACGATAACACCTGAATTATCTGAATATTTCACTACCCTGCATTTAGTTCTTGATATAGCTCCTCCAAAGCTTCAACAAGAGCTTTTGGCAGGAATTCCTTTTCCCATGCATAGGCTATGCAATGTTATCACTCCTCATTAGGTCCTGTTGATTCACTTTGGTTTAAAAGGAACCCTGGATGGACACTGATCGTTTAAAAGGAAATCAGTGACATACTTTCTAGTTTTACAGCTAATAGTGTAGCTGTTATAATTCATAGTGTAAAGACTTTTATTCAGGGACAGAGAACATAGTCGTGAAAATATGAAATATGAAAAGGCAAAACGTAGACTTTTTTTTCCAATGGACAAAGAAATTCATAGTACTGTAAAAATAAAATAGCTGCAAAGAGCAATTTACACTGGCTTATTAAAGTCAGCATTTAAATTGAGAGTGAATACTTTTAAAGTACTGTAAGAAAGAGCAAGGATGCCAGCTGGACAGCTAGCTTTAGACAGAAAACCAGAAAAAGGTGTAGTTTGAAAAGAAGATCAAAGAGAGGGACTTAACAGAAATTGTATGGTGTGCCAGTTACCGGCACAGGAAGCTACAGTCAAGGCAACTAAAGTCAGAGACATAGTGCAATTATTTAAAAACACAAATGAATACAGCATGTCCCTGCTTGGCATTCAGAGCTGCCTGTAATCCTGTAACTCAGGCTGGAAGTGAACTCCTATTAGCAGGAAAAGTAGAGAGAGAAACCAAAATGTGCTTTGAAGATCTGGATGTCTTTATCTTCATTAACTGGTCTTGTCAACTCAGTAAATTTATTCCAGTGCATAAATGATTGAGCAAACCTTACAGTAAATGAAGGATAAAGTGGGAAAAGAAGCTCTTGATATTTTGGAAAAATCTGTTGACTGCTTAAGAGAGATTATTTTTTCCCCAGTCTTGTAAAATGTCTGTGGCAAGTTCTCTTACATTGTGGAATAATTATTTTTTCTACAATAACTTTTAGATCAGTATGATCATAGAAAGAAAAGCCTGGAGGATTCACCCTGCCAAGCTACTCTAACTTTAGCCACTCTTACTCTAACACAGGCCTTAGGATTTTTATTTAATCATTGTATGCAGGGTCATAACAGGAGGACTACAATTTTAGTCTCTCAATATACTGAAACAAAACCAGATTTTGCTTCTTTATAAGTTTTACGATTGAGCTGATTTCATACACAGATATTGCTGATAAATAAACATGAGAAACAGCAAACAAACAGCAGAGAATGAGTCATACAATCTTCAAGCAGCGATACTATAATGATCAGCATATACGTGATAGTAAAGATACAGCTTGCATCTTCAACTTTTTTTCTGAAGTTACAATGAACCTTGGGATCCTGACCCATCAGTCATTCAAGCTGGCACACAAACAGACACGGACTGTTTTGCTTTTATGCCAAGTACCTGACTTTCCTTTGCATGGAAATAGGAAACCACTCGTCGGTGCTGCAGTACAGATGTAGCAACAGCAAATTTTGTATGTGTTATCTTGTACCAAAAGACATTTACCTGGTTAGATTGTTGTCAGCAGTATCGTTCATTTGCTGTTTATCCCAGAAGATTTGTTTGCAAACACTGCTGAAAATGTCAGCCAAGTTTAATACATCATATATTATCATAATGAAATAAAATACATCATCGCAAGTATTTTTTTCATGCCTAATTGACATGCCCTCAAGAAATTTAAAATCTAGCTAGTGCTGTTAAGTAACCAAAGGTTTGGTCCTTACAACATTTTTTCCTCGCTGGGCAGCACTTAAATTATGTGAGCCCTCCTACTGACTTCAAAAAGATTGCTGGAGTTATTAATCACAAATCAAAATTTTATTATGGCATTTGTCATTAGATAATGACAGTACCTTCAGAAAGCCCTGTATTTTTGGCAATGGGTGTAAATATATTGAACATAGACTTGAAGAAAACCTCTGAGCATCCTTAGGATGCCAGTAGCTGATGCAGTTACTGATGTGTGTTTTGGCCAAAGGCAGGTATGCAAGGTGCAAAGTTTCAGGTACACATATTATCCTGTCATATTCCACTGTTTCAGGTTCCATACAGCGTCCTTGTCACTTTCTTATGTTTTCTGCCTTGGAACATTTCTGGTACAGTAGGATAATCGAACATTTTGTTTTTTCCAAAGGCTCAAAAATGCCACATTCACTTCCAAACCTATGTCTCTTCTCAGACAGCAGTGCATTGCGCTGCTGCCAAATACAACCTTGTGGGCTAGATGCCTTGTTTAAGAAAGGTAACCTGAAACTCTGTAAGTTTTGTATAATGCTAACATCTGCATTTATTCAGCTGAAAATTATATGCACAAGGCTAGCTCCTAGCTGGTGTAAACAAGGACAGCTTCTCTGAAGTCACTGAGGATTGCCTCCACTTACACAATCTAAACATATGGTATATATTCATCAGTTCAGTTCCCTTACACAAAGTTGGCCAGATTGCCAGTGAGGTATTCATTCATATACTACTCATACATACTCTTGTGTTATAAAGAGCAGCCCTCAATTATAAATTGAAATACATATCATTGCTCAGATCAAGGATATGCTGAGGCAGTTTCAGCTGGTACAAACGGTTCTTGAAACCAATGTTGATTATTAAATTTTCCATTTAAAAATGAATCTCAGAAAGTTTAACTCTCTGCTGCAGCTGTCCTTTTGTGCACAGATTGGGCAACTGTGCTGGCTCTTTCTCTCTTGCTTCATGCCCACTTAGTCATGGATTCAGAAATCCTCTCCTGCTGTTTGTATATGGAGGACAAAATCTGGCTTCCCCCTGCCCCATACTCTGTTCTAAGCTTTACCTCATGGCCACCAGCCCATGCTCAGAATCAACGGAAGTTTGACATCCAAATCCTTGTTTAAAGGCAAGGAAGAGCAAACAGAACTAGAAAACAGGACAGACAAAGGGAATCAATAAAAGGCTTGACTATACAAAAGGGAGTTGCAAAGCCAGAGGCAGATTCTTTCTCTGGGTGCACAGTGAAAGGACATGGGGCAGTCAAGGAAAGGATGTGCCAAAACTGACATAAGGAAACTCCAGTTAAGAAAGGAGGAAAAAATTCTTTGCTATAACAGCACCCATGGACACCTCCCAAAGCAGGCTGCTCATGGAGGTGACTGAACATCAGTCCTTGGAGATTTTCAAGACCTGATTGGATAAGGAGAAATGTGATCTTACTTTGAGGCTGGATTTAACTCCAGAGTTACTCCTGCTTTGAAAGGGGATTAAATGAGATTGAATCCTTGTAAATCTTAATCATGCTGTGATTCTGCAGTTCAGTTACATTCATTTTTCAGGTGACAAAAGTGTCAACAAGATAATTCCAGTGACTTCAGGTGAGTAACACTTTGCTACATGAATAAAACTTACAGTGAAACTCATGCACCCCTTTATGATGAATTATATTATGTATGATATATTGTAATATGGAATGATATGATGATATAATATATAGTATAATTTTTTAATTTAAGCAACCCCCAACAGACGATAGCCTAATTTTTATCTGATGTTCTGATAAAATCTACAATTTATCAGACATGAGGAAAGAGACACTTTCAGCTGTTTGCTATAGAAGTTTACTGACATAGAGCAACAGCATTGATAGCTTCAAAGATTTTGCTTCATCCTAAGAGAAAAATTTCTAATGAAAATGTTAACCTAAAGAAAAGAGATATGAAACAGTATTAAAACAATTGAACAGTTTAGTGTCTGAGATTTTCTGTATATTTTAAATACCAAAGGATTTGAAATTCTTTTGATTAGAGATAAAAACATAAAAGCTTTTAGATCTGAAAATGCTAGTAAAACATACTTTATTTATAATTCTCTAGAGCTTATGATGATAACTGGTTGTTATGTTTGTAGCTTTTTCAGAAAGTAAACTTTTACTCTGAATTCCCTTTGATGCTGTTATTTGCAGTTTATTTTTCACTGTGAACAACTAAGATGATATAACCTCTAAAAGGAATCTAAGTGATATATCTATCTATCTGTCTATCTATATATATATAAAAAGCCCAAATCCCAAATTAATATTTTTTGTTTCCCTTGTGC
Organism: Empidonax traillii; assembly: GCF_003031625.1. NCBI lineage: Eukaryota > Metazoa > Chordata > Aves > Passeriformes > Tyrannidae > Empidonax > Empidonax traillii. Next base: position 828,630 of record NW_020955378.1, read on the forward strand.
TGCTACATTCCATATAAAAACTACTTTTGTTTAGACTTTATACAGGGGGGGCATCAGCTAACTGAAAGCAGATGATCTATGTACATATTCTCTGTTTGTGTGACGTAAGAAATCACTAACCCTATTTTTTGGAATCATGTTTTTCACTTACTGCAATTGTGTAAAAAGAACATAAAAATAAAATTAAAAAGTAAATCATTCTCTTTTGATTGCAACTTGCATCACCCTGCACCTGTGTAAACCACCAAACAAGGTGAGAATTAGTCACCAACGAGTTTCAAAATACCTCCTCATTAACAAAGATGCTTTAAGAGATTATTGTCCAAAATTAGTTTCTATGATACGAAAATAAAATTAGCATCTTTAAATATTTACAAAGTCAATGTGTATTTTAAAACTAGGAAATCAACATCCTCTCTAAGATGTAAATAACCTATTCAGAATAAAAAATTTATTCAACAACTTCAGCATCATTCTCTCTTCATGCACCTTTTGTGAATAGGCTTGATTTTTGACAATGCCTTCATTATTCAAAAATATTTCAACCAGTCATTACCCAAAGATTAAAATAGGCAGGAGTGAGTCCTGAGGCTGTTTGAGGTGGCTCACAATTATTCATTTGCACTTTAAAAGATTTTGGGTCTTTTGCATATCGGAATTGTTCTTTGAATGCTCACAGACAGAGATTGAAAGAGGATAGAAAACACTCTTGGTAAATATTCTTTTTTTTTTTTTTTTTTTCCTCCAGTGACTCCTTTCAGATTTATTTAGGTTGGTAACTGCATGCTTCCTCTGGATTTGAAAGGGTGTCTCATACAAATACAGCAAATGATGCCATCTCCGAGGAAGTAGATTTGTAAAATATCAAAAACATAGGTATGCTCTGGTGTTACTGGATGCTGCTCAAAGCTTTTTAAAAGGTTTTCAGTGTTTTCTTTGAGTCATTGTGGATTAGTATGGAGAATCCACACTAAAGATAACATAGCATTAGGTTAAGAAGGCATTGAGAGACAGATCCTTTCTGAAAAGTTTCCTATTCAGAGAAGCTAAAGAAAGAATGTGAGGCAGTCTCCTTGTCTCCTTTTCTGTGCAAGGTAAAGTCAAGGTGCATAGAAATGAAGGCGAAGTTGTGGCACACAGAAATTAACCCTCAAGATCACAGAAGATAGGGTGTGAGTTGGGGGAAAGTTTGTTTGTTTGATTGATTGATTGCTTTTAATCCAGACCCTGCAGCAGTGAATAGAAAATCCTTCTTTGTACTCCCAATTGTTTTTTTACCAGGCCCAAACTGAATAAAACCAGTCACAGAAAACAGGTAGAAATTGGAGAATGAGATACTTGAGTAAAAGTTTAAAGCATGCAGAAGGCTGCAGATTTCCTTTAGAGCAATGACACAAAAGAGACTGAAGGAAAGTGTCTTTGCTGGCCTACAGAAGTGACTCTTGAAGTGATAACAGATACTTTCTTCTAAGAAACTAGTAATAGCTCTTTCATATATCACTACTATGCCTGTTTTCAAAACAATTCTAATAAACTGCCTAAAATAACATTTACCAACGCAGTGTTTAAAGGTACTGGAAAAGCACTGAAAAACCTTGAAACCTGTACTGGAAAAATAGTAAAGCCCCCTGAAACTGGTACCTAATGTGCATTACCAGGATGTCTATTTAGCAGAAATAGAGAACTAAAACAGCAGAGAAGGTACACTGTCATTTTATTACAATTATTACTATTAAAAGATGAAGTAAGCCTGCTAGTGACACAAAGGAGGTTGCCTGGCAGATTGTATGCTTATCTCCAGTTGAGTCTTGAGGATGGGATGCATGCTCTTGATGGAAGTGTCTGCCTTTCTAGGAGCCATCAGACTTTGCTGCACATAAAAGGCCCAACAGTCAGTATAATTCTTTACTAGTGATAATAATTTCCCAATTATTTACACTTAACTACAAACTTCCATTTGCCATCTGTTGCACCAGATCTTCAAGTTTGTAGGTAACAATTATAATCACAGCAATATCAACAAAGATTAAAAAAAACACAGGAAGAATTTTGGAGGAGCAGTAGGTGGTATGTTTGACAAATAAAAATCCTGCAGTTTTGTTCAGGCATGTACATAAATCTGTGCAACTGACTCCACTAGTCATTCCACAAGCCGCCATTCATGGAGCTGTCTTATTTGAACCTTTTCCAAATAATGACACCACTTGTATGTTGGAATTTAGCTGGGCTATATTCCTGCCTTCCAAGTATTTTCTTATCTGCTAAATTTAACAAAAATCCTGTCATTTTTTCTCAAACTGAAAGAAGGTGGAAAATCTGATGCTGCAGATGCAGAATTTCATTAGTAGAATTTTCATCTCTAATGGCAGGGATTCCAATATAGATACTGAAGTATTACTGCCTTGGGGAGTGTATCAAATTATAAAGATATGCAGGTGTTAACATAAATTATTTGTCAGTTCATAACTCAGTGGACTTACTGGCTTCACTAGAATAATATTTTTTTTGTGCCAACTGCAGTTCTGGCTTTTCAACTTTGACGTCCACGCAGTGATGAAGTGGGTTGAAATTCAAAGCCCATAAATCTTTCCCTTATTAATAATTCTTCATAAAACTACACAGATGAGAAAATGATCAAATTCAGCTCTTCAATTCAGCTACCCATTTCTGTAAATAACAGAATCTCTGCATTTCTGGTATACGCCAATGGAAAAAAAAAAGAACTGACAAGCTGGAGAATACCCAAGACATATCTGAAAGCAATTTGTATTCTTCTTGTCAAATTGATTTTCCTTATAGTTGTCAGTGAAATGGATTTAAAGGTAGAGATCAAGTGATAAATTACATAATTCCAGGAAACAGGACAATGAAATATATCCTTGGTATATGCTAAATAATATTAACTCAGAAAATTTTGTTCTGAGAGACTCACAACTGAAAGAGTCCATTGCTCATTGGGGTGAATAAGGATGATGCAAGAAAATCCCTGTCTAGAGACATTTCCAATACCTGACAGAACAGGCACAGGATGAGATATGGACAATCCCTTCCCAAGACACCCAGCATGTGCAGTCCTGAGTCTGCCTCTGTTCATGAAGAACAGAAATGCAGCTTACATGGTAACCATCTTTCAAGGCTCTGAAAGTCCCACAAAGTGATTTTTTTTTTGTTATTGTTTTTTTGTTCCAGAACGAAGATTTCCTATCTTTCTGGGAAGCAATCCAGCATTCACCAACATTAGCAGAAGACATTACATTACGTTTTGGGATCTAACTAACTTCTACTCTGAATTTTCTGGTGCAAAGGGGAGAAGAGAATCTCTTTTCCATTCATAAGGTTTCTTGGGTCCACATTTTGATACAGCACATCTCTGTATTCCTCCTGTTCTCACAGCTTACATCACTCACAAAAAAATGTTAGAGGCTCAGGATTGGGTAGTTTTCTTAAAATTTTTTTTTTACTCATAGCAGGAACTTAAAAATTCATGTCCTTTGTCTCACACATGTTCTAACTCTTTAATTTCCATTTGCAAGGAGAGCATAAACAAGTGTTTAATGCTAACCCTGCCTAGGCATACCTTCTGATTTGTGTCTGTAGGTCAAACCACCCACTTTTGGCTTTCTCAACTCCTGTGGTAATTTCCAAACTGCAAAAGCAGTACTTTGCCTTTTCTTTATCTTCCCTTGTATCTTCAGACTCTCCAGTAAGAAAACACAAGACAGTGAACTATCCCTGTCCCAGTAACTCATTTAAGATGTTCATAATTACCAAAGTATTAATATTTGGTGCATGAGTGTAAAGAACTGCCATTTCTTAAAACAAAAGTGCTTATACTGAGATGAATTTTCTATGCTAAGTGCATGAATAATGCCCTCTTATGGCAAAATTCAGGGATTCCCCAAAATTTATTTGGTCTATAATTATTTACATGATAAATTAACCTGCAGAAAAAACAAAACAAAACAAAACAAAACAAAACAAAACAAACAAAACACCAAAACTTTTCCTGGGAGGACAAAGTAATTATAAAGAAAAATATGCTTGTGCATGATGTTACAGTCATAATGTGTTATACTAACTTTTTTCTTCTTTATACTTCCTCCACTTCTGTAATATTTGAGAGGATAAACCTGTCTTGAAAGCATTTTTTTAACAATTATGATAAGGAACTAACTTTTAGAACATTTTAATGAGTGTTCTTTGCCAATTGCTTAATTAAATTGAGTGCATATAAAGCAGCGAGAAAGTATGTATTATACATATGTTTATTGATATTGACAACAAAGGATTTAACTGGTTTCTGGAACTGCTTGTAATATAAGTAAACTGTAAGGAATAAACAGGAAGACTACATTGAAATATTACTGAAAAAGTTTAACTCCAGTTTCACAATACTTTGGAAGTACACTAAGATAAATTTTTATGAAGCAGTAAAAGTTAAGTGTTTTAAACATTAGCAATAGCAAAATGGTAAATAGTACAATTTTTAATAAATATTTTGAATTAATTCAGTGTTTTTCTTTTGACATTTCTTCCTCCTAACTGACTTTGAATAATGGGCAACAGATAAATTGAATTTAGTTTAGAAAGTTGTAATTTAGAAGAAGATACTGTGTTCTGGCTGCCATCCAAACTATAGATTTTTAATTTTTTTTTGTCTTCTTGGCTTAAAACAAACTAATGCTAATAGATTCAAATAAAGATTCAATTAACAGATGTTCTGGAGAGAGTCATATAAAAAAAGATAAATATTTAGTGGAATGTTTATGGTGCTCAAAAAAAACCTAAATGTAGGCTCACTTTAAATTGTAGTTCTTTCAATAAGAAGTCAAGAACCAAGTTAAAGTAACAGAAACTTTTCAGTACAGTAGCAAATTCTGAGGCTTGGTTCCCAGTGTCAGATGTTATGCTGTATTTTAGATGCATCAAGTGCTTCCATGAAGCCTGTGCTAACTCTGAGTGGGCAATTAATAAAATAATAGGCATAAAGTGTATTTTCAATCCATAATAGCCAATAAATACAAAGGTCAGTGTCTACGACTACTTTTAAGTCCTTTTTTAACTAATAAAATTTGATTTTAAGTTGATGACTTAATGTTACTTTAAATTAACCCATATCCTGATGTTCTGAGGCCCAAAAGCCTTACAAAGAAGTCAGCAGAACTCTCTTAAACCCCACTGAACACACATTGCCTTCATAGGCTTTCACTATCCAGGCCAAGTGTTTGCTCATGCTTTTCACACAAGTTCTAATGAATACAGTGGGGTAGCTTTCAGGAAGTGTTTTGATGACTGAAACATGATAAAACTGAAAAAAAAAGCATTTTTAGAGCACTGACAGCTAAAAAAAAAAAAAAAAAAAAAAACAGAGCTCCTCTCCCTATGAATCATGAGCATTTGGAGGCACCTGTGACAAAGTTTTCTGCAACAACAAAGCTCACACTACCTGAGTTCACAGGGCACAATCAAGAGCAACAGCTTCAATTTTATTTTTTTTTTAGAACCTTACAGCAATGCAGTGGTATCTATACAAAAAAGGAATAAAGTGATCAGTATTACAGGTAAAACATCAGTACAACATCACCTGTACCACAACGATTCCGGAGACAAACCTTGCTTCATAGCAGACAACATCACAGTATGTTTGAGGCTTGAGTATTGTGATAAAGAATTAGGTCTTGAATTCTACAGTATCTCAGTGTTTCCCACCTTGGGGGAATCATAGGGTACTTTGGATTAACATTAAAATTGCCAGCACTACTTCAATTTCCTCAAGAAAAGGTAAAAATGGTCATACCGAGGTACTTGAGAGATCTGTTTTAAACTCCCAACTCCAGTGATAGTTAGGACATAAGGCAAAAGGATCAGGCTTTATTAGTAGGAGAGGAGACACCTCTGGAGCCTGTTCCATTTCTCACCATTCTCTGGTCCATATACACAGACCCTTGACATCTCCAGGGGACAATGGGCATTATTCACATTGTTTCAGTCAATGCTCTGCTTGGCATGCACGCTTTAAATTACAAACTTTTTTGGCATTTTTGCCTCTCTTTCATCTGGAGACACAAAT
>NW_020955378.1:835307-861477 GCF_003031625.1 Empidonax traillii
AAAGTAACAGACTGCAGAATGCAAACAACATTTAGTGAGAGTTAGCTGGCAAATACCACCTGTAAGGCTTAGTCTGTACTTACAGAGAACAAAACAAATCAAAGACTGTAAGATATGCAGTCATTACTCTTCATTTGAAGATGAAGGATAGTGGGAAATAGGACTCTGCTGGTATATTATCAGGGATTAGACTGGGAGTGGCTAGTTTTATATAAAGTTTACTCCTAAAGCTTCTAGGAGTGTGTTTCAAACCAATGATGAATAGGAAAAAATCATAAACCTTCCTCTATTTTTATTTATTTTTTAAACCAGCAATTCACATAATGCTCTATAAACACTGAAGTAGCTCAATCAATGACAAAAAGTTACCTTTCCAAAATACCTTTTCAACAGAATGAGAAGATTCCCTTGGGTGTTGTGAGCCCCACAGGTGTAGCAACAGATCAAGCACCAAGCTGGAGAGTGGCATGTTGTGTTGGAAAACGCCATGATGCCCAGGGCTATGTCACTCCCCCCTCTATCCTGCAGTAATCTTGCCTCCTCTTCCTCTCCCCTTCTACCTCTATATTTCTGTTTGGATAAAAAGCTTCTCCATGACCACTCCTGCTTTACTTCCCTGTGTGTCCATAGAACTCCTTACACCATACGACCTTTATTCCAAGTACTTCCAACGCACAGATTACACATTGTTGCATCCTCTATGTATTGGTGCTTTCTTCTATTTGTAGCTTGCTTGGCCTGAAGCCATCCTTAGTGCATCAACCACTCATCCCTTTTCATTCAAGTCTTTATTGTACATATTCTTACTCATCAAATTGCAAAATAATGATGACTTGTACGATTTGTTAAAAACTCAAACCCAGCTTTGTGCAAGAACAGTGACTCTGGTTGTATCACTGACCTCATTTAGTCACAATTGCTAAAAAGTGGAAAATCTGACCAAAACACTGTATTTCTCCTAGAAACAGCAATAATGTGGTTGCCTTACTGCAAAGGGGAAGCATGAAGGCCTGGTAGCATACCAGGAATATGTTTACTTCTTGTGTTCAGACACAGAGGGATTCATTTGATGACAACCGCACCAAAATCACAGACGTTAGAGAGGTTACTATGAAGTGCTGGCTTACTGACTTCGAGGGAAGCCACTCAGTGCTGGGCCTATTTCATGAGACAACTGGACTTTTACCAAGCTAAGAGCATAATATTTTCCTCTGCTCCCATACAGGTAATAGAACTTCATTAATTTGGTTACACTCATCCTAAGCACCTAATTTTTCTTAAGCTGTGAAAAGACAAATTATCTCCTGCAAATGGACTTTTACAGAACTTAAACAACAAAAAGTAAACTGATTAATTCAGTTTGACAGCTCATTGTTAGGTACATGCCAGTAGTTTGATAAGGTTTTGACCTTGGTGGAGAAGCTTCACTCTTCATGAGCAGACCAACACTGACCCACCTGAATAAGCCCACTGACAAATTAGGGTACACTATGTTCAAGAACCTCAGGCCATCTCTGATCACCTGTAGCTTTATCTTTACTGTCTCTTGAATCTTTGAACTATTTGTTATGAGAAAGAATATGAACTGCTATTCATATTAGTACACCTTCAAAACAAACACCTAATAGCTTTCCTACAATAAAATGTCGATATACTTCACACTTTTCCCAGTTCTTGTAACTGTTGGAAAGAAAATAAATAAAAATTAATTAATTGGGTTACCCAATGACCCTGCATTTCTTTAAGGTGATTTGGCCTTCATAAACGAGAACAGAGGAAATAGAAGTTAATAGCATTTTCTCTTATCACGTGGAATCTGGACACTTACTGTATACACCTTCCCTTTGATTTTTAAGGAAGGAATGAATTCCATTTGATGGTCACTTTATCATGCCTTTACTACATTTTTTTATAATAGCTGGCATTTGATATTGTCTCAGTCTGTGTTTGTGTTCCAAGCAGAGTCTGATTATCGAGGCTACTGATCTTCATAGTGGCCAGTTGTTGCCAATCCAGTTAAATTATTTGATTCTCTTCCACTGCGCTGCATTTAACCATCCAACTGCTTCTCAGGAGGTGTCTTTCTCCACTGCTGTCTTCATCATTCTTACTTTCCTGCGTCTGTTTTCCTTCTTTCAAACCTGCACTTTTTCAGGAGCTTGAAATCTAAGTGAGGAGAAACAAAACAAATCAAAACAAAACAAAAAGGCTAACCCCAAACCCAAATGTAACGTAAACGCCCAAATCCACTCTTCTTTCTTGTTCCTGGCTTCAGTTAGTGTTTAGGTCTAAAGCTAGGCCTGGGTCCATTAAGATGAGTTGTTTGGGTAAGAAGCAAACACCATGCACAGATATAACAAAATCAGCTCTGTTTGTTTTGGCCAGGGGGATTTGCTTGCTAAGATCACATTGAAAGAGTCAGAACTGCTCCAACTCTGAAGCTGAGAGTGAGGGCCTGACTCTGTCCTCACACATGTGATATGACCTGGAATAACTGCCTGTAGTTATAAATCTCACATGCAACAAATCAGAACTAGAAGCAAATTGTACAACACACTGTATGCTTTGTATAATAGAGGAATGACTAAAAATCAGCTGCAAAGCAGAGTCCAACTTATTTGTTCTCGTCCCCGTGTTGGGCTGTAAAATATGCGGCCTGGAAAGCAAGTGTCTTGCATACTTTTCATTTCACTCACAGGGCTGATTCATGCCAGTAAATGCTGAAACCCCACCTCATAATTGGGAGAAGTAATTTCCATTCCATGAGTTTTGCTTGAAGCTAATGTATGCTATTACAGAACACCTAAAGTAAAACTTTAACCATTTCTCTTAGCCCAGCTGTGAAGTTCAAACTGCTTTTAAAGTTAATTATCGTGCTCTGACCTGCACATATGCACATGTTAAATACAAATAAATCAATACGGCAAGCTTATTCTTGTTTCAATTTGCTTTTTGTTTTTAAAATTAGCATACTCTCGCTTTGCCTATCAGATATATGAGTGTGATGGTATCTCTCATATTAAAGTTTTGCATTTGTCTCTTTGTAGTTCATTTGCTATTTTATAAACCCAAAGTCCTTGAGGGAGTGTCGGAAAGCCCCATAATTTTCCTTAGTGTTCCATTTTACCTTTTTATCTCTGATGTAGCTAGCATATGTGAAAAAGAAATGCAGATAGCCAGATGGTTCCCCAGTGTCCATATATACAAAAGCTCTGACAAATATAAGGGACTTTAGCTAATGCTGATGTTGATTCATACTTGAGCTTGTTCTTATTATTGTCTTTTTTTCTAATGCTATATTATTAGGAGCATATGTGAGCTTAGAAAATTATAATTATTAATTTTAAGGAAAAACATAGCCTTTTTTTTTTTATTAAAGTAAAAATATTTTGGGAGGAGAGAATCATCATAACTCCTGGTGTTGGCATTTCACAGTACCAGCCTTCTTTTTCTTTGACTGGTATCATTACCCATTTCACATGTCCCCAGAATCTCCTAAAAGAGAAGTTATTTTGTATTTGCTTTGTGGTTTTCAGTGCATTTTTCTCTGAATCACTCTGCATAGATCACAGTAAGAGGGAGAACACTGAATTAGCTGATTCACTTCTGTTGCTTGGTGTGGTGCTCTCTAATTGCACTTAGTTGTGGGGATTTTCCAAAGCAGACAAGTGACTTTTCCTTTTGCCAGGGTACTGCTGTCAGACTGAGACATTTGAACATCACCACATTTCAGGGATGAGCAGCATCATGTTCACAGCCATGCTGCCTGCCCGTGGAGAGAGCAAGCTCACTAATGGCTTAGTTTAACCGCTCTCTAGGACAGCAAGCATTCGCACATTTCTGCGTAGTTTATTTGTGTTCAGGAGGAGAACTGGAAGAGCATCAACTTTTTTAAGGACTCATCATCTGGAAAGCTCAGTTCATCTGAAGACATCAGTCAATTAATCCTCAAAACCTGATCAGAAGTGGGGCAAGATTTTAAAGATTCTGGGTCTGTTCCTTGTCCAGCATCAGCTGCAAGTCTGGTTTTCCATTTCAGAGGAAGCAGCATCCCATATTTCTGTGTTCTCTATGATAATTAGCACCATATAATATTGGATTTTCTTGCTTGAATAAAGCACTAACTTTGCTAGGCTGGTACTGAAACCTGGGGAGAAACAGGCCATAAAGATAAAGATACATGTGTAGATAAAGTTTGTTTAGTCAGGGTGCTGCATTCAGGTGCTCTCTCGCTATAATGGATCAGTATTCTCGACTGCTTTGGTTAGTATGGCCAGAGTGTGCTAATAGCTGGAAACAAAACTGTAACTCAGGCTTGTGCTCTGATTCATTGTGGGTACTTGTTTACTTGTTAACATATTTCTGGTTGTCTGAGATGGCTCCAAGTGTATCACAAGATGTGCTCCCTTGAAGTAATTCTGTGACATTACCCTGCTGAGTGACCTGCACTGCCTCAGTTGGATCAGAGACCATCTCTCTCTGCGAAGGTAGAAACCTTGATTCAGAAGAGGTTTGCATCCAGCAGGTCAGAGCAGCACAGAATATGCTTGCAAGACAACTTAGGAAAACCTAACCCAGAACCCAAAAAATGTTGTTTGGAAAAATCCTTGAGGCTTTAATGGAGCTGCACTGCAGTTCACATTTTCAAGGCAACTTGGGTAAAGTTTTCAAGGCTGTCCCACTTCCATGAGAGCACAAATCTCCCCAAATGGGAAATATTGCTCAGTATACCTTGGGGAAAAAGTTAGCTTGAGCAAATACAGCTCCCAGTCTCCTATACTGCCAAAGAGCTTCTGAAAGCTGGGGTAAATCTTCCGGAGCAGCTCTGAACTCTGAAACCAAACTTTCAATCCAAGCACCGCTGGAATTCTCCTCTCTTACTCTTCTTTGCTCATTTTCTTTCCAAGTTTTAAATCGATTAAATAATTCGTGGGCGGGGAGGGTGAGAACACCCCCTCCGAGGGGTCTGGCTGCCACCCGGCTCCCCCCTCCCCCAAGGCCAGTCTCATTCCCTCTTCACAGTGACACCTACCGGCATTCCCGGTCCTCCCAGCCCGGGGCCGCTCTGCCCCTGCCCCTACCCCACTCTCCCAGCTCTGCCCGCCGCCTCTCCCAGCTCTGCCCGCCGGCTCCGGCCCGGAGTCCCCTCCGGCCGCCCGGGCTTTGCTGCCCTCGGGGCGCGCTGGGAGCCCCGGCACGACCCGCCCGGCGGGGCACAAACTTTCCCGGCGACTTTCCCTGCCCGCTCCAGCGCACAGGGCGCGGATGGGGCCGGAGGCTGCCCCCGCTGAACCCTCGGGGGGCTGCGCCCCTACACAGCCCCCGACTGCCCCGTGCCTCCCTCCGCGGTGCCAGCGGCGCTGCCGCGGGCGGACGGGCCGGGCCGGGCGGCAGCCGCCGGCGCGCAGGGCGGGGTGTGGCCTCGCCATTATTTATGAGCTCCAGCCCCTATTTGCTCAGCTAATGATGCACCGGCGGCCGCCGAGCCTTGCCTCTCTAGAGCGGCGGCGGCCAGGGCAGGGCAGCGCCTGTAACTGGAAACCAGCGCCGGCTCCGTCACCGCGCGGCCGCTCCATTCACTCCTAAGGTGCGTAATTGCGGGCAGGGGAGAAGCGCTCCCGCTGCCTTAGGAGTCCAGCTGCCAGGATTACTGTACGGAGGAGCCGGGAGAACGCCTGCAACCGCCGCGAAGACAGACTTTTCTTTTTTTTTCTTCTTTTTTTTTTTTTTTCTTTTAATTTATTTTTCCCTCCACAATGTGCCAGGTTTGGAATTAAAATGTTCTGGTAGCGGGAGTGGAGTCTATAAACTGATAGAAACCAGATAATAATCGGTATTGCCGGTGCCTCTAATAGCCGGGTAAGCATAACTTAAAGTTCTCTTTCTTTGCTGTAATAAGATGTGAAATGTCTCCTAGGGTTGAATTTTCCTGCTGTTCTCAGATAGTTTAAACAATGTTTTCCAGATTGGCATAGTCTGTGTTGGGCAGGGATTTTTTTTCTCCTTTATTTCTTTTCTTTCCTCTGCTGAATGATTTTCCTTACAGGATTTAAGGGTAGGACCCAGCCTGTAGCACATGACACCTGCACAGCACTTAATAGCAAAGCGATACTGTACTTTCCAAAAGCAGTACACATGGTGCAAGCGACCTCCGTGGCAGGGAAACTTCACCACTTCACTTTAGTAGCGGTTTGTCTGTTTGTTTACAGTTGGAATAGGGTGTAAGAGCAGAAATGTAATTAGACACTGCCTTTTGCCTGTCCTGTAAGATTCTTTAAAAGTACTCTTCAAGGTTTTAGGTCTGTGGGTTGTCAGAAGAGATCATGTGCACGGGACATGCTGAATATAGTATCATGACTTACTGAGATAAATTCAGAACTGGGATATAAGCCCAAAGCAAGAGTCAAACCTACAATTCAGTTACCAGGTCGGTAAATCTCTGAAATTAAACCTATTTCCATTAGGTAACTCACATGTCAGGCACCCTGAGGTGCCTTTTTGGCACTATATGCATTTATTATTTATGTGTCTAACAGCTGGGTAGGAACCATGCTGCTCAGCATTTGAATCTTATATGTGCCTGTCACTTCTGTGTTAACGGTGAAGATCTGCAATTTGAGCAATGAAATGTAGCAATGTTTCACTCCTGTGACTGATTGCAGTAAAATTGGCAGGAGGCACGAGAGTGGGAGGGAAGGAGTGCTGAAAGGGGTTTCTTTCTATTATTATTTCCTACAATATTATTTAAAGGAAGGAGGAAAGCCACACACTTGTTCCTCTTTGACTTTTTATCTTTATTGCAAAGAAAGCATAGTGCTACTACTGTAAAATACTAATCCCATTGCATCTGTTAAATCATATGTTCTGTATGATTGGTTATTTGTTTTGGCCTGACAAAGAAATTTTTATCAGGATTTAATGCCATTTCTCTCTTAGAAGAGGGGTAAGTAAAAGGATATCCCGTGGACTAGTCACAAGGTTTTAAATTTAAAGCCCACAAAGCAGCATTAGTACTAGAGTTCGTGCAGCCTGTTTAAAAATTATTCTTGGCAAAAACTCTGCAACTATCGTTTTATTAGTTAACAGACCCTTAGAGATAATTTGGAACTGGGCCAGAATGGATATGTTTCTCCTGCAGACCCGATCTGTAGCTGGCAAATCTGTGAAATGGGTGCTTTTGTCAATTAGCAGAGTTGTAGAATTACTTGATGTCTGTGCATTTCCTAGTATTCCAGAGCAAATCATGAAGGAGAGTCTAGAGTGTGGGCTGCAGAACTGTGCAGTCACTTGCATGCTCTCCATCCCACCTGCAACTTTATACGAAGTCCTCATGCAGAGAGAAGCCTTTCAAAGCGATTTACAGTGAGTGGATGAGGAATGACAGGGGTAGTAATGAGATACGGGGCTCTTACCGCTAAGTCAGTGGTGTGGATCTGTCCCAAACCAGTGCTGACCTAAAGTCATCCCTGCCTGACAGCTCATTCCTGCCATGCCGTGGTGCTTACAGCCGGTTCTTTAAGGACAGGTGTGAACCTCAGAGGGGCCGAATGAACAGGCATGTAGAAATACAGGCTTCCACTGGAGGGACTGTAGTGCAGGAGCAGAGCTGAGGTAAAATGCAAGATGATTGCCCAGGGAACAAATCTCTTCATGAAATAAATGTATAGCTTTTAATGCTGTCTTCCAGCTGTAGGGGTTGTATCTTTTGAAGTGCTTCCAGTTGCCACAGAATCAAATATATCACCTGATTGATGAACTAATAAGTGGTGTCTGGTAGAAGGGCTGTTTACACCAAAAAGAAAAAAATATATATATAAGTAGAATGGGCCTAAAATGAGGATGTTTTTTATTTGCACCTTTGGATCTGAGCTGACAAAGTTGTTAAGGATAGGTGAAATGAAATTTGCACTTCACAGTATTTAGAGAGATGCGGTTTAGGAGCAGATATGATATAGATATGTAATATTCAGCTTCTGATAACTGCTGGGTTTTATGGATCTGGTCCAAAGTCCATTAGAATTGTTAGGAAAATGCCATGACTCCAGTGAGCTCAAGTCCTTGCTGAGCTAAGAAAAGATGCAGAGTTTTGGACCATTTTCTGATTCTTTGAGAACCTCAGGCTTCTCGGCAGCTTAACCCTGTAAAATTAATGTAGAATCAGCACACGTGCAGGAGGAGTAGCAGAAGTATCAAGTGTAATGCACTGTCCAACTCTGGGATACTTAGTGCTCTGTAGAAGTCTATGAGAGCAGGTAAGTGTCCCAAAAGGAACTAGCCCAAAAAGCAAATGTTGACTAACAGTTTCAAGCATGTTGAAATACTTTTGGTTTCAGTGTTTTGAAATTCATGATGTACATAGTCAGGATTTCTTAAAAGAAGAACTAAAGGCTATTAGAGAGCTCAGCTTACAAAAACTTAATTTCCAAGCACCTTTGATTTCAAATGTTAAAAGAAAACAGCCAAACAACCAATTTCCCAAATGTCCCCCTCTGAACCTGAGGGAGATGTGTCTAAAAATATCAGCCAACTTTTATTCATGAAACTTTATCTCCTGTCCTTAGTTTGCTCTGCCTTGACATTTAGTATATTTCCAGCAGGTGGAATTGTCCTCAGTTTAAATAAACGAAATCTGATGATGTAATCTACCCTAGCCGAAACTTTGGCTCTGCTGGTTCCTACTAACAGACAGAGAGCTCCTTTTGTGCCAGCATAGAAGAATGCTGAAGAAAACCGTTTTCAGATATACAAAGAAAACAGAAGTGCTGTACCTCCTTCACATGAGTTATTATGGCTTCAACTGGAAGAGCTTTCTAACACAGATCTTTCCATGCTGTTGTTTTTGCTCCTCAAAATTGTATAAGAAGAGTAATGTGATATCTCTGTCTTTCAGGTTTTGTTTCTTGGATATTAAGTTACAAAACTGAAGAGATGGCCTTTCTTGCGGTGCACGTGTTGATTGGGATATTTATTTACTTTAGCAGTGTAAAAGGATCTTCCCAGCCTCAAGCAAGGGTGTTCCTAACGTTCAATGGTAAGAAAGAAGATAAACATTCTTAAGCAAATGTTATGATTGAACATTTTCTTCATCTCCTTAAGTTCAATAACTGAGCAGAAACTGGCTTTTTGATCTGCATCCACAATTATTGTTTTGCTTTTTGTTGCTAAGGTACCTGTCAACCTGAATTGGATTTTTTTACCTGAAGCTACCTATAGCTATACATGCTTAATTAATAAGACTTTCTCTTTGTTTTGAGTTATTATGATTTAATAACAACCAAAGGTTTTGTTTCTTATCCTTAATTTTGCTTGGGAAAGATGGTAGCATATGGCATGTAGTGGAAGCTATGAATGATTTGAGTTGCTTTCATTCAGTGCCCAACTGAGACACTTTATACTCTGAAAATGAGGCTGCCTGAAGGTTTACCAAAACAGTTAGCCAGGCACAGAGTCCTCTAAAAAAGTATCCTTCCTAGTGCACTTTGTACAGTGTGTAGGATGTATGTAGTGTGTAGCAATCACTGATGCCTGCATACTCTAAACAAGCAATCAAAATTACTATTTTCAAAAGAAAGTTGCTTTTGCTTCTGAAGTTCTGAGCAGTACTTTATTGCTACAATTACCCCAGTATTACTTGTAATGGTAATTTATTCCTCTAGCGTTAATCCCTGTCCTAAATGCCGATTTTAGCCACCACTTCAGAATGTGTGTGTTCTTCAGTTTACAATGTCTGTTAAATCTGAGCTGAAATTTTCTGTCAGTAACTATAGAGGTATTGACTTTCTTTAGCACTTTGCCTTTTTGGTGATTGTCTTTGAGCTATGAACGCTTGCTGCTCCCTGCACCTGATGCCGTCTGCAGTAGGCTGGCTTGTGTGGTTCATTAGTGTTGGGATTCCCTGCAACTGCCATGGGAATATTCTGTGTGCTCTGAACAGTCTTTAAGAATCAAATAATCATGGCTAATAAGTATCTCAACCTTGCCAGGATGATCAAAACTATGTAACCATGAGACTGAGAGACAGGCAGAAGGAGACCTGCCAAGTTAGACCTTCCACAAATACCAACCAGAGACTGATCAATACAAGGTGTTGTATATTATAGAGTGTAGGGCCCTGAACTGACGAGTGCAATACTTACTGGGTGTAAAACGGCATGGTTACAGTAAAAGCAATAGTAGGAATTGAATTCAAGAGGGAACTGCCAAGTGAAGAAGTAGAGGAGTGAATTTCTTTTCCTTGCTTAGGTAGCACTGATTGGTGTAGGTGATACTGTTTTGGACAACTCAGCACAGAAGCAAGTTTGGCTGTGGTTGTGTATTGCACTGCAGGTTTGCCACAGTTATGCAGAACAGGCTGATTTGGATTTCCACATCATCCACTTGGTGCCCTTAAAAGTAATCTAGGCTTCCCCTGCTCTCTGGTGTGAACATGAAGTAGGAAGTGTTCAGGTTTCGTGGTATTCAGCCTTGTGAATAGGAACAAGTTGTGATGAGGGACAAACGGTTTTAACATGGACTCAAGAGATGTGTTTTTCATTGCAGGTATCCTGCAAGTCTCTAACACTGAAGCACCCATAGGGCAAAGGACCCCAAATCTAAGGATTTAAAAAAAGTACTGAATGAAAACCTTAGTTCCTCTTCCTGGCTGAAAGGAGGTTGTCCCTCCTTCCTTTAAAAAGCACTATGACAGCTTTATGCTGCAGTGACCCCTTTGAGGTGAGCTTTTGGGCGCCAAGATCACTGCCACTCTGTGCTGGCCCTGGGGATGCAGCCTCACCTCACTGGTTCCAGCTGTAACCCTGCTTGACTGACTTGGTTAGACTTGTTTCTGAAATATCATGTACACATGTCCTGTGTCCTTTCCTTGATTTGATGAGTAAAAATGAGTCGCTAGCCTTGGTGGAAGATAAGGTAAAGTAAGTGTCATCAGAGCCTTGCAATACTATCTGATTATACTAACTGACATTTACTTTCCCTGATACTTTACAGTCAACCTTTAAAAAAAAACCCAAACCAAACAAACCTTAAAAAACCAAACCAACCAAAACAACAAACAAAAAACCCTAATAAACAAAACATTTTGAAGTCCTAAATTTTTAATGGGTCTTCTGAAGTCATAAAAGAAATTATTTGTTTTATAATATGAGAACTACGCCTGAAATAAAATTTTTTTTGTATAATATATCAACAGTAGTTTTATTTTTAAACTTGATTTCCAGATGGTAAGAAACAGCTTAACAGCTTTCATTATGTCAGAAGAGTTTGCAGGTTGTTGTGTATAACAAGGTAATGGCCCCACCTGTAATATGAACTTATGTTCTATAAATCTGTTTATTTACATGAATACTGATAAAAGAGAAAAAGGTGAAACTTTGTATTAAACTCTAGCTAAGTGTGATAACACATTTTCTTCATAAGCTGCTTCATAGCTTATTGTTTTTAAATCATGTAGAAATATCAAGTTATTGGCCGTCTCCTTGCCCTGAGAAGCTGTCAGTTTTTGTGGAGAATTGTCACTCTTTTAAAGTGCATCATTTGAAAATAAAAGTATAATTAGGTCTCCTTATGTTTTAAATTACATTAGACAATAAAGACAAGTCATTCAAGCTTAGGATACTTACATGATATTTTTCAAGTCCTGAATTGGATTTGGATTGGTGTCTACAATTACATTACATAAGTTTTGGGGGTAGAATGCATACAGGAGGAGAAAATGAGTGATGCTTTTCAAAACTAACCTGCTCCTTCAGGATCAAGTCAATTGAGCTTATTCACACTGCAGCATTTCTCATGGGAAAATCCAGCAAGTATCTTGACCTATTCTGTTTTTCATCAGGAAAGATAAAAATGCGAATCATTTGAATCATGGTCTGCTTTTCTCTTTGCCATCGACTTCATTAAGAATCAAATGTAATTAAAAAGTACGCCTGGGTAATACCTCAAGAGCCTGATAATAGGGATTTTGCAATTAACTTCAATGGATGAAGGACTGCAACCCTAACTTCTATTTTTGAAATCAAAAGCCTGGCCCCTTGTCTAATTAAAATGTAGTTCATGACTTCGCTGAGATTGTTAACTGCGTATGACGTGAGTGCGGAACTTACTGCTGTCTGCACCCTGAGTGCCTCGAAAATTGCAGTGCTGTACAGAACCCTGAGGCCTGATTTCTATTCTTTGCACCTTGCATAGCCATTTACTCAGCTTAAAGAAAAGGTCAGGCTGGAGCTGAACTCCTTGGCATGCACAGGTATACGCGGTTGTAGATGGCACTGGGCGTACAGAGAGTCAGGCAAAGGGGCTCTCAGTTTGCCTGGAATAATTTGTCATGACCCAGCTGTCCTGTTCAACGGTGATGGCTCAAACCATCAGTATTCGTACAACATCTGCACTTGCAGAGCCACTGCAGTTAAGAAGAAAGATGGCTCCAGCTCTTTCTGATTCTGAAATTCAAAGGTGTGAAGCTTGTGGTGCGGCAGCTGCAGCTGTGTTGGGAATCATCTGCTGTGTTACAGTGGAGCCTGCAGGAGTGAGAGAACCTGGGATGGGAGAAGTAAAGGACTCAGCATGTCTCACTATTGGTATACTATTCCCCCTACTCCTGCCTCTTTTGGCTCCTTGTCCTTGGAATAGATCTTTCTTAATCTACGTAAATCACCTATCATAATTAAAGCACCATAGTTTATTTTCTCTTCGTAGGAAAAGACTTAACCTTATCTGTTTATGAACTATCAAGTATGGTGCCTGCAGTTCCTCAAACTATGTGCATTCCTCCTTCTTACGGCATGTTCCTGAGAAGATAATTGGGAGCTGTATCATTCAGTCTTTACAGGGAAGAAAGCTTTCTCAAATCAGTGGGAGTATTATCAGAATCAGGGAGGAGTTATTAGACCCCAGGTTAATGTTTGAATTTGTTTCATACCAATTTTGGATTTTGTTGCAACCCTAAAATGTCAGGCTGTACCATCTTAACGTAAAACTCTGAATTAATAAAAGCAGATCTAGTACTTATTTTTAAAAATACACTAAAACAAACCTTCTTTGAGATTTAAATTTATATGGAGATGCATAACCAAGTGATAATTTCCAAATCCACTGGGAACATTTAATGCATTCCTACCTCAAATGTCTAGTCTGGCAGATATTTCCCATGCAGACTCTTCATTGTCTCCACTGAAAATTCCATATGAGAAGTGGATCAAGGCTAATTTGCAGACGGTTTTGTTCCTCTCTTTGTCATAAAATTACTAGAACACGTAAAGGACTTTTAAGAAAGTATCAGTCAGCTTCATTAATGACAATTAAAAAGCATAAAATGTCACCAGAGCAACAGCAGCACTTATTCAACTGTCAACATATTTTAAAAGATTTAATGCAACCCCTGTGGTTACCCTCAAGGAAAAATAAAGGAGCTGAGAACCATTTTCTTTGAGCTCTTGAGCAACAGCAGTACAACTTGTTTTTAAACAATCCCTCATTGTAATGTTAATGTTACCACAGTTAATAAAAAGTTCATTTATTATTTGGAGGACTTTGTGCTGATGACAGTCTAGTAGGCAAAGGTTTATGTTCCAATAGTTGATTGGATCCTTTTTGGTGTCCATAGAATGAAAGCTACTTGCAAAATGAAGTAGAAGCAAAGCATTAAAAGCAAAAAAAAAAGAGAAAGAAGAAGAAGAGATCCATGGTTTTATTTTTGTTTAAATGCAAAACTCATCTTGAATGTTCATACAGTTGCTTAATTTTCAGCAAATTGGGTCATAGTTTCTCAAATTTAACTGATTTGTGGCTTCCACAGCTTCATGGATTTAAATAAATAATGCTAATTTATAAAGCATTTAACATCAACCATGTGTTAACATTTCCAATTTTATTGTCTCTCACTGGAGATTTAAAAACTTAATTCTGAGTATTTTCAACTGAAAATATAATTCTTTTTTATCTTTAGTAGTGAAGATGGTATTTTAACACCTGGTCATAAAATCAGAGAATATTAAGGGGCTGGAATGGGCCTTAAAGATCATATAGTTGCAATTCCTCAACCTTGCCATGAGTGGGGAAATCTCCCACTAGACCAGGTTACTCAGAGCCCCATCCAACCTGACTTTGAACACTGCTGAGGTTGGGGCATCTGCAGCCTCCATGGGCAGCCTGTTCCAGTGTCTCACCACCCTCACAGTAAACAATTTCTTCCTAATATCTAATCTAAATATCCCCTCTTTTATTGTGTATTGATTATTCCTTGTCCTGTCGCTACAGTTCCTGATGCAGAGTCTCTCTCCAGCTTCCCTGTAGGCCCCGTTCAGATACTGGGAGGTTGCTCTGAGGTCTCCACACAACCTTCTCTTCTCCAGGCTGAACAGCCCCAAATTTCTCAGCCTGCCTTCATAAGGGAGGTGCTCCAGTCCTCTTTTTTCAGCTTTTTGGCCCTTCTCTGGACTTGTTCCAGCAGTTCCATGTCCTTACGTTGGCACCAGAACTGCATGCAGTACTAGAGACAGGGCCTCTCCACAGTTCGTATAAGAGGTACCCTCATGGGAAAGCACAAATAAGTACATGTTTTCATGGTAGTTAATTATCAGGCAACAAATTTATAGGAAAACCCTACAAATTTAATCCTACTCTTGGATGAAGAACTCATCCCAATTTGACAAAATTTGAGAAGACTTGTTCTTT
The DNA here is from genome assembly GCF_003031625.1 of Empidonax traillii. Classification (NCBI taxonomy): domain Eukaryota; kingdom Metazoa; phylum Chordata; class Aves; order Passeriformes; family Tyrannidae; genus Empidonax; species Empidonax traillii. The sequence goes on from NW_020955378.1 coordinate 849,978, forward strand.
TCTTGCACGATAATAAGTAGATCACTTATCTAACAGATGACTTACTTCTTCTAATCTCTTTTGTTCCCCAACTCAGTCAATTTGACCTGTACGTGAACCAGCTCATGGGTTTTTTGTTTGGTTTTTGTTGTTTTTTTTTTAGTTTGGTATGGAAAAATCAAACTTTATCTGAGAACATTTTGACAGATTCTGCACATCTTGGCACTCTTTGTCACAGAAGAAAATAGCTTATCTTGGCTAATTCCACTGCTCTGACATTACAATTCCGCCTTGTGTTGCCTGTCCAAGGCAAATGCTGAAGTCCCTACGTAGGCAGTTACATTGTCATTATTGTACAATACATCTTCTTTTTATGTTTAAAAAAATGTGATGAGAGAAAAATGGCACAGACATTTCTAATACCCTGTCTTTTTCAGGATTGTTCGGGTACCAGCAACAAGAGCTCCTCTGTGAGCCCTTTCCATACTGGATGAGCTCACAGTGCGCTTTGATATGTGGTGCTGTACAAGCCTTTTTGTGTATCAGATATAATTAGTGACGTGACTCACAGTAATTACTCATTTTATTGAAGTGCGTTGACTGAAATCTTGCCATGAATAAATACATAGACCAAGAACTTATCCTGTCATTTGAACTGCATGTTTCCTCAACATGTGTATTTTGTTCTTTTTGGTGCTGACTTTTCAGTGTTCTCAAGAACACTCCTTAATAAAAAGACTAGGCATTGTTTCTCAGGGAAAGGTCTTTGTCTTAGGAATGCAGTTTACTGATTCAAAGTGCACCTTCTCACTCATTTTACATCTTAGATGACAGTGGCTCAGCAGACACCAGATTAAAAGAAAACTGTGTGTTTTTCCCTCTTTATTGAATTAGAGACTTGGGGTCTCAGGGATGCAACTGAGTGCTACGTCACCTTTGTGAATCGGGATGATGTTGAATGTCCTCTCTGACAGTGAAGAGTGCAAATTCAGTACTGGAAACATTAGAGAATGATGGCAATTAACAGAGGGTTTACATCATTTGTCATTCCTCCCTTCCCTTTGTATCTCTATCCTTATTCAATGCAAATGTGGCACAATTGCATTTGCATTGTTATTTCATCTGCCACTGATACGGCTTCTTCCTGGAAGCAGAAAACCTGGTAACTGGTTTACTGAAGCTCAAACTCTGGTATCCCACTCTGGTATCACAGTGAAAAGAAGATATGGAATGCCTCTCCCATGAAACAACTGTGGAGCTGGGACCATCATGTCCTTTAGAGAGTTTAGCTCTTCATCTTACCCTTGTGAATATGAGGTTAATTATTTTTCCTTGAGAAGTTTCGTGCATCTTGTTTGGGTAAGGTTAGTGGAGGTGTTGTATCCTGTTCCTTTGTACAGCAGTATTTGGGATATTCCCAACTGCTACTTTCACCCAGCAAATCAGCTTTGTAAAAGTGGGTGCTACCAAGGCTCCTCAATTACCAAAAATAAATAATACCCCGTATTATAGGTAGAATTTTTTTTTCAGAAACACATTACAAGTAGTTTCAACTAATAATTTTAGAGTGCTTATCTTACATTCCAAGACTGCATTTTGAAGATGTACTGCTGCCATCTTACATCTTATCTACAAGAAACTGTATTCCGTGGTATTTCGTCATTATCAGGAAAAAAAGGAAAAAAATTCTGAAACTCTCCATCTGACCACCTTGATAGAAAACATCTCTGAAACAGCATTTCACTAATACGTAATTACAGTGAGTTCTGTCAGGGAGTCCCAAGAAACTCCTGGAGAGTTCCTAATAGGAAGAGAAAGGGAATTTCAGCTCTGGTGTATGAATGCCCGCAAATCACCATGGGTTTAGAGACTGGTCTGTGAGCACCTTTCAGGGTTGAGCTCCTAATTTTTAATTTGGCCATCATCTCCCAAGTGTTATCTGACATTTTTAATGGCATTGATAATTCTGGGGAAGGAAGAATGGTTTGGGGGTTTTTTTATTGTTTTGTGGTTTTTTTTAAATTTTTTTTATTTTATTTTGAGTTGGGGGCTGTAAGTAAACACTTTGTATAAAATACACCCTCTTTTTATGAGAAGGTTTTATTTCCAGTTAAAATTTCAAATGCAAATATGATTTTGTGGAATGCAACATTTAGTAAAATTCAAAAGTCTGGGAATGAATACCCAGACTTTTGAACAGTTCTGCTTAATTTTACTCCCCGTTCTGGAATAAATTATTGCCTCACCAAAATTATCTTCTAGAATATGGATGAGGAGACATCACAATCAGCTGCGACTGCCAAGTTGCTTAATAGAAAAAAAATGTGTATTGGCAGTTAATTTTATTAAAAAAAAAAAAAAAGCTAACCCAAAATTAAGCTGAACCCAAATTCTTCTAGTTACAGACACTGCTTTCAGCCATTAAATGGGTCAGACTGGCATTCCAAAAATTAAAGAAAAAAATTGTTTTAGAATTACGTGGTGAATGTGTGATGGATTAAAATTCACTTTCAACTATCCATCATCTCAACCATGGTCTCCTTTTAGAATTTCCTTTGCTATTTCACTGGTCTTAAATTGCTTTGAAACGCAACTGAAAAACGCAGGGTCTAGTAAATCCTTCCCTGAAAGTAATAGGCTTTCTCAGTCATCTGTTCTCCCGATCATTTGTTGTTTCTTAGAAATTTTTCTCTTACTTAATGACATTTCTCTTTACCATTCTTAATGAAAAATATGTTTACTTTTAAAAGATGTGAGTTATGCAGAATAAATCCATTTATCTCAGCTAAGAATCAATTAAATTGAGAAAACATTTGTCTTCTTTTAACATCTTTGTAAATCAGGGTATATCTCTCAGTCTCCCAGCTTAAAGGAGCTGCAGATTTAAAATTTACAGGGAGGATAAGGGAAATAGGCAAGGTAAGTGTCTGATAATTTATTTCAGTGGCTAGGAGTGATGAGGTTTGTTTTCTTTCCTTCTCGTGAATGTGAAGTTTTGAACAGCAGAAGGACAAGATAAGCACCAGGGTATATATGAACACCACAATTGATAGTGTAACAGGAAACAGGGAGGGAAAGATGGTAACAGTAGATGTATTTATGGTGCTGCAATAATTTATTTTTAATGAAAAAAGCTATGTGTATTCAAAACACTGTGTCAGGGGTACATCAGGATGTAAACCTCCGTTTTCTGTTTGCATTTTACTACGTGTGAACCTCACACTAATACAGAAACTCCTTGAAAACAGCTACTGATCCACTGAAAGTGGACTTTCCTCATCCTCTGAGATATCCACTGAGTCATAACCAGCCAGGGAACAAAACACGGTGTTTTCCTTGGGGCCAACACTGTAGCACACTTCTTTGGTCTTTCTGATGCATAGGATACACATCGTAACACATCTAGTTTTTATAGTTCTTAGAAATTCCTCCTTGTCTGGAATAACCAACCTGCATGCCTCTCATTGCAGTTCTCTGAGACAGTCTCTGTGTTAGTATGTAGAGTGCTCTTACAAGGCACAATATCAAATTAGTACACAAAAATGTGAGCTCTTGCATTGTCAGAATGGCACTCTCTGTTTTTTTAATATCAGCCAATTAAGATGTTATTTTCAAGGAGAGGCTTGGCATTTTTTCAAAAATTTACTTCTTGAGGCCTGAAAAGGATTTAGTTGGCATGTAGAAATGATCCCAGGCTTAGACTTTTCGATGGCTTCAACGTGAACACAGCTGGAATTTTTTAAGCTGATTTGACTAAAAACCCACTTCCTGCCACTGTTGAAAATAATGCACTATAATTTTATTGTATTTTTTTTTCCTAAAGCAGACAAACCTACAGCAAAGACAAAAGAGTTTAAAGCCCACATGAGGTGTTTTATTGTGGTTTGCATTAGGGAAGTAAAACTGTGCATACACGGCTATTAAATATGAAAATCAATATGCCTCTAAAGCCATTACCTCTGATTTAATAACTTATCATCTTTCCAGCTTTGGTAAGTCCCTTTAAAATGAGAAGGCTGTCAGCCATTCATTTCTCCAGTAGAAGCTCTGTTTTATTTATGGATACTTGGAAACATAAGACTTTTTCAAAGAAAATTTTCAAAAGTAGAGTAGGAAAAGAGTCATTTGCCAGTGATTTTTATTTCATTGACTGTTCCTTCAAGCTCCCTCTCTATTATTTCCTGATCTCAGGGAAGCATGTTCTTAAGTTCACACCAACAGCTGAAAAAGTGTGTCCTTAACGGCTAAACTGCATAAAATTACAAGAAATAATTTGAAACTTTCAGAAGTAGTCAGATATACTACTATCTGCACTAGAATTGCTCAGAAGTGAAGCTAGGAGAAGACTTACAAACTTGGCAAGCATGGTTTGGTCCACCAGCCAGGTCCAGCAAATCACAGACTTGTATCTGGTCCCATTCTTTGCTTTGAGACATGGGAGGATCTGCTTGCACAGTATGTGCTTCCTTAGTTGATGAATTCTTCCTCCCCAGCACCCAGAAGATGAGCAGTGGGTTCATAAAGCACTGGCATGGCACTTACAGAAGAGCAAGAACTTAAGTTTTTCTTCATTTCTGTGTATATTTGCCCCTGGACTGCTTAGAGCAGGCGCTGGGGGAGAGAGGCAAGCACAGGAATTCAACATCTCCCCAGCAGCTGGGAAGAACAGACCACCCTGATGCAGGGGCTCTGAACAGGGTTTTATAGAGGAAGGTTGTGCCAGCTGAATCAATACTGGGGCAGGTTTCATATCTACTGTGGTAATTTACATAGATGTATGGGGGGAGGAGGGAAATCAAATAGAATTGCTCAAACAAACAAACAAAACAGCAAATCTTTCTTGAGTTGATTTGTTTTGCAGATACAGGAATCTGCCTCAAATGATGACTTAATTTCCATTTGCTATTTAGATAATAAAAAAAAAAATTATTCCAGATTCTCAGGGTGCCATTGCCAAAGAACTTTCCTTCTTGAAAACACTCCAGATACATGCAGCACTGCAGTACAGTGATGAAATCCCTCTCCATTACTATTAGTATTATATTTGCACTTCTATTCAGCACGTTTTTATTGATATGGTGTTGGTACTAGTATTGGTACTCAGGGCAAGCATGGAATGCTGGTTATGAGGCAGCCTGTCCTCCTCCTTGTATGCTCAGTTCCTCTCCTATCTTGTCCTTAAAGAGGTGAAAGAATTCTGCCTGATCTCGTTCAAGAGGCAAGCAGCTCAGTTTTTTCTTTTCAGTCTGTGTGGTGACTATGAAGGTTATTCTCTTTTACACAAGGGTACAATGGCATTGGAAGGGGTTTATGGCTTGGTTATGGCTGTTGAAAGCATCCCTAGACAGCTGGAAATCCCTTTCAGATTGGATTGAATGTGAGAGAAAACATGTAACATCTAAGATCAACTAAACTTGAGATTGTAACATCAATAAACCACAGCACTCTGAATAAACAAGGTGACCATCACTGTTTACTGTTCCTTTTGCTTATTTTTCCTGCCCTGTGTCTGTGATAGCCCCAACCTGTTTGCTGAGCAGTTTAAAATTACTTTTTTTCAAAATAGGTCTAACTTTTAGTTGACAGGTATGAGTTGTATGTGGAAATGTGTCAGAGAGAATTAGCAGCTTGCGGGACATTTTTTCTCTAAAAGGCCCTTTCAAGAAAGCATCTGTTTATCAGTGGAGAGCAGGGGGGTGACATAGAAGGCACCAAGAGGTGAAAGGGTCTTGTAGAAATTATTCATAGGCACAAGATAATGCGCCCCATCTCATGCAGTATGAGGATATTCAGCCTTAATGTCTGCTCCAGAGTAATCTCCAGTTCCTTTGAAGCTGACTTCAAATCGGATATCAGGTCTTCTCATGTTGAAGAAAGTCCACATGTATTCTCTTTAGGGTCATTTTGGAGGCAAAATACTGCTTTCTTTACACAAGAACGGAGCGAGGTTTTGGCCTACTGTGTCATTTATGTGTTAATTTTTTCTGCAACTGTACCAATTCATTTGTTTGGATTTGGGGAGATGAAAGATCCGGGAAAGAGATTGCTGTGACCAGTTTTGGACCCTGGCAAAGCAGAAGAAGCCCAGTGAAGGGCCACTAGGTGGTCATGGGTGTTGGAACACGTGGTAAACAAGGAGATGATGACAGCTGAGTTTCTTCTCGTGGCTGTCTGATGGGGAGAGTCAGACTCTTCTCAGCAGTGCACAGTGACATCTCTTTGGTGGTAGGACTTTTTCTTGGTTGGTGTGTTGGTTAGTTGATTGGTTTGGTTTGATTTTAAACTGTAAGCATAGTGGGGCATCGAAGCAGTTGAGTAAGGAGGCAGCAGCCTCTCCACTGCTCCAAGTATATGAAACTCAGCTAGATGAGGTCCTGTGCTCACTTCAGTAGGTAGTCCCGTTTTGAGCAAGATTTTGGCTGACACAACCTTCAGATGTCCTTTCCAACCTGCATGTTTTGTGGTCCTGTGATTTTTATCAGTGATCAGCAGATGTGAGTCTTAAGACATCAGTAATCTGTGTTGGCAGTGTTTTTAGCACAGCTTATCTATTAAAGGAGCTCTGAAGAAGAAAGTTAGCTTTTCTCAAGAAGGTCAGAAGTCTGACCCAAATGACCTGGCAGCCTTTGTCCACAATGAAGGCTATAAACACTCAACATCAGGAATTTTTATTTAGATGTCTGCTGCAAATTATTGTACCTGAAGTGTGGGTTTCCAAGATTGAAAGCTTGCATGTTGTGTAAATTGTTTTCTTATGGTTTAATATAATAGATTTCTCTGGTGTGGTAGAGAAAGACATGGGTCTGTCTGTATTTGCACAGTAAAATATAACAATTCCTCTTTTAAGGAATGGTAGAAATCCTAGATATGCGGAATTAGATGAAATTATATGAAAGCAATGTCAGATGATTCTGCTTGTGTTTTCTTGTTTAAGAATAAGAGATCACCTTCATGTTAAACTGAGCTCATTCAACTAACTAAATCAGTACGTGTTATGATGGAGTGTGCAGTATGTAACTAAATTTATAGATGCATAATTTATACATTTATTTTTAAAATTCTATTGAACTCCTTTATTACCAGGTCAGAAGAAAGGTTAAATTATGTAAGTATGATTGACCAAATTTCACAGTATACATTTGGTCTCACAACAGATACTAGATCTTGTTCTAGTTCCGTTTTATTTTTGAAGTTCCTGTCTGTACCTACATATAATGTTACATAGAGCAGATAAAGTAGACTTCTACAGTACTTGCTGTGTTTGGGGAGTATGTCTACTTATGGGCAAGTTTAATGTTATCTGATGTATAGCAGGTGTCCAGCAAAAAATGTCTGCAAAATTGACATTAAAATGGCAAATCCAGAATAAAAGATTCTAAGTTATGTGGCCACATCCTGTTTTGAATGCATAAATTTGTCCAAGATATTTCATTTTCTTTCCTTTCAGTGCACACTCAAGCTCTGCTCTTTAGTGATGTGTGTGCACACATAAACCTGCATAACCAGCACGGAAAAAATTAGTAATCTGGTGCCTACTTCTGAGTTTAATCTTTATCCGTCATGTGATCTATACTGTAATATTTTGAATATTTGAAAAATTCATTAGGACAGTATTGACTGTTAGGCTGTACAGACTTAAGGAAGGTTTGTTTAACCTCTCTACAAGGCTGTGATGGTCTCTGACTGGCATTATTTATTGGAGTCACTCTATTGTTCCTGTCTTCCGTAGCCACAGAATCACGTTGTTTGGAAGGGACCCCCAGCCAACACTATCAAAGTAGATCTGATGATATCAGGTTGCTCTGAGTCAGGTCTGCCTGAATGACTACAATGGCGGAAACCCCACCCTTTAGTATCAGTGTTCCAGTAGCCTCCCAGCAGGTCATTTTATGCATAAGTAAGATGAGTAATTCCCCATCTCTGGAAGTGTTCCAGACCAAGCTGGATCAGGCTTTGAACAACCTGGTTTTAGTGAAAGGTGGCCCTGCCTATGGGGAAATGAAAAGAGGTGATGTTTAACATCCCTTACCACCCAATTCTATGATTGATTCTGAAAGTTCCCCTTTTCATTCACTTCTTAAAACTGAACAGACCTTGTTCTCTCATTTCTACATGTGCTCCTTGTGGTCCAGGCACATTATTTGTTCCTTGGCTTATTTTTAATCTTCCATTCTCATCGTGAGCTGCTTGATTCAGTTGCTTACAATCTCTTCACTCCTCTCCAGGTTCAGCTCTGCATATAATATGAACAGAGTCTGGCTCTGTGTCTATTACAAGAGTTCATCATTCAGCCACTTTAAAACTGACTAAAATCAGAATCAGAACGATATATCTTTCTGTGTGTATACTTACTGACTATTAAGTTGTTTTAGTGTCCATTTGGGAAGAAAAAGGAGGATTTTTTTGGCTTCAGTGCAATTATAGTCAAATATTGAGCTTTTTTTTTTTTTTTTTTTTTTTCCGGGGAATGTGAACAAATGTGTTTTGAGTACCCATAGCAGTTGTTTAGTGTATTTTGAAGTTGGATTTCATGATATCATGAGGAACTCACCTGCCAGCTATTTTTAGAGAAGTTTTTCTATAACTTTCTGAGGATACCTCTTGATTCCTTCCAATAACTCAGCTCCCATATGCACTTTGAGAGGAAAAGCACATTTACCAGTTCCCTATTTATTTACATTTTGGGAATTAATCCTTGTCACTGGGGGAAGCCAAAGCATTGCATCATTTGGTAATACCAAAATAGAAGTAAAATCTCTTGTATATGGAGAATAAAATAGATCTCAATTCAGTCCTTTAGGTTCTCTCCAGACAAATGCATTCCTTGTGTGGTAAAGGATAGGTGGGTTTTGTCTGTAATGGGATACTCATTTTCATTTGATCTGCCTTAATCCTGAAGATATGGGTTTAGATCCCAGAGCCATTGAAAATATTAGCTTGATGTTTCTATCAGCCTTGGAAAGCTCTGTGACTGAAGGCTCTCAGCAGCTGTTATCTGCCATAATAAATGCCAATGATAAAAAAGACTAGACAAGCTGAGGATTTATTTTAAGAACAAATAAAACTATTTTCCTAATTAGGTTAGAAAAAAAATCCTTTGATGATTTCTTTATTGATAGAATAAAGTACCAACAAGATTGTTCTTTTCCACAAATACTCCTTAGGATTTGGGGTCACAGTTCATGGCAAAATACACCGCCTCTGTTTGCCCAGCTGCCACACCTCCTCTGCCTTCTCTCCTGTATGTGAAGAAAAGAGGCTGAAAGCAAAGGTAGAGGGAGTAACAGATTTAGTGCTGCTCTGATTGTAGATGATAATTAATGTAAATGATGTTAGCAGTATTAAGACTTTTTGCTTCAATGTGCATGTCCCACCTGAGAGGACTGGTACCCCTAATTTAAGCGCAGGGAAGAGAGCATAGTCTTCCAGTGTGGTTTTGGCTATGTAATGACATGTAATGGTGATCAGGAATGCAGGAATAAGTCTTGCAAGTTTTTTTATTATGATTTTTTCTGGGTTTTTTGTTTCTGTTTTTTTTTTTTAAGTCAACTTTGCAAAAACTGGACACTGCTCCTCCAGCATAACCCAGGCATTCTAGCTGAATTGGCCCTCCAGCAGAAGCAAGCCAAAATGTCAAAACCAAAGGAAACTCTTAAGAAGAAAAAGGATATGGGAAGGATGTTTATTTCAGCTTTCATTCCAAGTTCAATTTTATGGATGTTACACACAAATTAAAGTAAGATTGTGTTACAGAACTGTGTGTTACAAAACCTTATGGCACAAAATTTAAAGAAAAAAAAATCTGTATTCATGTCTGTGTCTCCATACACTTTGAACAGATGTGTTTTAATTTCAGAACGGTCCACAGAGGTTTATGCCCAGCTTATTGCTTGTATTGCAGCAGTCTTTCTCTGTCTTACATGTTTCCATTTGGTTTTGGCAAAACAAAAGGAAACAACAACTAAAATGACATTACATTTTGTGGGGAAGGAAAAACCCCTTCTGAAGTCCTTCTGTTACTGAACTTTGGGTTATGATCATATTTTCCAATGAGTGCAGTATTTCAATTAGAAATCTACATTTAATCACTCTCCACCCTAAAAGAGGGTGTGCAGTTATAAACATAGCGATACATGACAATATTCAATGTTTTCTTTCACTGTAAGAGAGTATTCAACTTTCTAATGAAAATTAGGATGAAAACAGAATAGATGATATGTTTTTACAACTTTTTTCTATGTCCAAACTTCAGCATGAAGCGTTTGTCCAGTTCAGAGGTTTCAGAACCCATGGAAGAGGGCATGCGTTAACAAGGTGGCACTTACACGTGTCAGGACAGGCCTTGCTACTGCTCTTGCCAATGATGAACAGGGCACATGTTTGCTGTTGTCCCTTCTTCACTGCCCATACCAGTAATTGCCACTTTGTATTATTTATAGAGACTGAGTTGGTTTGCAGTTTTGGTTTTTTTTCCTGCTTTTCTCTTTAGCCACTATCCAACATGACTGTACCCAAGCTTTTTGTTGAGGTTTGTCGGGTGGAAGCAGAATTAAAGATTTTTGTGTACTTTGCATCTTATGACAACCAGCAGCAACTGAAATGAGGCATGTCAAGCAACTACCACAAAAAGAAATCAGTAATTTACAAGTTCAGAAAAAGGTTGAAGAGACAGACCTTCTCTGTAATTGTACTGTCTTGTACAGTTTGTTAATATTTCCACATTTGAGAACATTTAATTTTCCTAATTGAGGGAATGTTGTACTACAGTTCAGAAGACAAGGCAAAATCAAAAGCAAAATACTTTCATTTTCAGCAGAGCAATGCTAATGCTTATGTTAGTCAGTGAGAAAAATACGGAGGTGTATGGGAAGCAATAATTCATTACTGTCTCTCCTGCAGTCAATTAAATACGTCTCATACCTAACTGTTTAAAGCTGCCTTTTTTTTCATTATGATAATAAGATTCATTGGAAAGAGACTGAGAGTAGAACCATTTCTCCCAGCATTTCAAATCTTTGGGGGAAGGGAAAAAGTAAAACCCAAATACCAGCCTTGGCAGTTTGATTATACAGTCAGTAGCTGTATCTTGCAATGGGTGCAAAGTTTTTCTTCCTGCTCAGTTGTTGACTCCTGTTGGTAGCTAGAGCTGCTTAATCTTAACCAGTACAACACATCTGAGAAATAGTTATGCATGACAAAAACATGGGTCAGAAAGGTGGTGATCTACTGTGTAGGCACAAGCCTGACATGAAGATCCCATGTAAAATCGTAGATCGTCTCGCATAGTAAAGAACCTTTCCCCATCCCCAATTTGTCTACTTTTAAAATAGTATAATTATTGAAGGATTTCAGAGAACCAATCTCTGTAATGCCTTTCTCTTTCTATAAAATCTATTGTTACTTCTTTCTAAACTCCTTAAGAGACTACATACTGTTTTGCCAGGCTAAAATATGCAATGCCCTTAAAATTCTTCATACTTACTGTCTCCTCCAATTTGATTCACATTTTCTCCCTTCTGTA
>NW_020955378.1:861498-864573 GCF_003031625.1 Empidonax traillii
TTTTTTTTTTTCTCGGGGAATGTGAACAAATGTGTTTTGAGTACCCATAGCAGTTGTTTAGTGTATTTTGAAGTTGGATTTCATGATATCATGAGGAACTCACCTGCCAGCTATTTTTAGAGAAGTTTTTCTATAACTTTCTGAGGATACCTCTTGATTCCTTCCAATAACTCAGCTCCCATATGCATTTTAAGAGGAAAAGCACATTTACCAGTTCCCTATTTATTTACATTTTGGGAATTTATCCTTGTCACTGGGGGAAGCCAAAGCATTGCATCATTTGGTAATACCAAAATAGAAGTAAAATTTCTTGTATATGGAGAATAAAATAGATCTCAATTCACTCCTTTAGGTTCTCTCCAGACAAATGCATTCCTTGTGTGGTAAAGGATAGGTGGGTTTTGTCTGTAATGGGATATTCATTTTCATTTGATCTGCCTTAATCCTGAAGATATGGGTTTAGATCCCAGAGCCATTGAAAATATTAGCTTGATGTTTCTATCAGCTTTGGAAAGCTCTGTGACTGAAGGCTCTCAGCAGCTGTTATCTGCCATAATAAATGCCAATGATAAAAAAGACTAGACAAGCTGAGGATTTATTTTAAGAACAAATAAAACTATTTTCCTAATTAGGTTAGAAAAAAAAATCCTTTGATGATTTCTTTATTGATAGAATAAAGTACCAACAAGATTGTTCTTTTCCACAAATACTGCTTAGGATTTGGGGTCACAGTTCATGGCAAAATACACCGCCTCTGTTTGCCCAGCTGCCACACCTCCTCTGCCTTCTCTCCTGTATGTGATGAAAAGAGGCTGAAAGCAAAGGTAGAGGGAGTAACAGATTTAGTGCTGCTCTGATTGTAGATGATAATTAATGTAAATGATGTTAGCAGTATTAAGACTTTTTGCTTCTATGTGCATGTCCCACCTGAGAGGACTGGTACCCCTAATTTAAGCGCAGGGAAGAGAGCATAGTCTTCCAGTGTGGTTTTGGCTATGTAATGACATGTAATGTTGATCCAGAATGCAGGAATAAGTCTTGCAAGTTTTTTTATTATGATTTTTTCTGGGTTTTTTGTTTCTGTTTTTTTTTTTTAAGTCAACTTTGCAAAAACTGGACACTGCTCCTCCAGCATAACCCAGGCATTCTAGCTGAATTGGCCCTCCAGCAGAAGCAAGCCAAAATGTCAAAACCAAAGGAAACTCTTAAGAAGAAAAAGGATATGGGAAGGATGTTTATTTCAGCTTTCATTCCAAGTTCAATTTTATGGATGTTACACACAAATTAAAGTAAGATTGTGTTACAGAACTGTGTGTTACAAAACCTTATGGCACAAAATTTAAAGAAAAAAAAAATCTGTATTCATGTCTGTGTCTCCATACACTTTGAACAGATGTGTTTTAATTTCAGAACGGTCCACAGAGGTTTATGCCCAGCTTATTGCTTGTATTGCAGCAGTCTTTCTCTGTCTTACATGTTTCCATTTAGTTTTGGCAAAACAAAAGGAAACAACAACTAAAATGACATTACATTTTGTGGGGAAGGAAAAACCCCTTCTGAAGTCCTTCTGTTACTGAACTTTGGGTTATGATCATATTTTCCAATGAGTGCAGTATTTCAATTAGAAATCTACATTTGATCACTCTCCACCCTAAAGAGGGTGTGCAGTTATAAACACAGTGATACGTGACAATGTTCAATGTTTTCTTTCACTGTAAGAGAGTATTCAACTTTCTAATGAAAACTAGAATGAAAACAGAATAGATGATATGTTTTTAAAACTTTTTTCTATGTCCAAACTTCAGCATGAAGCGTTTGTCCAGTTCAGAGGTTTCAGAACCCGTGGAAGAGGGCATGCGTTAACAAGGTGGCACTTACACGTGTCAGGACAGGCCTTGCTACTGCTCTTACCAATGATGAACAGGGCACATGTTTGCTGTTGTCCCTTCTTCACTGCCCATACCAGTAATTGCCACTTTGTATTATTTATAGAGACTGAGTTGGTTTGCAGTTTTGGTTTTTTTCCTGCTTTTCTCTTTAGCCACTATCCAACATGACTGTACCCAAGCTTTTTGTTGAGGTTTGTCGGGTGGAAGCAGAATTAAAGATTTTTGTGTACTTTGCATCTTATGACAACCGGCAGCAACTGAAATGAGGCATGTCAAGCAACTACCACAAAAAGAAATCAGTAATTTACAAGTTCAGAAAAAGTTTGAAGAGACAGACCTTCTCTGTAATTGTACTGTCTTGTACAGTTTGTTAATATTTCCACATTTGAGAACATTTAATTTTCCTAATTGAGGGAATGTTATACTACAGTTCAGAAGACAAGGCAAAATCAAAAGCAAAATACTTTCATTTTCAGCAGAGCAATGCTAATGCTTATGTTAGTCAGTGAGAAAAATACGGAGGCGTATGGGAAGCAATAATTCATTACTGTCTCTCCTGCAGTCAATTAAATACGTCTCATACCTAACTGTTTAAAGCTGCCTTTTTTTTCATTATGATAATAAGATTCATTGGAAAGAGACTGAGAGTAGAACCATTTCTCCCAGCATTTCAAATCTTTGGGGGAAGGGAAAAAGTAAAACCCAAATACCAGCCTTGGCAGTTTGATTATACAGAGTCAGTAGCTGTATCTTGCAATGGGTGCAAAGTTTTTCTTCCTGCTTAGTTGTTGACTCTTGTTCGTAGCTAGAGCTGCTTAATCTTAACCTGTACAATACATCTGAGAAATAGTTATGCATGACAAAAACATGGGTCAGAAAGGTGGTGATCTACTGTGTAGGCACAAGCCTGACATGAAGATCCTATGTAAAATCGTAGATCGTCTCGCATAGTAAAGAACCTTTCCCCATCCCCAATTTGTCTACTTTTAAAATAGTGTAATTATTGAAGGATTTCAGAGAACCAATCTCTGTAATGCCTTTCTCTTTCTATAAAATCTATTGTTACTTCTTTCTAAACTCCTTAAGAGACTACATACTGTTTTGCCAGGCTAAAATATGCAATGCCCTTAAAATTCTTCATACTTACTGTCTCCTCCAATTTGATTCACATTTTCTCCCTTCTGTA
>NW_020955378.1:865441-967954 GCF_003031625.1 Empidonax traillii
AGGATTTCAGAGAACCAATCTCTGTAATGCCTTTCTCTTTCTATAAAATCTATTGTTACTTCTTTCTAAACTCCTTAAGAGACTACATACTGTTTTGCCAGGCTAAAATATGCAATGCCCTTAAAATTCTTCATACTTACTGTCTCCTCCAATTTGATTCACATTTTCTCCCTTCTGTACCTAGTTCCCTGTCCAAGTTAAAATGTAAAATAAAGTAGAAGAGATGTTTGGGCCTCTGAACACATTGCTGAAAGGTTCATTTTTCTACACACAAGTGTTCAGAGTATTTCTCACAGAAGAATAGCATAAATTATGGAGATTCTGTTCACAGAACAGTGAATGGTATTGTCAGTTTGCTTAGGAAAAACTAATGAGGTTGTAAAGAAATACTGTCTGCTTTATAAGAGTAAAATTTGACAGCTGGAAAAACAAGGGCAATAGGCTGACTTCCATTTTCCATTGATTTTAGCCCCCAACATTCAGAAGACTTCCTTTTCTGCAAAACCACATTCACGCTGCCTACACACGAATGCACAATACTCTTTTGCTCCAAGCCAGAGTCAGATTAAACTTCATTAGTAGAGTAAGGCTTGAGGAAAATTCAAACTGTAACAGATAGTAATTTGACAAATAAAGAATTAGGGTTTGTTTTACTAAGGCAAAAATAAAGGCCAGAGCAAGGTTCCCATGGCTCTTTTGTGCCTTTAACCACTGGGTAGGAATACCATCGCTTTTCATAGTCTGGTTTACATACTGTATAAGTCCGCTAGGCTTATACCATGAATTTTTTAATGCATTTAAGCACTCAGTGGAAACACACATATCTCTCATTAAATTAAAAAAAAAAAAAAAAAAAGCCTATAAAGTATTTACCTTAGAGCTAGAAATAAGAACAGAAACTAAAATATATGCTCAGAGTATTATTAGGTAGATCCACTAGTAGCTCAGCTTAAAATCAACAAAAATTAATGCATTTTATGGCTGGATAGATTGCATTAGCTTTCTGCAACAACATTAAATTCTCACCCAAGCATCCTCATATTTACACATTCCCAGGCCTTGCTGTTCTAGGATAAAGGATGGATCATTACAGGTGAGTGACAGATACCTGTGGTTTGAGAATTTAAGTTCTTCTCACTCCACTAGCAAACTGTATAATGGCTAACATGCAGTGGCACAGTGACATACAAAGGTGTCTGATATTAATATCTGAAAACTTTTTATTAATATATATTGGATGAGCTTTAACAGACCGTCTACTTGCTCTATGTTGAATGCTGGAATGCACAAATGTGACTGCATGCAAACAGTATTACAGAGTGAGGGCTAATACAACAGAAAATTGATGTGCTGAAATACCTGGCAAAAACACGTGACTGGCTCCTGGAGTGGAATTAAAAGCCACTGTGTCTTTGTGTCTGCGCTTGCTCTTGTGCCCATGGGGAGAATTAGGCAACCCTGTCAAAAAAACAAATACTCCAAAAATCATCATGCTTCTTTAAACTTTCCCTGGAAGTATGTAGGGGATAATCTTGCAGGACAGGAATAGAACACGAATCTTAGTATTTAGTTGTCTTGTTCAGGTCTGCAGGGAGGTACTGCTATTAGCCTGGAATCTGCACACAGGAACATTGCCTGAAGAGAAATGTTTGCATAGTTAACATTCAAAGAGCTGAGCAGAGATTACTTTCTTTTCTGCATTGTATATAACAAAGAGAGAAAGAAAAAATGTTTTAATTTCCATATTAATTTGGAAGCAAGGAGTCAGAAGTTCCAATTAATTCCAGACCATGTTTCTTAAGTAACTGTTGTAAGTAGGAGACATAAGGTAAGGTAATCAAAGCGCGCTTTTCACTCTTCTCTTTGTGCTCTGCCATAATACACAAAAAATAATTCAGAAGGAGTTGAACTCGACTGAGGAGCATAAGTGGTTCAGATTAGATCCAGGTTCTAAGTTCAGTGTCTTGTTTTCATAATTACAACTTTATTTTGTAGTAACTGGGAGCTCTGTAAAACAGAGAAATTGTCCTTTCAGTGCAGCCTTTGGGATGGTGGAAGACCAGGGCGGTGGCCAACTGCTATTCCTTTCTTCACATCCATCAGATGATTCCTGTGGCCCCAAAATCTTCTCTTTGACTGTCTTCTGCATGGATTAGGCTTCATTCATCAGTTGCTCTGTTGCATCTCCAAGGCTGAATGTTGGGAAACATCTAACTTTGGAAGGCTGGTAACACTCTGGCTCACAGATGCCAAAACTGAGTTAATTTTGTACATGTTGCCAGAAGATACTCCTGTTCTTGGAGGTTTAAAGTTCTTACTGTTGTGAGTGAACAAATCTGTCAGTCTTATATGCTGGTAATCCCCAAATGCTGCGTATAGACATTCAGAGATGCCTGTGTTCTGGAATAGATTCAAGCCCTAGTGAATAACTCCCTTAAAACTTTATAAGGTTAGTTAAATTGCCATTTGGTACTTTGTAAGAACAATTTACTTTATGACTTGAAGTAAACTACTGCACTGAAAGCAACTATAAAATGATGAAGACTGTGAATTAAGTTTTCTAAATTATTTTTGCAGAAGTAAAGGGGAAAAAAGTGATAAAATTAATCAGGGTGAAAATAGTACATTTCTTCAAAATAAGGCATACATTGTAGTCAATACATGTGTCAGAACAATCCTGGTGATACTCATTTAAAAACCATGAAATGCAGGGTAAGTTATAAGCTAAGTCTGAAGGGTGTAATGAATAAAAATTGCCTTATGTTGCAATTAGAATTTGTGCTGACAGTGAAAAATACAATTTGAAACCACACATTTACACTGACTCCCTTTCCTCTCTTCGTCATTCAAGTAGCCTTCTCAGCTGTGTATGTGGGGGCAGCTGCATTTGCCTCTAATGAAATTATGCCAGCAGAGTATTTGGCTCTGTTTCATTACCTTGCTTGTTTCTTGGAGCTTTTATGTCTCGTTCCCTCAAGCAACAGGATAGATATCAATTCAAGATACTTGTGAATTCAGAACACTTTATGTTTTTTGCCCCAGGTAAGGAAAGTATCTAAATCTCTCTCTTTTCCTAATTTACAGATGTACACACACTATTCTGTTCCTTTGTCTATGCCTGCACGCCTATACACACAGGCACAAAAGGTCACTGTGAGACCTCTGTCCTAAGACTTGTATTATAAATATCGGAACTGTGAAAAAAACAGAAATATTAGAGACCTTAACTCCTCTAATCCACCTAATTTTATTGAAAAAGTGTTTGCTCCAGCACATTTTTGTAATGCTTTCTCTTGATCAGTATTGAATGTCCTAAGCACAGAAATTTTTTTCTGAGCTGTTATTTCAGGAAGAAGAATTATTTTCTAACCATGAGCCTTTGTTTTCTATTTTGTAACTCTTTGTAACAGTGAATTATACTTTTGCGCACCATCCTAATCCTGTCCTGTTTGAGCACAGAGTACTCATGCAGAAACTCTTGCTATGTTGCTTTACAATCATTTTTTGACCTTGCTGGCTATGCTTCAGTTTGTTTGTTCATGCTTTTTTGGTGTTCCTTCATAATTCCATCTGTTCAACCTCTGGAACACTTATTGTTCCAAACTTGTGCCAGTTGTCCTTGACATTACTAATACTGAAGAACTTAGCAAGAAAGTTCATTATTCCATGGATAAACTCAGGGTGGTAAAGGACTGTTCTGTGGTGGGATTCTTCCAGGTAGGCTTCAAAGTGATGCTAAATACAATTCAGTGCATTTTTAATTAATTTCTTCCAGGTGCATATGCTTCCATTGTTCTAATGGTAATTTAATACGTGCAAATCCAGACTAACTCCCTTGAAGTTGGTGAATATGCATCACCTTCGTAATTGTGTATTAAGGGATTAGATTTGAAATGGTAAAACTAAAGTGAGCCAAGTCCATAGGCACATTCACATATCAGCAGTAACACAGAACTAGTGAACTAACAGAGCCAAGACTTTGGACAACTCTATTTACATGTTTATGTGCATGCTGTTTCCTGAAGCTTGTCATTTTGCCATTGACTCACCAACTGTACAAGTGCATAGGCCTGCAATCTCAGCTCTTGAATATATGAGGCACAAGTTTATTCTTGCCTTCTAAAGACCACATGTGCAATAGAACAGAAGCGTAAATTAGCTTTCAGATTAATTCATCCTAGATTTTGCCATTCAGCTTGGTTATACCTATGAAAAGAAATGACATTTGAAGTCACACACTTGAAGGCCACTCAGGTAATTTCCTTAGTGGTGCCTGAGACAGGAATACCGTGTCAGGTGTAATGGTGGAGACTGATGTGGAGTTGGGTTGCTGGTAAGAGCAGGAAGCAATGCTGAATTAGGCTGCCTTATCTCAGGATTTTGTCTCTCTGCTTTCCCCTGTAGCACTTAGGTGTCAGTGCAGTCTGCTGGTTGCAGAGAGATCCAGACAGTGTTGTAGTACTGGAATAGGGGCTTCATAATGTAGGAATGTGTTTCTATGTGACTGATATTGTCAGTATTGTTACTAATACTGGAATATTCCACTGTAAGCAGATTTCATCGGATCTGTTCATAACAAAGTCTTTCTGCCAGTGCTGAACCCTTTTTCTGTACATTCTTTGTGTGTGTAGGGGTACATCTCTTCTGCTGAGAGCTTCATTTGAAAGCAGGATATTGGCTTGAATATAGACTTGTGCTCTGAACAGCCTTGTACTTAACCAGTAAGGATGTTTAGGTCTGAAGTGTTATGTGCGCCTCAGGCTTGGTGTAACATTGTTTACTCAGACAATTGTCCCTGGTGCCAGCACTCCTTATTACACAATTTAGCAATCTGCTGCCTCCTTGGCCCCCTCTCAGCATCAGGACATACTCTGCAGAAAGCAGCCTCTGCATACCCTGAAAGAAGTTAGTGATGGAAAGGAGAATGAAAATGTAGTTCAGCAGGGGAGTCTTTACTGCTATTGTGCAATATGCATGCAAAATCATCTCCTTATGCTTGTTGTTTACTGTGTAACAGAAAATAAGTTGAATTGTTGAGGAATTTTCTGTCTTAAGAAAAAGTTTATCAGATCGACAGTTTCTTGGGCTTGAGGATAAAAGGGGTATAGAGAAACAAGTGTTTGCAGGGATGTGAATGGGCTTTTGTTAAAGAATGATAGAAAACAAAAGACTCACCATGATGTTCAGGAAAAACTTGTGTTTTGTCTAATGCATAAAATACTGTTTGTCTAGCAACTGTATGGGACCCAGGTAAATATAACAAACAAATTAAATTAGACTTATATGGGTGGGATGGTTTGGTTTTTTGGGTTTTTTTTTGGTTTTCCTTTTAGGTGGATAACGTGCCTGAAAGCAGTTTTAACTTGCATGGGCTTCAAAGGTTTGTAATATATTAAAAAAAAAATATGCAAAATAAGAAGAATTTCTGGTTTGTTCTTTTGCTTTCTTTATGGATAAATGCCTGTGTGCCATGCAGCAGACAGGTTTAAAGTGCAGAAGTGTTTAGGTATGCAATAGGGAATGGAGTTCAATTAATGATGTTTAATTAATTTGATGCTACTGTTCTTTAAGTAGGGTAAATGAATGTAGGCTGTACCTTTTGAACCCATTAGCTTTATCACTTCCTTGGAGGTATGAAAAAAAATGAAAGCAGCATTTGAACAAGTATGAAATAAAATAGAAAATGCTTATATATTGACTAGGATCAATAGAATTTGTCCTTGGATTTTAAAGTAGTGTTTTATTGCCTGCTGTGAAAAGTTTTTGCATAAAAGCCAAGAAACCTGGATGAGAACATTGTTCTCATTAACCATATTAACCATATCAGGAAGCTCTATGTGGGAGAGTCACTGAGTAAACTGCAGAAATGGCATCAAAACCCATAGGACTGGTAGGAAAATAAGATGATACTATCACTTTTCAATATGTATTAAACATCAACTGAAAATATGAGAAATCAGTGCTTCTAATCTTCAGTTACATTTTGTGTAATTTTCTCTCCTGCTTATCTCCATTATTGCTACTTTCCACCTTTAAATACAGAGTTTTCTGCAGTTATGCTACAGCAACTCTAGTGTTCGTTCTTCCTAAGCCTGGTTTGATCCTGTGCTTCTCACACTTTGTTCCCCATGTCTGAACAGGGAATTGGATTTTACTGGGGTGACTGTGGGCAAATCTGACTGTCCCTGTCCAGCCTCCATGAGAGCAGCATGGCTTACCACCGACCCCCACAGCCAGACAGGACGCCAGGCTCTGCAGTGCTGCTGTCCATGCCATGGTTGAGCCCTCTTGACTCTTTGCCCAGATGACAGAGCTGCCCTGCGATCCGGTCCGGGGTCATGGCCATCCTCCCAGGCAGAGCAGCCTTCCCGGACGGAGATGCCACTGCCAGCGGGCAGCTGCGTCTCACGCCGTGTATTTTTGGAAGTCTCTGAACTTTACAGTTAAAGAGGTGCCAGAAGTAGTTAGGAGAAGTTCAAGAGACACTGAGCACTTGAGTGCTTACTTTTTAACCCGCTGGTCTGACCGTGTTAGTAAAACCTAGTTTGACAGTCCTTAATGCAGTTTGAGTGGATTGAGCTTGCAGCTGCAGGTTACTTTGTGTTTCAGTTGCTTCATGGGCATCAGTTACTTCTGCTCATTAGAAACTCTCAACATTTTTTAAAAAATTATTAAAATATATTTTCAAGTTTCTAAGAAACAAAACTTTTTAAGAATATAGTTTTTCCAGGAGTTGTGGAGTAATGTGGGCTGAGTGAGCATTAGCACCACTAGTGAGTATGCCATAGCAGCAGACTTTGATTACCAGCGGAAGGGTGAGAGGAAGAGTGAGGAATGATGGCAGGAGGAAAGCAGAAGTGGACTCTGCTTCAGAATGAGCAGACTAGCCAGGAAAGTACTGAGCTGAAATAAAGTGGGAATGACTTTTTTTTTCCCCCCACTAGAAAAGAAGTAAAGAAAAGCTTTGGTTAGTTTGTCATGGAGTCTAATTTAGTTAAACTCAGCAGGCCACTTACTGGCTTCCATGGAAGGAAGAAATGTGTATTCATTAAATCACATTAAAGATGAATGAAAATTTCCTGTTGCTTCAAGTGTTTCACCTTTTCTTTCTGTAATGCTCCTAAATATTTGCCACGAGGGGCTCCTTGGCTTCCCAGGGGATTTAACATTCGTTTAACAGTCGAGAAACGTACTTGTCTCATGCTTTGGTATTACAGCATATTTTGAAGAGATTTATGGGGAAGGGAGAGTTTGAAGAAGAACAGAGTGCCTGCTGTCTTCTCACAAAAGGCTTTTTGCCTCCCATCTGTGACAAGCCACCCTCCTTCTATGCATGTTAGCACCTGCAAAAGTTTTTGTGTGTGCTGCTCTTCCACTGTACCTGTTCCTCCTCTGCAGAGGTTTTCTGAGTGCCTCAGTTAGAATATATTTGCAATACCTAACTTTGCCACTTAATATAATTTGTATGTCCAAACTAAAAACTTTCAATAACTATGACTTTTTATACTGCTAAACATAGAAATGTAGCACTCCGAATACTGATCTATTTCATTTGTGAAGGCATTCTTTTGGGGAAAAGATGGAATCTCATTTGAAAAATTATTTCCATTGTATTCTACCCCTGTAGCTATTTTGGGGTAGACACAGCAGAGACCTTTGGTGTGAGTTAAACCAGCTTTCTTTATGTTCTGACATGAAACCCATTAAGCATTTCACAGGAAGACTCTTCCAGCTTGCACGGCTGTCCAGCTGTCTGGTCAGACTGTGTACAACAGGTGTTTAATCATGATCTCAGTTACATATATACCAATAGTCCCTGGTGCTGCCTTTCAGTACTTTGTTTTAGCTCAAAATCTAATAGTTTCAACTTGATATCACTATTGACTGTAAACCCAGTGCTTATGAATTCCTGTTCTGTAATAAACACAGCCGAAGACCTAATTCTGAAGCTCATTCAGTCTAAAAAAAAAAAAAAAAAAGGCAGTTACTAGAGCTGAGTTATTGTTCTTCTTTTAAGAATGAAAATAAGATTTAAAATTAATAATTTTTAAAAAATCACAAAGACTAACACCTACTTTTCCCATCGTTTTCCTTCTAGCCATCAACATGTTTTACCCAGCAGGTCTAACAAACAGCCATATGCTCTCTCGTCTCAAGGGAAGTAGTTCCAGCTTGAAAATCAATATGTCACTACCAGGCTGTGGTAATGGATGCTTACAGCAGCAGGTTTATATAAGCTAATGGTAGGCTGTGCAACAGCAGCTCATTTTGATAAAAGGGTTGACTAGTCTCATTCAAATGTTTGGGGGAGCAAAAGATGAATGTTTGCAAAAGCTGATCAAAATGGTAATTTGTTTACTGATGAGCATCCTGTCAATAGTTGCTACTCTGGAGATCCTACATAGGAATACAGTGTACACTAGTCCATGGGGTTTTTTCTGCAAGGTGTTTTCATATTTGTAAAGACTGACAGTACCCTATCAGCTGGCATGAAACAACATAGTTTAAATAGGTTTTTTTTTCATGCACGTGTATCAAACCCTCTGGACTTGGATAAGCTGAAAGAAGTCTGCAGAAAACAAAAATTGTAAATATGTTTGTGAAATTTGGATAGATTTTTTACAAAGCTATGTAGAAATCAACAAGGCCTGGATTTAATGTATACTTTGAAAAGAGAAAGCCTAAGTGAAAGACCTGAAATAAAGCCATTCACAGTGCCTTCAGTTCAGGATTTCTGTCCTCTCATTATGAATGGTGACCATCAAGAAATCCAGCCTTCCAGGTTAAACAAGCATCTCTTTAGATTCTCACTTAGTGTGTAGTACCTAGCCCATGTTATGAAACCTACTTCTCATTTCCATCAATACCATCAATAAGTTGCCTCTCTACATTTGCTTCCATCTAATATAGGAGGGCTTGAGTCAGTCCTTTCCACTTCTTTTCTATTATTTAGGATAAAATGATTTGTCTGAATAATTCAGATCCACACATTAGATTTTGCTTGAGTTCAGCTCTAGAAATGGTTGAAATTTTGTGCAGGAGAAAGCAACGTCATTCCTAACTGTACTGCTTAATTCTAATGTGCATAGCTTGTGGGGGTTTATTTAAAAAGAGCTGAAACATATAGCCGGTATATATCTTAATCTCATGTTCAGACATGGTGTACTTAGTTTAAATAACTAGTTAAAAAGAGCTATTTAAGAACCCTTTGTAACTTGCAGAAGCCAGAGCTTGCCTTGTTGAGCTTTAAAGTGTAACTAAATCGTATTTTGGTGATGTATGGGTAACTCTTTCTGTTTGTTTATTTCAAATTCTTCCAAACTCTTCCAGCAGCTTGTTTTACATATATTTGTAAGTGAAGTTTCATCGAAAGGACGTGTGGCCTCATGTTTGCAAATTTGCAGGGAGCATCAAAGGACATTATAAATACACTGAAAATTTCCTCTAGCAAGAAACAAAACCACCAGGTTATTTGTGCACTATGCAGGTTTATAGCCTACTTCAAAGGTTTTGGTTACCTTCGCTCTGAGCCGTGGAATCTCTCTTGCAATTGATGAAGAGGTCAAGAACTTCTGCATACAAACATCAGCCTGGCAGACTAAGCTCGATATCACAGCACACTAGCGTGTTGCCTTTTGTCTGAACAGTGGTCTGAAGCTCTATAAAATAAAGAGAAAAAACCACTTTTTGCATCTTCTAAAAATTGGATCCACTGTCCCTTAAAGTCAGTTGAAAGATTCCCATGACCTAAATGTTGCTGTGGAGTCTCTGGCCTCAGAGGGAACATGTTGGAAACCTCTGATAGGATCCCAGGTTGGATGAAAAGTGAAAATCTGACAAACTGTATTATCAAATCTCAGAAAGCATAAGAGTTTGTGAAATGTGAAGCCTTTCAGTATATTAGGTCAGCTATTCACAGAGCTTCCCCCTTCACATCAGCCTGGAAATAGAGATGATGATTGAGTGTGGGTGAGAATTAGATGCATTACAAAAGTCTTCAAAAAACCCAACCGTGTGAAGAGAGCATTACTGAAGGATCAAGTCAATCACTAAAAGACCAGAAAATAGCCAGCCTAAATTTAACTCAGCTGTTTTGTGATCACGTATTGTGAAAATATCATTCCAGTTATTTGTAGTCTACCTGCATCTTTGGAATTAATCAGGGCCTGAGATATGATTCCTGGCTGTGGATCTCTAATGTTATTTGTGGAAGGTACAGAGTAGAAGAAAAACATTTCCACTCAGTGTTTCTGAGGAAATCGAGTCCACTTGTGTGTTCCACAGTTTTCACTGACAATTCTAGACCGGACAATTAAGTAGTTTTCAGGTGGTCACAAAGTGATTTTAGCAGGGGTGAAATTTCACTTTGATTGCAAAAGTGACAAATATTTAAACTTTAATTTTTCCATCTATAAGTTAATAGACATGATATAGTAGTAATTTAGTTACCGTTTCTAAAGACATTCAGGTGCTTCTCTGAGCAGCGTCGAAAACCCCAGAGGAATTGAGAATATTGTTTTCAAGAAAGGTCGAGTGATCCCTATCACTGAGAAATGAAGATGGAAAAAAATTAATTACTTCAAGGTTATTCAATATTCCATGCACTGAATGAGTTAATTGGAGTACTAAGAGAAAATGTGCTGATGTCATTAAGATACATGTTATAATTCATAGTATTATAATTCACAATAACATAGAGGTCAAAGTAGATATTATTCAGGCACTTTTCATCTCCTGAGTGCTTGAATTTGCAGCATTAGTTTTCTTTCAAAGTAAAGCCAAATAAATTCATAAAAAAGTTAACAACAGTGTTTTAAAGGCATTCTGAATGCTTCCTTCCTCTTCTACTGAAATTCTACCATCATGCTTGTGCTCATAAAAATCATAAACCATATATGATTTTTGAGGTTGTCCAATCCTCTTCCACTTAAGTGGCAATGGCAGTGAGATGACCCTTGTTGATGAAACCTAGAGGAGAAGTCACTTTTAACCATAGTGCAGCCTCCCTCCTGGTGTTACCCATTGTATTTGGTAGAAGGGGTTATGTCCATGTTCCACCTGACCTCGTATTGGAAGGTAAGATAAAAGGATACAAGTCTTGAGTTAATAGAAAAAAGGCAACATCTGCGACAAGTCTCTTTCTCTATGGTCTGGTATCATGTCCTGACATGAGGCATTTGGTCCAGGCTGGAACATGTCTCTGCTGGGCACACACAAAGAATAATTTCTCAGAAGTGCCCATTTTGGTCTCACATGGCTGCTTTTTCCAGAAGACAGTAGATGACACTTCCTTGTAAAATTTCAGAACAGTTATTGAAGGGATGCTCAAACCTTTTATATTATGTTATTTACATGACTATGGTCAAGATGATATATTATACTCAGCCTTCTTTTTTAGAAGAGCAGAAATGTGTAGCTGAAAAATTCCAGGGTTCTAGCCCAAGGCAGAGAGCCAAAATGGAAAAATTTAGTCCCAACAATTTTAGTTGAGCAACTGAAAACAAATGTGTTGAGTAACCTTTTTATAATCTAAAAAATATATAAGACTGATAAAGTGATTTCTGGCTGCTAAAGTAATAGAAAAATCTGATTAACTAAGTCATTTAAGAAAGATCTACATGTTAATTGACCGAGAGTGCAAATGAACATGTGTATCAAAGACCTTCATGTTCTTTTTGTGTTACAGTGTTTTTAATCAAGCTGGAATAAAAGTTTCCATAATGATATAAAATTATTTTGAAATACATGTTCTAACAATAAATTCACAAAGCCCTAACTTTGTCCTAGAAACACTGCTTGTTACTTGACAAATCAGTGAAGAACAGATGAACTACTGTTATAAAAGTACAACTCCGTAGGTGACTGAAAAGAGAGCAAATACTGTGCTTACAAGTATAATGGTTTAGTGTGGAGGAAGGGAGAAAACAATGCTCATAGTTTAAAGAGAACAAGTTAAAGGATATTTATCCAAGCTTGATATTTTCAAATGTGAGAGGCTGATTAGGTTTATCCTAGACAAATTTAGGGAAAGTATAAGGTCCCCAATTCCAAGGCTAGGTTTTACTAACAAATACAGCTTTTTAGGAACTTTCCTGGGAGCTGATGCCGTGGGGCATGAAACAGCCCAGGTCTGCACTAAAAATCTCCAAAACAGGGAATCTGAATTCAAAGTATTTGCTGGTAATCATCTATCCTCGAATTTTTCATACTTAACCCTAACTCATATTTGGTTGAGAAAGTGCTACCAAACAATACCAGGCTTCTATTATTACAGTTCAACACTGTAATCTTTTGTCTTCAGTGTTATTCAAATACTAGTGATTGAAATGCTTACTTGCTAAGTTCAGCATTAGTGAGTCTTTTCAAGAGCCCTTCAAGGATGGTGGTGTCCAAGTGGATCAGAGCACGGTGGATCAGACAGGATGAGACTACTCTTTGCAAAGAGGTAAAGAGAGGACTTAAAAAAGTATGGATATGTCAATAATACAGGAACCCAAAAGATTCCAAATTAACCAAAATGCTGTAAAAGTCAGTTTAAATGCATTTGAAGAATAGTGGGGTGAATGGAATCAAGCAAAGTAGATTTATAAGATCTAAAGTAGATTTTAGTCTGATCCAAATTCCTTCTTTGATTGAGTGTCTGCTTTTATGGATGTGAGGAAGTGCATCTGTTACAGCTTGACTTAACATTACCCATTTCAAATTCATTAAAGTAAGCTATGGAATTAAGGTCTAGATTAATTTAATGTATGCTTGGTGGGTGGAAAATAATTTAAGATTACTCTTTTGTTGTCAAACTGGAAAGACTTCTCTAGTGTGATTGCAAACTGTCTGTCTGGAATCTGTTTCAGCATTTTCAGCATTTTCAGCAGCAGTTTGGATGATGGAATAGAATTTCCGCATTTAAACATGACACTAAGCTGAGAGGAATTTCAAGATTTTTGGGGGATAAGGTCAGAGCTCAAAATAATCTGCCTGAATTGAAAAATGGTCTGAAATCAGTAAGCTGAAATTCAATGAGGATAACTGCAAAGTCTGGATGTGCAATTAGGGAGAAGAAATTAAATGGTCAGAAGAAAAAAGGGAGAAAATTGTGCTACAGCATCACAGAACTGGAGTTAGGTGAACTACCTTGCAGACTAAGAAAGGAATAACATAAATGTCATATATATTCATGGAAATGTCCCTTTCAGGCACAGGAGGCAATTACTCTTCTTCACACTGATGAATGCAGTTTTAGTCACTGCATTTAGCAAAGATGTAGACGAAGCGAAGGGAGTCTGGAGGACAGCAGCAGGGCTGATAAGAGGTATAAGAGATATGACCTGCAAGGAAGGCTTGAAATAACTGGGTTTGTTTAGTCTGAAAAGGAGAAGACTCATCATGTGGGAGAAGGGAACTTGATAACAGTCTTCAAAACTGTTACAGCCATGAGGGCTTATCAGTTGTTCCCCAGATCCATGAAGGACAAGGTAGTGAGCTACTGACTTAATTTGTAGTATGGATTCATAAGAGAAACTTGACCAGTGCAAACTTAAAGAAGATTGTGTTGGAAAAATGTAAGAGGTGGTTCACAGAGAATTACACATTTTTCAGAAAAAAACACTGTGAGCCTATCTGCATATATTGATCCTTCTTCAGCTTAGCAGGGTAATATAATAGCATTGTGATCCTTACCAACTATGCTTCTCCATTTTGCTTTGGTCCATTGCATTAGCTTCCATGTGAGTGGTATAAAAAATAAAGCATGCGTTTATTGCCTTTGCTGAAATATAAATTAGTCAAGTCATTGGCAGTAATCCATAATATTTTTAACATTTTTTTATGAAAACCGTTACTTCTCCAGTAGTTTTGTAGGAGAACAAGATGTCAGTGTTGGTTGCTAATGAATTATGTATTTTCCATATATCAGAAATTATTAATACAGATGTATTTCACACATTTATGTCTATTCCATGTATTCCATGTATTTCCATAATAAAGTTATCTAATTTTCACGATCTATGCATTGCAGTATACTAGGGATTATGGGCTGCTTATTAAAACTGAAATGTCTCGAAGTGAGCATCTACACAAACTTACAAACCATTTTCTCCAAAAAAGTAATTTTTGGCTCTAGTATGGATCACTTTTACAATGAAAATGAGCAAACCCATAAAATCAGACAATATTTTGCCACCAACTTCAGTGGAAATAAGTCAGATATTTTTAATAGGCTAAAGGTGGCTTCCAAATTCACTTTTTAGTTGCTTTTGCAAAATTGCATGTTTCCTGATACAGCTCTGGGATGACTGCCATCTATGAGTAATGGCATCATTTGGGTTGTGGTGCATAGTGTTATAAACCTGGAATTGCCCACAATTTTCATTCATCTTTCATACTTTTTTCACCCTTTTGATTTTTTTCCATATCATACTTTCCTGAGTTTCCTGTACTGAAGATGTCTATTAACATTTATGGAATCCTAGGAGAGTCTTATGTTCTCACCCTAACTTTGACTGAGTCAGAAATTTATATGGAATGATAAGGTATACTCAAAGAAAATACAGGTCGAGCTATTGGGATGAGCCCAAAGGAAAGAGAGGAAAGGAAAAATGTAAATCAAAATATGTAGCTCCATTGTTATGGCCAATAGGTTTTGTCATGGCCGTTCTGTTGGTTTCATGGTTTTGTACCTTGATTATGTGCATTATGTGCATAGGGCTTTCTTTGTGATCTCAAGCTCACCTTGAGTTGCTGCTCACTGCTTCTTGAGTGCCTTTAGTCATCAATATTAAATGAATGTGAATACTGAACTCCTATTCCTGGGTTTGTGAAAGTGCTCCAGCCCACCTTCGATACGGGAAGCAGGGTAAAATGACCTGTGAGCTCTCTGGGCACATTTAGCAAAGGTTTTGAGCACAACAGCAGACACCAGTACTCCGAGGGAAAAAGGAAGAGAGGAGGCCAGTGAGGATGCAGCCACGGGGCTTTGAGAAGGTGAATAAAAATGCAGTGACACAGGGACAGAGAGGAAGAGAGTGCAGCATATTAAAAAACCTGCTCCTAAAAGGTTAAAAAGAAATGTACTAAGGGGAGAAATAGAAATTTTGCACCCTGGCTTCCACAGGATTCTATAACCCTTCCTAAAATTATCAGATTTTGGATCCCAACCAATGTATTTTCAGTATTCTGCAAATGAGTAAATAAGCAGCCTCGTTTTGCTCATAGTGAATATGCTTTTCTGTCAAGTGTACAATAAATTAAGTGGATTGATCACATTTTCAGTCTGGGAAGTGCAGAGAGAAATAGCTTAATTTTGTGTTATTCATCCCTTTCACCCTTAAATGGGTGTTTAGCTAGAACTACAACGAGGAGACTTTAATACTGTTAGTGTAGTCTGTATATGCAAAAGAAAATTTCTGCCATGATGTTCTAGATCCTCAAACAAGCAAATCATGAGCAATGAAATCCCGAAAAAGAATTGTTTCTTGCTCTACCAGCTGTAGTGGCATTTTGATAGTATCTCAAAAAACTTCACTTTTGCAAAGAAAGTCAGTAATAATTATAAATAGTTCTATAAAACAATTTTTGGAATTAGGCTACACATTTGCATCAAGCATATGGATGTAAAACAAAAAATTAATTACTTGATTCAGTGAAGTTGTCTTGAAAAGCCATAGAAATGGGCCTGGTATTTACCAGCTGCTTGCCTGTGACTCCTTAATACCTGCAAGGAGTGCCTAAGCAACCTCCCATGCCAAGAACTGAGCTAGCCTAGCCCCTAAATCTGCCAAGATTTGAAGAGAAATACTAAATTACTACAAGAGGCATTTGGCCAACCTAACTCATATATATACAGAATATAATTGTGTGGAAGGAAGTGTTACTGCACCCATATGTTAAAATAAAAAATTACAACTTTTTAAGGCAAGATTGGTTTGAATTAGTGATATCCCCACAGAGATGCAGAGACGTGAATAAACAAGTGATGAAGCTGATTTTGAATGAGCCAAGCTGAGCCACCATCTCTCATTGAGCACCAGTACAATTTTTCAAGGAAGGACATGAAGGATCTGGGAGCTTCTGGCTGAGGTCAGGACTTGATCCTTTGGTGGTTTCTTGTTAGGGTTTTCTCTTTATTTGAGTTTCAACATGAATTTTTTGCTTGGACTGAGCTGTCCTGCCACACCTGAGGTAAGCACAGCAGACTGGAAGCTAAATGCATTTGTCATGTTGGATTAATGTGATTCATTATGCTGATAAAGAATAAGAAAGGCCACAGGGAACTAATAATAATTATGTGGGTTTGACTACTAGAAGTGTAGGGTAAATGCTGCATCTGGTTATAACATTATTGAGTTAAAAACAGTGCTGGATCTGCAGAAAAGGGAGGTATCCCCAATGTAAGCTCTAAATGCATTTTTTTTTCGATCAATCACATTTTTGTGAAGGTCAGCCTTACCTCACGTGTATGACAAATCCACTTGCCTGTTAGCATTTCTTATCAACTACTCCCACAAGGAATGATGAATACTTATTGTGCTGAATGTATACAGTATCTGTTTTCTGGTGGAATTCCAGCTGTAAAATTACTTAATATTTTCAGGAGTAAATATTAGGGACTGAGGGGGAATGCTTTTATTTGACTGTCTGAAACTGTTATAGCTACCCTAAAAGCCTTAGTTCTTGATAACATTATGAGTCTTATATACAGTTTGGTTCCATGTTGCATCCCCGGAACTGAGAATCAAGGGGACCTCTAATAAGGACTAAAATGTAGGGCAGCTTTACCATTCTGAGTGTAGGTGCTAGACTGAAGTTACCCATATAGAGAAAAAGGGAGAGCTTGTAATCCGAGGTCTTCTATATTGAAAGTGTTCAGCTATTTCAAGCACTATCATTTTTTTTTTTTGATATCTCAGTCCTTTCCTATGCTCCAGCAAAACACAAGGTTTACCATAAATAATTAAAGATTTCTAGATTATATCAGAGATGATTCTTGCACCAATAATGCAGCAGGGTGTAAGTCTTGTACTTCCAGGTGGGTTAATGCTTTTGAAAACACCATGAACATTATAATATAGTGATATACCACATACTATACTCCTAGGGATATGGCAAGTGATGCATTATGTCTTTTAAATGTAAAGGTTGATCAACATAGTATTTAAAATATCAACATAATATTTTGGAGAGGAAAGTTACTTGACAATAATGCAGAATATGTAAGGAGGTGGTACAGGGCATGTACTGACACAGAACTGATCTTCTGGTTGTGCAAGTATTTGAAGCTGGTTTACTGGATGGCAGCAATGTCCTTAAGAATTCATAATTGTTTTCATTATAGGGGGGCTGAATCAAATATTTCTTCAACATCCGTTTGCATTAGTCTTCAGTTCTATAGCTATAAGACGAAATCTTCCTAAAATGTACCTATGACTGCAGATGCATTTCTGGTCTGTTACTCTGATTCTCTGCTTTCTGAATGACTCGATACAGCTTTGTAATTGTACATAATGCTTTTCATACTATATAACAAAAAAAAAAAAAATTGTCCCTTTAAATAACAATGTCTCGTGTTTGCCTTGTAATTGAAATTGTAGGTAACTATGAGGTTACCCCCACCTACTGAGACAATAAAATCTTTGATGACACAGTGTCTCAGTAGACTGGGGAGATGGGGAGAAGTGTTTGCTGCACTTCAGAGACTATGGTTTTGTTCACAGCCTGCTGGTTTGGATTAGAGTCAGAGATGAGTTTCCAAGTCAGCATGCACCCTGCCAGAGAGTTGTTCTTGGAGCTGCTGCTGCTTAGTAAAATGCAGAGGGAACAAAAAAAAAAAAAAAAAGAAAAAGAAAAAAAAAAGGCATGGAGGAATGGCTACTGGCAGCTTTTCACTCCTATGTTTAGGATATTGCAGAGACAACAACCAACACTGTCTGGACTTTGATGCAGCAAGTGCTGGGTGGGCAGTACAATTTTTCCCTTTTGATAGATTTTGTTGTTAGAACAGCAGTGTTAGAAAACAAAGGAGAGTTTTCAGTGAGACTAGTGGCACAAGCAGCATGCATTTAATATGTGAGTGAAGCTTCTAGCTTTTATTTAAAACTTTTTATGTTTTGCAATGTAATATTTCCCCTCAAAAGGAAAACGCTGATTTAGAAAATATAAAATGTATTTCCCTCCAAGTAGCTGAAAATTTTCTAGCTTCTATAGAGTGAACCAAACCATTACATTTACAGGGGTTTAGTCAGCCTACATGGCAAAAGTATGTAAAGAATTTCAACACAGTGGTTGGTTGTGAGATATTCAGACCTCAAGTTCAAAAATTTGAATGGTAGCAACAATAATAATATTTAGCATTTTAGTAATGTTTTTTGAAGAAGCATCAAAAGCTTTGTAGGGCACATGATCCAATAGGTAAACTGAAAGACAGAGAAGTAATCTCAATTGTCCAAGTTCAAGAGAACCTACATTACTCTTTCAGGCTCAGGCATGAGCATAATACAGCACCCCCACCACTTTTCTGAAAGTGTTACACACCCTGATCCAGGTTTTTATACTTAAGCAACCAAAATTACATTTCTGCCAATTTTGCCTGGATCTGTTTTGGCAGAAGGCTGACCAAACAGCTGCAGTGCCTCCTGCAGATGGAGGTTCACCTCCCTTCTCCTTAACAAGCTGAGCAAGTACCTTAGTCTTCTGTCTGTAATTCCCCATCAGCGGATCAGTATTGATGCTACAACACAGATATACTATGAGAATAAAGACACTTAAAAATCAAACAGGTATTATGGTAACCACAGGCATGTAGGACAGAACAAGACCATTTATTATTGTGTATGGCTAGACTTAGAGTCACTTCAACAGGGATTCAGTATTGCAAAGTCTGGGTCAGCGCAGTCCACAGAGAGTTCTTAATCAAGATTTCATTTCCCTTATTTACTTTCATCTTAAGGCTTACGTAGTTATGCTTTATATAAACATCTAAAGGGAATTTCAGCTTCTAAATCTTCACTTTGCTGATCACTAATCAAGTGAGTATACTCATGCACAACTTCTTTAGAGCTACACAGCATGTACTGGAAGAGAGGGAACAGTTTACAGTTTATTTAATTGGTATTTTTATAAACCTACCATAATTTCTAGAAAAATAATTCTAAAAAATTTAATAATTCTAAAGCAGTTGTTTTAATACTGTCCCTGCATTCCTTGTCATTTAAAAACGCTTCCCTAAGAAATGAAAAAGCATGAAAAGATGGCATTACTCATCCAGCTTCTTTACTATCTGTGCTCTTTATGAGTTCTGCATCCTCAGTTTGCAACCTTAAATGGAATTACTGCATTTGCTAATTGTAAGCTAAGTGC
This sequence comes from Empidonax traillii, assembly GCF_003031625.1. NCBI lineage: Eukaryota > Metazoa > Chordata > Aves > Passeriformes > Tyrannidae > Empidonax > Empidonax traillii. The sequence continues at coordinate 884,792 of NW_020955378.1, forward strand.
ATGATTAAAACAAAGTTCCTTTTCTGCATTTGTCGTTACTTCTTATCTTTTTTTATTTTATGAATTTTGGCAGAGACTACAGGACCATACATGTTTGTGAAAAAATTCTGCTGTATGCTTGTATTATGAAATGAAATTATCCTTCTTCTTAAATTACTAGAGGGTGGAGCATTCAGGAGCAATTATGGCCTGAAAGGACAAATCTTACTGAAAGTACCTTGTATTGCTAAATCTTTTAGACGGAAAATTCCTCTCATACTTTTAATGTTACAGGATTGAAATCTGTGCAATTATTCCAATCAGCAGACATGCAGTGTGAATCACAAAGAAAACAAGATCATAGTAATATAAAGATATCAACATATTAAAAGGGGAACTTCAGTATCTTTTTGCTTACAGTAAACATTTTTTTTCTTGGAAGCAGCAGAAAGAAAAGCAATGGAGCTTGTTGATGTCAGCAGCTGTGCTCTTTGAAGTCCTTGGAGGTGCAAAGCAATGAAGAAAATTAATTGCAATTCAACAGTAAGAAGGGAAAAATGATGTTTCATAAAACAAAACCTTTTCCTTGCTCATCTGGGTGATGAAGCTACATGTGGGAATGTTCTCTCATGCATTTTGTGTGAGATCTGTTCTCTCACAGAATTGTTTGCTCCAGGGGCCAGTGCTGGAGTTACCTGCTGGCAGGTAGCTGGACTGAGGAACCCACTGGTTTCCTCTCTCGGAGGTCCATGATAACACCTCTGTGTCATAGGGGAGCCTTGAGGAAGATAAACTTGGAGGACAGACATGGTTTGTTTATAGGAACAAGTTGTCCTGGCAGAGAGTGTTAGCAGCTTTACAGCAGAGGCTGTCAGATCTTTTTTGTATCTTGTTAACTTTCATCTTCTGTCTGGGGATTGCAGTGCCTTCTGCTGTGCCCTGGTGTGGACAACATTTACTTCAGGCCTCATTATCGTAGCCGTAGAAAGGCTTTTGCTATTGTAGCACTGGATTTCTTGACTTGGTTAACTAACCTGGTAATGAAGCTTTTCATGCCATCTGCATCATGTCAGCAAAGTAATCTTCAGCTTAGACAGCAGCTGGGCATGGTTTTTACTGACAGATGGTATCCTGTCATCTCTTTAGCAGCTGTTTGGACATGGCTGCATGTCAACGCCACCATGCTATAATCATTGTATCCTCTGAAGCAAGCCCAGTGTGACCCTGAAGGCACTTGGCATCGTGCTGTTGGTGGCATATTTTGCAAGAATATTTTGAAGAAAGGGTACGGAAACAAGAAATCCGAGCGCGTGTCACGTATGTCCTTCCTTTACACACTTTTGTGGGAAGCGACAAATGTGTTCCAGCATTTTAACAGTAAGTCTTTTGCTGGTTGCAAACCTAAATTTTGGATTTAGAAAGCTATATAGAGTTACTATGAACCGTGCCAGTTTTGCAGTAATGTTACATTGTTCTGGCTTTATTCCACTGATTTTGAAGACAAAGTCTTTTACATTTAGCATTTAATTGAAGTTCTAGACCTTATCAACCATCAAATTTTAAAATCAGTGAGAGAATATTAGTTCAACTGGTGGAAAGCTACTCTAAGAAGTTACTTAAATCTTTTCTCTCACTTAATGTATGCAGAGTCTTGGCAGTTCTGAGTCAAGATGGGTGTACAGGAGTTAACAGAATCAAAGCTCTGAAGAAAACTAACAACAGAATAATTTTACATGTTGGAATTCAAATGTTTAACCTGGCTTCTGTAAGGAGATTCTTTACATTTTTAGACTCATGTATTGTAAATTACAAGCCTTAGCCATGTGTTTTACATCTGAAAGCTCAGTTCTCTTCACTGTTTAATGTGCCCTCAAAGATCACAAGTCCTTTTTTTACTTTTTTGTTTCCACGTATGCATCTTCCCCTTAATCACATTATGTGCTTTCTCTCTGTCCCGAGTGTAGCACTAACAGATGTGACACAAGGCTTGGTGGCTGTTCCTGCAGAAAACTTGGTTGGCAGTCCTTGTGAGTCGTGTACATCTGCATTTATATATACACACATACATATATTTGCATCCAAGCCACTTTGGCCACTATCTCAGAGTTCAGAGAATCTGCAGCATGAGTGTTAATTTTGACCAGATGTAAGTTCTTTTGGTCACACTGATTTGTACGTAGGACCTCACCACAGGAATCTCATTTCCGATGCCTCCTTCCTTGACCTTTTCTGAGCAGTTAATTAGCAAGTATTGTGACGATCAGTGAGGACTGGCAGGTGACAATTAGATTCCCTATTTCTACGGGCCAAGCCAATTATACTTGATTTTACCGCTAGGCAGTGCAGCTTTGGTCAGTTATATGCACATGACAGAAAAAACTCACATGGCCATTAAATCATTCAGTGTTCCTCAGTGTTGATGAAGTATTAAAGAAGTTCAAGACACAAAAGTAGACACATATTTGCAATGCAATCAAGTGCACAACAATAGACTTCTTAGCTTGTGCTGTTTTCTCTTTGTTTGTTTGTCTTTTTTGCTGACACTGAGAAATAACAAAAATATTCCCAAGATTATTGTGGGTTCTCTGTGCTCAGTAGCTGTGGAGATTCAGCATGCTATTTTCAGTCTAATTCTCCTTTTCAAAGAAGAATAATAAAAAAGGAGTGAATAATAAAAAATATGCTACTTCTCTTGCATCATTTTTTCCAAAAGATGGTTTTAAAAGGTATTCAAGAACATGATGTTTTTCAAGACCGATGAGTGGGCTTTGTTTTACTGAACTACAACTTAAAAAACAAAAAACCTTTTCCAAACATCCAGGTCTCTGACTTTATGGGGATTCAGCTTTTATTTTGACCATGAGAAACAGCAGATATTTTTTAATGGTTACAGATCATGCCAATGCAATAGAAAAACCCCTCTGCCCCAGGTTGTGCTGTTTGATTATCTGCTGCACTGTCAGCCTGTAAATACACATTTTGGATTTTGGCCTGAGTGCCAGTGTGCCTTTTACAAAGCAATAGAAGAGAAAAATGAGGAAAACTCAGAATGTGCAGAGCATTAGTATGTTAAAATTGATCCACTGACATAGAAAGAATTTTCCTTTTAATTTTTTTTGGGGGGGCGGGGAACTCCTCCTTTTGTAGCATACATGTTTTCCTAAGCATTTTACCAGTGAATTAGTGTTCATCACGAATACTGATCTCTGTAATGCTTGCTTTCAGCCTTAGCAAATACAGATGAGAGCAACAGCCAAGATCTTTATACCTGTGTGTCTTTATGTGTTTAGGTCTGGATATTTAGAGGGTGACATGGACTATAAACCAGTACTACTGATAGGTTTCTGAGTAGATATTCAAACTGTCTTCAGAGTCAAGCATGGTCTACTTTTCCAAACTTAGCAAATTCATGTGCATTATAGACAGCTTGAGACATCACTCCACCTAGGTTTTACAGCTGCTCTGGTTTGCCCAAGGATCCTGCCAGCTCCTGAGGCTGTGGAGTTAATGGTAGCTGGATTGGTACTCAGGCACACCCAGCTGCTGCTGCAGTTTGGCTGACCATCAGTACAGCCAGAATAAATTATTGGATGCTTTGTGCTGTTGGAGGTGCTATCCTTAAGTGAAATGTTAAACAAAGGTCAAGTTACTAAAGTTTGAAGACTCAGACATAAGGTTTGGGCCCATATATAGCTGTGTAAACTCTAAACCTCTGGCTTTTGTGTTTGACCTTCCACCTGTAGCTTTGTTTGACTTCAATATTCACTTTTATTCTTAGCCCCAAGCTTGAGTGTTGTTTGCTACCTGGTGTGAAACAGCTTTTCCCTTCAACCTGGAGCTAGTTGTTGAGAGATGTGTTCTCTATACTGTGTTCAGCCTTCTCTGGGTTATGTTTTAAGAGTTAATTAAAGTGGGTTTGGATACTCGGGGCAGTGTTACTGTGTGTTACTGTTTTACTATCTGCTGTTGGTTACTATTTTTTAAATTGCTTTGTATGCGTGACCTAAATTTGTAAATCTAATACTTGGAATGGCACATCAGAATGTTGAGAGTAAAAACCTGTTTATTTGCAGACAGTGGTCCAGTTTCTGACCTTCCACCAGATTTCCTCGTGAAAACTACTAAAAATAAATTAATAATATCCACATAAATATTTCACATGCTATTCTCCTCCTGAGTGAGTTTCAGAACAGTGGATGCAAAGTTTCATGCCAAAGCAGCTGATCTTGTCACAGGAAGGTCCTTCAGTCTGGTCAAGTAGGCCATTACTACTCAAGATGAAAACCTCCAAAAATTAGGCAAGTCAATTCCATTGTATTTTCCCTGAATGTAGGTAGCATGCAGGATCAAGAGCTCTTCCTGGACAATGGCTATGAGCCTGTGTGCTCCCTTGAGGGAGAAGGAAATAATTTTGAAAGAAAAAAAATGTTTCTTTATCAAGTGCAATAATACATGCGTTTTATTATTTTTATATCCTATCACTTTTTTTTTTTCACTATGAACACTTGCTTTGTTATTTTAAGCATATTAACTAATTGCTATATGTAAGTTTTGCAGTTTGAATGCTTGAATTGTCTCATAGCTTGATTTGCTCTTAGGCAGTTATTGGTATCCAGTCAGCCTGGATGAATAGAATTGTTGTACGTAGAAGGCTTTAATACTTTAATAGACTTTAACAAATAATTAAACCTGCTATTGTTTAGCCTGCAGGTATAGCCTAGAGAGCTTAATCCTAGCTGTAACAGATACAAATGTATTGTGAGTCCATAAAGACCTATATATTTCTGACTAGGATTTATGATTTCCCAATTCCGTGTTAGGCAACAAATGAAGCTTCTGTGAAACATTTGTGCTGAGTAGCTTTATCTAAAACCTCATTAGCATGTGGCGTATTTTTACAGCTCAGTCAGTAACTCTGATGGAAACAGCCTCAATAAAGTCAAGATTTTGTTTGCTGCTGATAAATACAAGAAGTTTGAAGGCCAACTCTCATTCTCATTGCATTCAGCCCTTTCTGACTTCTGCCTCACCTTAGTGCCACCTTGTTTGACTAAATGTGCTTCAGTTTGCTGTCTTTCTGACCTATTGAGAACAAATTTTTCTATTGAATTTCAATGTTTTTCTATGAAGTTTTTCTGTTTCCACTAATACTATACCTGATAAGTCAAATGCTCTATACAGATGATTTGATTTACATGGTCACCCTCACATCAGTTCCTTCCATATCGTAGCTTTCTGGAGCGATGTATGCTGGGACCCACTGATTGGCCCGCTGCACTGGGAAAATGGGCTTTTCAAGGCAGAGAGATCAGGGTATTTCACGCTAGGAAATGCTCAGGAGTACAGTTTGGAAAGCACACTCCCTTGCAGAAGTCCTTAGATGCAGCCCCAACCCCTGCCTGCCCTCTGCGAGTGCCCTGATGTGGGCGATGCAACCGTTCACATGACCCCGCGTGTGGAGCCTGGAGTGTTCAGGAATACTCAGGAACAAAAACTTGGGAGGTCTCTAATGGTCTTGGACCAAGCCCTGTGTAAGACTCAGCGTTGATAATTGACTGTCTGTGTGTCAGACATCATGGTTCAGTTCATGTCAGAGAAAAAATCTGAAAAAGTAACTTTAAAAATTGCAGAACTTCAGGAAATGTCACGTCAGGAAAACCACTTCCAAACACACTGGAGGTGCTGCCACATTTCCTGTGAGAGTTCATCTCTTATTCTTCTGGCTAAGCCATAGAGGAATAGTGGGAATCAACATTCACAATAGGATTTCAAGGAAGAAGTGCATATTTCCTTGAATCTTAGAAACCGACCTTATTTCAGAGGAATAGAGAAAGTTTTATTGTTTTATTTCATATAGAGTCATCCTATATTCTCATTATAAGGCAGAAATAGTTTGCTGGTTTTCATGATTGCTTTATGATCTTTGCAGTACCAATGACTTTGTTTTCTTAAATCTTCAGCTCCTAAACTCCTTTAGCAGAAGTGGTCTTGGTCTAGATTTAGTTACACTTCTGCTGTGTAGGCCAAATGCTTGTATTTGTCTCACTATTTAGATTGCTCCAAACGCTTTTCTGCCAACTATATTTGTTTGTTTGTTTGTTTAAAAAAGTATTTCTCTGAACTTTGACTTGTGTAATATTCCTCAAGGCAGTGAAATTTATAAGAGTAATGAAAATTTGCACCTTTCTTTGATGAAATGGAAGAGAATGGCAGGGTTAACTGGAGACCAGCAGATCCTGTTGCTTCCTCCTGAGCACATAGCGGCAAACATACATTCCTTTTCACTCACTGAATTTTCTTTGAAGCACATCTCTGCTATTGGATGTGTCAGTGGCTGTTTCAAAAATTTTTCTACTTTTTGGGCCGAAGCCTTTACATTTGGGACATTGGCTCGCCAAGATATGTGTACATGGCCAAAATACATATTTTTTTAGGGAACTTCAGAAGTTTTTTTCTCTCCGGATGTGCATCTGGGTTTTCTTTTTCTTTTCTTCCTACTCTCCCTGTTGTTTTTGTTTTCAGGGTGGTGATGAGTTTATTCATTTTAATAGCATTGTAATGCAGTGACATAAATCCCTTGGTAATAGGAAACAGAAATAACAAATAGCTTCATATACATTCAGTGCAAAGCACATGAAACGTAGCAAGAGTAAAACATGTCAAATAAGTTGGAAAACCTAAGAATTGTCAGTGGACTTGGATGTCACTGGCAAGGTGTAGAAGTAACAAGCCTTTGCTGTTTCATATGCTTTATTTGGAGTGTCTTGTGTGCTGAAAATTCTGCTGCTAGATTGCATGCATATTTCTCTCTAGAATATCTTTGTTTGGGCATTTCTTTTCTTTAAGTTTAAAAGAGAAAAGATACTTCTTTTTACTCACATCAAACTTTGTGTTGTTCCTCAAAAATTATCATTAGTAACAGTTAACTAAGTGAAATATATACCATTGAAACACAAGGGAGGCACTTTCAGGACGTAGGAGAGGCAGATGGGCTGAATGATCTCTTAACTCAGTTTTCTGTGATGTGGGAGGCTGGGAGTGAAGTGTATTAGCATGGCTTTATAAAAAAAACTTCCTTCTGACAAGTTTTCTAGGGACTCACAGCAAGCCTATCCTCCCAGGACAGTAAAATGTGAACCTCATTGGACTCAATCTTGTGAAATGTCTTGGTCACTGCACAGGGTAATTTGTACCCAAAAAGAAAAAAACAAATTCAGGTTGTGTTTCCAGTCATTGTTATTTTTAGTTAAGCCACAAATCATTAATGGCTGTTTAAACTATAATGGTTCCTCATTTTTCTCCTCAAGCATGTGCTGTTTATCTCCTATCCATGCAAGTACAAAGCCAGTGCACTTGGTCCTCCAAGGAAATTGGAAAGGCTTCAGAGGAGCCAACTTACACTAGAGCTCTGAGAAGGGATCCTGGCTCTGCCTCATACAACCTCCTTAGGAATGACTGTTCCCAAATGATTTCTGCCTTTGCACAAGGAAAGGCCAAGTTGCCACCCTTGATCTTATAGGACATGGAAGGTGTGCCTTGGCAGTAAGTACACCTCAAAGTTGTGGTGTTGGGTGGCTTTTGTCAGGTCACTTTCACTTTTTATGTTTCTGATTTCTCTTCTTTGACTTGTTTACAAAGATACCACTGATGTTTGTGTTCTTCTGTGTGTTTCAGTTGCACAGAATTGCAGTTTTGCTTTGAATCTGAAGTAAATTGATGCTGAAAAATAAATTACCAGATAGATACATTAGCATCTTTGATTTATGAGGAGTATCCTTCCACAATCCCTTTTTGTACTCTGAACCTAGAGGGACTCCTGAAAATGGCATTTCTTAAATGTATCTAGGCAAGATTGCATTGAGGCAAGAGGAAGAAAACTCTGTGCAAATCAATTTTCAGCCACATTGACAATCTTATTTGTAGAATGGTATTGTGAATTTGGTTGATTGCAAAAGATGTGAGCGCAGGGGTAAAGATCTGCAGAGGCTGGATTAGCTCTCAAAGTGATTCATCTCTTTGGAAGGGCATAAAAGGAAGATGGAAGTTTTATTAACTGAAATTACTTTTGTATTGCTAATGATTCCTGTAGAAGTAATGATTCCTGTAAAAGACATGCATCACCTTGCAGCATTTTTAAACACTTGTAATAAAAAATATGTAACCACTGACCTATGGGCCTGGTGTTTTGAAAAATGCCCATGATGTTTTATTCAAGGAGATATGTTTTCCACCCATTCTGAGTTTTCATGGGGAATTTTCAGCATCAGGTAGGCCCTTATGCAGATCAAGCAAACTGAGAACTATTTGTAAATGGGAGTTAGAGCCTCATCCTTTTAGGTCTCATTTCAGCTCAATAAATCAAGCCAGGTGCCTTCAGATGGAACTTTGGAGAATCTAAGCTACTCCTCTGCTCTCTTTAACCCACTGAATTTTCCCTCCCAGTGAGAATATACAAAGCTTCTACAAACTGGGCTCCTGAATTGTGTACTTCAGATGGCTGCAGCAGACTGTGTGACTTTGTGCAGCCTACCAGATCAGTTTATGTACAAACTCGCACCTCTTTAGGATTTGGCTTTATTAATGGAAAATAAGGCTGGTGCAAGCCATGTAATCTTCAGATAACTTGAAATTCTTAAAATGGACCTCCTGAGCCCCTCTTAATTGCTTATATTTCACTGAGTCAGAAGGGCGATGGAGCCATTGCTTTTTGGAAGAATGCCTTTGCTTTTCCTCCTCCTGAAACGTTTGCAACTCTGTTGTAACTTGTGGCAATCCTGACTTTGGCCTGTGGTTTGTGCTACCATATAAAATATTTTTGACTTTCTACTGACCTGCCTTGTTTAATATTCGAAACCACTTGTTACATATCATTTTCCTGTGTTTTTCTTGCCTGTTGATTTGCTGCAGAAGATGATGCTTAGATTGCTTGTAACCCTAATGGCCGCAGAGGGTTTGGCTGTGGTTTGGGTTGTTAATGTGGTTGAGTGACTCAATAGGAATGATAACATATTTACCCTGGACCTCTTAACAGAGGGGAGCATACGGGAGGCAACCTGATAAAAAGTTTCCAGTAAGAATGTTGCTCTGTCCCTGTTCAAAATTCAAACTGGGCACCTAAAATCTTTCAACCAAAAGCACTGTTTAAAAACTAATTTAAAAACTCCAGGTATTTGTATGTACCTACTTTCAAAGTATTTAAGCCACTATAAAACTTTTTTTGGATTGATATTGCAATAAAGTGAAATTATGTAATAGGCCACCCCAGCCTTTCTCCACAGGCATTCAGAAGCTGCTGTCTGTGGCCCCATCTTGAGAAGTTTATAATCTAAATAAACAAGACAGGCCAAAGCCAGTAGGAGAAATAGACAAATGAAATAATGCACCTATAGTTCTGCAGCTGGCCAGTGGTAGAGCTCAAGTTAATCTAAAAGGTGCTTGTCACCAGATATATATGTTTTTCCGTAAGAAAAACCTGGTTGATGACAGCTAAGGGACTTTCAGAAACTACTCACTATAATTTTAGAGTCAAGACATAGGAAAAATGTGTTGATTTAATGAATTCACAAACTGAGACAAAAGATGTAAGAGCATTGTCTCCTGTGTCATGAAATGGAATCGGAAATAACATGCCCCTTATCACAGTGGGATATTCTGAGATACATACCCACAATAATTCAGTGCTTTTTACCTTGACATACAGCAAAAGAGAGAAGATTTTGTGAATATTTTAATATTTTATCTATTCCAGACTAGTAGTGCATGTTTTTAATGTTCTCATATGCTAATCATCAGCAGTTATTTTATGCCTTTTATACTTATTTTTTCTTCAGTACAGAGGCAAGCTTGTATAAATACTTGCTCATTTCTGATTAGAAGTTTTTTCCCAAGGCTATTGACATAGTTTCCTTTTTTCAATTAAATCTAGCCAAGTACTAATATTTCTTGAGTAACAGTATCATTACAGCAGAGAAAACAGTTCAGACAAATTGCACCCTATACTCACTTGTTACGTAGGCATCCACACACTAACATTATTAATTAATGTAATTGATAGGTCTTATTTTAATTAAAGTAATGCAATAGATATAAATAACCTTGCAAGATATTTAAAATGCTCTGTGTGAACAACTCAATGGATTTTGGTGTCAGCTACATGAAGCAGAATTTTTGCAGGGTATGAATAATTTGGGGGGCCAAGGCACAGGAAAAAAAATGGTCTTTTAGCAGCAGCATTTAAAATTTTGGAAAAATAAATGTTATCTAGTGTTTGAAAGATTACTAGAGTTCATATTGGGCCTAGGCTATATGTCACCTCATTGATATACACGAGTTCATACCAGCTGAAAAGACAGTCCTTTGCCTTATGAGCTGGAGAAAGGGAAGCAGAACTGAAGGAGAACTGATCCTAACATGCAGCCTGACAGAATCTGCAGACATTTATTCCTGTGATCAATTTTTGGCATCTATGAAAAGTTGTCTTCTGATTGTTTCTATGAATAGTGTTTTAAGGAGCAATAATGCAGGTTTGCTTCATCCTAGTGTGTCAGGGGCAGGCAGATATTAGGTGGTATTTAATATTATCAGGAAATGAATGCAAATATATTCACATTGCAGATATTTCATTGTCTTCCCTTCCTCCCTCTCCTCATGTGTCACTTGCTTTCTGAAATGATAACTCCAGCAAGTTAATTTGTCACACTCCAGTCTGTGTGATTTTTGTCTTGCTGGGAGATTTTTGATGCAATTAAATTTGAGTTCAGTATATTTACAGATAATTAGATCTTTTTTATTTCAGTGGCCCAAAGTCAGGCATTGAAACAAACAAAACCATTAAATAACTGTTTTCAGATAATTGGGTTTTTATTGCCAGTTACACTTGTTCCTTGAGAGCAGGTGGGGTGAAGTTGTATTTTTATCATATTGAGGAAATTCAGATTCATCATATTCAAGAAATTCTTGTGTTATCATGTAAATGTTAGATATCTAGTCTGAGTTAACCATCCAGGCTTCTTTTCTACTCATTACAGAAAAACAAAAGAAAAGAAAACAAAACAGGAACCTTAAGAATAAGGTTAAAATCAGTAACAAAGGAGAAAATTATGTCAGTTTGGATGAGTTAGGTTCTTGTGTTACTGTTCTTTATTGCAGAAAACATTGAAAACAATTACTTTATTTCTCCTTCTCTTTCTCTATTTCCTCCTCAGCAGAATGTTTCTCCCCAGAATAGTCATCGGTTGTTAAGGTTTTCTTTTCTCATGCCCAAGGCTAAAATATACTGTCATCATCATCTAGTCATGTTTTAAGCCTGAAGAAGGTGATCTGTTTTCTGGCAGTGCAGGATTTGTGACCATTTCATTTGGTATGAGGAACACTGACGAATGGACTCCTGTGTGTGTACTTTGTCTTACAGGTTGTAAATCATTAATCATTTTTTTTTCTGTGTTGTTCTGTTGCTGAACTACCATGCACTGTTTTGACATGAGAAAGGAACAGGCCATCAATAGGCAGTGACAAGTCCACTCTGCTTCCTGTGACTAGGCTCAGGAATTAGACTGATGAGCTGCAGTGTTGTATCTGCATGATCCTTTCTCTTGTGGCACATGTGAAGCAGAACGGAGTTCCAAATGGACAGTATATCTCCCTGGACTCCAGCATGTTTCCTTTGTTATGAAATCAACAGGTGTTGGTGAATTCTTTTGGAGGACCTTTTTTTGAACATAAAGTGGCATTGCTGTACAGAGTTTAATGGTAGAAGAGATGATAGTAGTTGTAATGTGACCAAAGATAGAGTAAGGAAAGTTCAATATGGCAAGGAAGTATATCCAGCAATTTAATACACCAGTTATGCACCTAAACTGGCTTCTATGCGGGAAATAAAAGTCTGAATTCAGAATACTGCTTCAGGAAAATCCAGCCAAGCTCACGTTCAGATATTTTCACAGATGAAAATTGTATTACTGGGTATGCCCTACACAGTTTTCTCAGTTTCTCTTTCCATTGGGTTGGCAAAGGAGGTGGCTGCCTAAGGTGTATTGACAGGCAGAACAAAAGCATTTCTCTGCCTAAATTCTTCAGTAGCTCTGATATGCATGGTCAGGCCTTACCAACCTGCACCAGATGGTCTGTGGTAGTTGTAAAGAAAGACAGAAGAATAATGCCTGAAATATTCTTGCAAGTAGCTGCATACTTGTGCTCCCCTTAGTTCTGCCTTAGTGTTGTTGTATCAAGAGAGTCTGACCCCTATTGCAAAACTGAGAATGACATTTCTGAAAATGATTGTCTGTGCTCTAGCGTAGTTTATAACACCAGGACCAGAGCCCAAGCATCTGAATTTCTATGTCATTTCTCACCCTGAGCTCTTATTTTAACAATTTTTAAAATTTTACCTGCGGCCAACTGGTAATCATTTCTCACAGTTGTTTGAAGAGCTGAGAATTGACTCCTAATGCTTTAATACTATTTTTTATGCCAGTGGTTCTCTGTTGGTTTTGTTGGTGTTGAGAGTTGAACAGTCAGAGCAATGCATTGGAAAATCAAGTCAACAATCAATCTGGTCAGTGATGGTAAAGCTGACCAGTGTAAACTGGCATGGTCTAAAGTCTAGTAGTTTTCAGGGTAGTGATATTCACATAGCAAGAGTAGATTTGATAATTTCCATAGCACAAATGAGAAAGATAGGTATCACTAGATTGTAATGTCTTCAGTGGATAATGTTTGGGCTTTATAGTGGATTGCCATCAAAATACATAAAATTAAGTTGAAGTTATTTATTCTACACTAAATATGTATCTGATACAAGAGACTCCTTCTTGTAGGAACTTTCAGTGCCAGTAAACTACTCAGTAACCCAGAATGGAATAACAAAAAGAGTCAAGCAAGAGGAGCAGCTAGTTTAAAGTTATTGAAATAACTATTAGTTTTTATAACTGATAAAAACTTTGTAAACATGTAGAGATAAAAGAATACTGTGAAAATATGTGATGGTGAAGCTATTTAAGGGAACTAGTCAAAATATGTCATATAATAGTGAAAGCCCTATCTAATAAACACCAGCTAAAAGACTTAAACCTGTTGAAAATATTTTTCATTCAAGTTGAGTTCAAAAGGTCACTGTTTGGCATTCTTCCTCATGGGTAAATCTGCTGAAGTTAACTTGCCTTTAGTAAACAAATTCTGATCAAAAGCTATTCAGAACTGTCTCTATTTGCTTTGTGATGATCACATGGTAGATATTTCCTTTCTACTACAATAGAATTCATGACATTATCTATTTAATGGAGCTGAAATGGATTGTGCATTAAGCAACATTACTTTATATGACACAGAAACATTAAAGCATGTGTACCTGTAAAATGGAATGATTTAAATGTATTATGCAATAAGCCTAAATGGTTAGCAAGGACATGAATTAGAATAATACCTTGAACATAAAAATGCCCTTAATTTGTTTTTTTTTTTCTGACAAACATACATCAACTGAACCCGATAGTAATTCTGAAAGACAGGTAAGTGTTGCTGCAAACATATAGCAGACGGTTACATTGACATAAATGGAGGGTGAGAGATTTGTTCAAGGTCAGAGAGCAAGTGCCCAGGAGTTCTGATGTATAGTTCCCTGTTCTGATCATGAAACAAATCTCCTTTGTTCTATGTATTTGTACATTGCACTTTAAATGAATAGCTGTATTATTTTGCTTGTACTTCCAGAATATAAGTACAGGGCATACACAAAGGACACACTCTATGATTTTTACCTTTAAATTAGTTTAATTTTTGTTTAAGGATCGAGGACCCAGAGTTATACACTGAGAGTGCTTGCATCATCCTGTGCTACAATTAGTAGTTTACTACAGAGATAAGTGGTTGACTGTGGCTGATTTCTATCCTATTGCCACTTCCTATCCTGTACCTTCAGTGTGCCAATTTTAATCTGTCAGGAATCTAAATACCCTTCAGGTTTGGTTTGCTGATGGAGTTCTTTCTTCCTTGAAGCTTCTATTTATATACTGAACCTGTAGGAGGTCCACATAGTAGTAGTTACTCATCTTGACTCTTCTACCTTTTTCCTGGAAGCAATGATTTGTCTTTTTTCCTTTGTTGATTTTCAATATCCAAATAAACTAATAGCTCACTCCTCTTAAAGCTACTATTATCAGAAAGAGATAGTGTTGTAATCGTGAGATGTTTCATAACTGAAAGTTGAATATAAACAAGTAGGTTTTATCTAATTTTTTTTTTCTATTCACATAAACAAAACAGAGGGAATTCTTATACTTTTCTTCCCTTCTTTTGGCCAAATACTAAGTGGTCATCCTGCTGAATAAATATGGCAAGTCTAGTTTAAACATGCAGTGAGTGACTGCAGAAGGTTTATTTATTTTAATGGCTTCCCATTCAAATGAAATCTAAACAGAAAAGCATAAAAGTTATCTCTTAAATCCAAACCAGAGTTTTGGCTGAGCTTATTGAGTCTGAAGCGTCTGGACTTAAAACAAACAAACAAAAAAAACCCCTCTTTTTGCATGTGAAATACATTTGAAATAACTTCCTCCAGCTATTTCGTTTTCATTTCAAAGGCTTTTTTGTACATTACCAAGTGTAACCGTGTAACCCAAAAAACAACCCGGTCAAATAAATACCAAACTGTTACCATCACTTCACATATGTAAGTCAGTGAGTTTATGTGACATGTCTAAAGTCAAAAAGCAAAATACCAGCAGAATAGGATTTAGAGTTGAGTGGACTCTAATCCACCAGGCTAAGCTTAGCCCACTGAACATGACTTTTATTGTGCACCCAAATACCAGCTGGTGATCACTGGAAGATTGATGGTAGCATGCAGCTCTGGAATGTGCTCCTAAATTCACTCTTTGTGTCAGTCTTCATGGTGCGAAAAAGAGTGAAATACGGGTGTGTTCTGTGTGTTTAAACAGCAAACCTGCTGCCCCCTGAGCACGTCTGCCCCCGGGGCTGGAGCACTCCTGCTCCCATTGAGCCAGCAGTAGGGACAGCCACATCTTATAAGTGGCACCTAACAGTGACAGACCCAATTCCAGCTTCCAAATCTGCAGATAAATAAGCCTAAATAAAATTTTTCACTGCATACATGCTTGGAAATATTTTATTTTTGAAGTTGACATCAAAAAACCCCTGAGTCTTAATTAGTTTAATATTGAAAGTACTCATAGCAGTCCTCACTGTTCAGCAACACAAACAGAGAACACTGATGAGGAAATTAATGATTTCCAGTTGTGTCCAACCGCTGAAGTCCTGTTGGGGGACATGACCAAACCCTCTATCCAATGAAGCAGGTTGTGTCATAACAGTAATTTGAAAAAAAAAGAAATGAAAGGTAATATGCAATCTGATGAAACCACATGGCTATTCCTGTGATGGGAGTGAATGTATTTAATATACCAGAAAAATATATTTCAAGGAAAAAAAAGAACCAAGAGGAAAAAATTGAACAATAAACTTGACCTTTGCTTTTCTCCCAAACCAAACTTTCCTTGACTTCAGAAAGCATCCCAAACACCCACGTCCAGAAAACAGCTTGCTTCCTGTCGATGCAAAAGGCTGGGTGGCCTCTGGGATGCAAAATAAAATTTAATAAAAGAGCTCAAATTAGGCTACAAGGGGTAATTTAACCATACAGAGCAACAAAGAAATATAGGAAAAGAAATGAAGAATATTGTGGAGAAATATTCTATTATTCTAATATTTCTACAAGTAGAATTAACAATAGAAGGTTTGGATGAATCCAATTGTGAAGCTTCTGTGGAATCAAGCATGGCTGTCGCTTTTGGTAAAGTTTGTTATGTCCAATAGAATGACCTTCTGGCATCATGTTGGACTAGGAGTTCATTGAAGGTTCACTGAGGGGGGGATGCCATTTGTTGACCTCCAGCTGCTTTGTTTTCTCATGTAGTGGAGTGAGAATAGCTGTTTCTTTTATCCAGATGTAAAGCAGAGCTTGCTAACTGTGTAGACTTGGTATACAGAGATGATTATCTGGTATACCTGTATATATATATATATCTGGTATACATGAGTATATAGACACCAGCTATATGCATGCCATCAACATACTGAGGAAAGAGGTAAACACACTAAAAAAGGAAGTAGTGGTTTACCTATTTGTATGTGGTCCCCCCCATCCCATATATTGTTTCCTTGGTTTTGCTACGGACAACCTGTTTTTATGAGCATCCCTCTTTATTCAAAATTTTCAGTGCACAAAAATACCACCCTTTAATTCAGCAGTCCACTGAAATTAATTTATTACTAAAATTCTTTTGAATGTGAAATACTGCCCTCCAAGCATTCTTCTGCTCATAACTGGGTAAATTTTACATTATTTTAATGAAGAATGAATGAAAGCTAAGCACTGGGATTTAGCTTGATCTCTTTATGCCTGATGTTTGCCTGATAGCTAATCCTAATTTGATTAAATTGATAATAATAATAACAATGAAACTGTAACCAAGCCCGCATATACTAAGTTGCCTTTTTTTATACAGAGTAGGGGTTCCTGGACTGGAAAAGATAGGAACAATATGTTTTAAGGAGATCTGTGGATAAAATGACATGGCTAAAGTTGCAGTGCAGTTGGTAACATCAATAAAGGCAAGGATTACTGCAGCAAGGGCAATAATGCCAATTGTAGATATACAGAGATTGTCTATATCTCTGGGGACGTTGCTCTTTGAAGGAGAAAAAGAAATATAATGAAAAAGGTTCCTCTGCCTCACCACAGTGAAATGGGTTCTTACTTTATTAAAGAAACCGTAATGAAATATTTCAGTGGTTGAGCTGTGTTTTCTCAATGGCTTTTTATTAGCTCTGATAACGAGTAATTTGGCAGCTTAGTGACAATATGCTCAGAGAGAAAAAGACTGCGTGTGAGTTGATGTAAAGAGTTTTTCCAGTCTGAAAAGAAGGTAAGAGACTACTATCATACTTTCATTTTCTAAGATGTTGATCATTCCACAGCGTTTGATAGTTCACTACAATTCAGAGGCACAGTTGCTGGTACATCAATGAACTGCACACTTAGGGAGTAGCTGCCTCTTGTCAGTTTTACAAAAGGAAAATTTTGTCTTCGCTGTCTACACACTCCCCCAGTAACTCTGCAAAGTAAGTGCTTACACTGAAACAGAAAGGTAAACTTGCAAAGAAAGACAATTCTAGCAGTGAAACAACCTACCTTTCACTCAGCCTTACTTACATTCTCCCTGCACCCCTCTCTGCCTCCGCAGTATTCAAAAATGTCTCAGCTGACATCATCTGTCCCATCCATTTGTGGGGACTAAATAGTCAGGTACTTAAATCTAAGCCTTAAAAGGTTTGCTTTTATCACAAAAACAATAGCCTGAATGAGATGCAAAACTAAGAAGTCCCCTCAGACCTTGTTCTCCTCCCAGTGGCCAAGCCACTAGTGGCAAATGGGATAAAGATGAATGATTTGGGAGAACAGCTCCCACGTCACATGTTGCTGCCCAGTGCTGACTTGGAGAATAGCACAGGCTTCGGTCTTAATTCATTTTTCAGGCCGGCAGTTACAATAATTCACTTTCTTCCATTTCTCATATCTCTGTGTAAATTTGGATCAAAGAGTTTTGGTGTCTGCATACAGTCAGGGCTTCAGCTGCCAGTTGGTCTGATAGCTACTTGGAACATTTCTCTGTGTGCCTGAGCATCGCAGGAGGAATCACAGCCATTCCTCCAGTGATGTGATTGGTGGTCCACTGGAAAAAAAGAGGAAGGGAGAAAACACAAAAGATTATTATGAAAAGATATACTTCTCCCAGAAGAAGTAAAACTATGTGGAATTTGTCTGACCTCTCCATGGGTGTGGCTTTTTTTTTCTTACTCTGTCTCAAAAATAATGTCATACTTGGCAACTGAAACCTTCTCAGTCCTGCACCTGGAAGACAAAAACGTCCCTAGTGACAATGGCAAAGCCGCTGAGTGCACCCAAGCTGAGCTTCTACAGCCTTTGACAGTGTGGCAAGGACCCTCTTTCCATAGCTTTCGGACAGAAACAAAAGGGTAAACTCTGTGTAACTGTCCAGACTTGGAAGTACGTAGCTTACAGCTCTTGGAGAGCACTTTGTGTGCTGCAGAGCTGTTATACACAAGCTTTTTGTACACAAGGCTCGGAGGAGACTGGCTCCCATCTGAATGACTAAATCATCTGCAGTAATCGTAAACCCAGTTGACCTGTCTCTATGCTTGCCAAAGTTGTCCCTTTCATTTTGGGACCAAAAATGAGAACAAAGCCCGGACAGGATAATAATGGGCAGAAAAGAACAAGGTAATATTTCAAAAATCAGATACCTTCTGGAAAGTTCTGTAGAATGGCAGTATTTGTAACATCTTCTGATATAAAACATACAAATTGCATTTTCATAAAATTATAACTGCACAGTACTTATTGAAAAATAAAAAGCCCACTTTTCAATGTTTTTTTTTAAATACCTATACATACTTCAGAAGAGTTATTCCAGGTTTACAGCAAGGTAAATGAAGGAATAATCTGAAAATTATGCCTAGATGAGTCTACAGCCTATTGAGACTGCATGGCTGCAGGGTGTGGGTGGTCTTGCATAATGCTCAATGAAGGAATCTCAACACTGGAATATTTGGCAAGACTTAGGATAGCTGTGCAACTGCAGTTTGAAAAACGTTGACATACTTTTCCTCTTTGTTTCGGAGTGGGTCTTCTATTGTGGAATGTGTCATCACGACAATATCTGCATAAGAAAAAAAAAATTTATCTCTTCTTCATAATGTAAAACTTCCGTAAAAATGCATGTAACTTTGTGAGGTATGTTGGGTTCATAAGTGTGCCACAGAGCCATGTTAATACATTTTGTCACACACAAGTAAGTGACTTTCTCTCCTCGTGTGTTTGCCTTTGCTTAGAAAGCACATTCCTTCTTCACAAAACTGGCAGCTGCCCACACCTCAGAGCATCTGCTCCTCCTTCATTCTTCAAAGTACTGAATCAAAGATGAAAAATTCCCTCGCAGTTTTTGGTAAATTTTAATAAAACAGCACTCTCTTATGAGTGATTCTGCTTTCAGTACAACTTTAAAAGGCCCAACGTTAAAAGCAGTTAATACTCTATTGTGATCTTTTTTAAGTCTGTGAATTACCAGGATTTTGGGACTTCTGTGTGTCTTGCAAATTGTAAAAAAAAAAAAAAAGAGTCATCTACTGACATATGTGAATGCTCTGCTTAAGGTAAACTGTTAACTGGGATGTCTTTTTCTCTCAACACATGGTCCCCTTCACAAAGAGCCATTGAGTGTTTTACTGCTCCATACGTTTATGTTGAGCTGCTCAAGGTGACAGATTGTTCTTCAGACATGGTAAAGCCACCTCTGGGCCTGGCTCTCCAAGGACTTCACCTTGGTGCTCTGATTTCTCTTTAGAACAAACTGCACTATCTCAGTCCAGTAAGGTTTAAATTCCCCTTTCAACTCATTAAGCAAATACACCCACAAGTATTCAAGGTGTATATTTAAAACAGATCATATTTAGATACCATTGACATTTCCTTGTTATTTACTCTCATTCCAAATACAGCAATTAAGTTTGCTTCTAGCAGATTATACATTTTAGCTATGGGCAGAAAGCGTTCCTGTTTCAGCCTGTACTATCTGAACTCCCTTTCTATCCTCCAAAAGATCTTGTTAATTAGTTAGCTTGTGATTTTATGAGCACTTGTAAATCTATTTTCTCCCCTCTCACTTACCTTTTGGTTTTTTTTTAATAAAAATGCAATTAAACCCCTCACAAACAGATTCAGAAGAAAGCAAGTGGGCATATCTGTGATTTTCACTCCTTATAAACCTATTACCTCCTATACAAAAAGCCAGATTTCATTGTAACAGAACTGAAGAAAAAGCAAAGACTCTCCTGCATGAAGAAGAGATAAAGAGATAAAGAAAAGGTCAAAGGTCCACCTGAGCTTTTTTTGAGCCCTGTGTGGTTAAGGCACACAAGGGACTGACAAGCAGCACATCTGGCTGCTTGTGGCTCTTTGGCCAGATGACTGTGTACCCATTTATAATCGGCTTCGCTTGAGAGTGGCTGAGGGATGGGTTTTAGTTTGAACACTGCGTGAGCAGTGGCAAAATGCTCTAGCAGCTCTAGTGTGACCCCCTTAAGTAGAAGGAATCAATATATATGTCTTGAAAGAAAAGGAATATCTACAGTGCAAACAGGACTCATTCTGAAGTTTTGGAAAGAAATATTCAGACTGTTTTTGTTCTCTTTACATACATAAAATTAAAAAAAAAATGACAATTGTATCCTAGAAAGCAATATTATACATAGCATACTATTTCTACAAGCACTGTGTAAACTAAAAAAAAATCAATACATTTATTTCTTCCTTGTCTTTACACTGAAAAAATAGAAATAAGGGCAAAAAACCAATAATTAAAATCAGGTTCTTATGAAATCTAATGCATTTTAACTAGATCTTTTACAGTCATTTCTACTAATAAGTTACAAAATAGGGAAGTTAATGAATACAAAGTAGAAAGGAAAATATTTTTAAAAACCCCAGACCTTTTCTTCTGGCTGAAGGGTTTGTTTTGTTTTGTTGGGGGTTTTTTAATTATTTTTGGTAGCTTTGCAGATACCTCAGATTCCACTCCCATTTTTCATTCAACGCTAGCAATATTATGTACTGTGTCTAAGTTTATATGACCAGATTAGTTTTTTGCCTGTTTAAACGTGACCTGTGAGTAAAAGGGGACCATTTCCATCTGACACTATAAGCAAAAATCCTGTTCTACCCAAGTATTTATTTCTAGGAGAGAGAAGGAAAAAAAAAAGAAAGAAAAATAAATTTGGTTTCATTCCAGTTCCTAGAAGGTGAGATTTTACATTGCAGTTTCATATTTGGCTTGGGCTGGCATATTTGTTGGCACAAACTCAAGGCTTAATAAGCCTTGAGAGAGTCTTACAGTCTCTATAACTAGATGCTAATGTTGAGCCTACTGCTGGGTGTACACAAGGTGTGTCATTTGTGCACCCCAGGCCCCATGAGAACCTAAAATAAAATGGCATTCGTTGTATTGCTGACTTCCAAATCACTAAGGCTCCATAAAATCCTTGCCAGTGTGGGCAGCAGGGGTTCCCTGGGGGGAAATAGCCCATCTTCCTAGAAAGCTGTGTTAATGCCCTTCACTGTGAAGGGATTGCTGTGCTTTATTCCCTGCTTGGTTTTGAGGCACATGCACCAAATCTCTGCTTCTTCTCTGAACTTCCCCAGAAACAACCTTCTGAGACTGAATCCTTATGCCAGCAGGAAAGAGGAGAAAAGCATATTATTTCCTGTACTTTACCACAGAAGATCCTAGATTTTCTCAAAGTAGCCCTCCTAGGCTGGAAATCCAGGGGTGGCAAAGTGCAGGAATAACTGCATGCACTCTCTCACGTGCCACAGTTTATCCATAGTTTATCAGTGGATAAACTCATTGCTTTGAACTTGGGCTGGGGATGCTTGCATACCAAGGCTGTAGCTTACGAAACCCTGGAAGGTAAAGATAATTCTTGGTTATGTTGAACCTTTCAGTAATAAGTGGTTATGTGAGTCTGCAAATAGGAAATAATCGTATTTTGGGAAGGTCCTGCTGAAAAATGTATAAATTTCAGTAATGTGTGCATCAAACATCCATATTAGTATAAGATGTCCACCAGGGAAGCTGCTTGTATTAGGGTTTTATCTTACATCTTAGGGATTATTATATTCCTTAGGCTAGGGGAATCACACTGTTTTCAATGCTATGATACCAGTGAATTTGAATTAAGGAGTGATGAAAGATTGATGTTGAGTGATTAAATAAGACATTTGGAGGATTACCTGATGATTCGATCTAGCTCAGATATCCTTATGCCAGTTGGACAATTTTGGTATAACAAGCTGTGTGATATAACTACACCTTCATGGATTCCCAGTCTCTAATAAATGTAATTTGTTTTGTTCTGGCCAACATATTGAGTTTTGTGTTACAAAGGCTTTTGTGATGTCAATAATACATATTGCAGAAATATTTTATTTTTTCTGGGAGAACATACTTTTTAAAAATAATGCTTGCATTAGTTCTTTTTTTTTTTTTTTGTGGTGAATTAGCAGGATAATTAAAGAGTAGGTGTTAAACTGTCTAATTTTCAGTAAGCTCTGCACTGTTTGCAGAGGAAATTCTTGGTCAATGGGATCTCCAGAATGTGCATTTCAATAATGCATTAGTTCTGTACAGAGAATTCACTGAGGCTTTTGTCTTTTCATTAAAATAACCTGTCCTCTAAGATCAGATTTCTTACGCTAGGGATCCAGTTGTTATTGGTTTTCTCCCTGAGGAAAGGCAAAAATAAATTCACTGACTGATGAAAAAAAAATTATGAGAAAAGATTATTCTTCTCTTATTAAGGATGAAAGTTACTTGCATATTGTTTTATTGTCAAACAAAATTGTTAATATTCAGAGAGCTGTCTGCTGCATCATTCTTGATGTAGGGTTTACTGCTTTCAGTGTTTGGTCTTATTCCCAAAATATGGAACGGAATTTGCTCTGACTGTCAGTAAATGTTTTCTTGATTTTTTAACAAAAACTTGGAGATGAAAAGGAGTGTGGAAGTCCATACAGCATCTTTCCACCAACCGCTTTTTCCAAGTAATAACACACAGACAGTAAATCTTTAAAAAATCAAATTTTCTTGGGTGATTGTGTGGCAAATTTTGTTAAATGAAAAGAAAATTTGATTAGTTACAAATTCCCTCACCCCTTGCTTGAGTAGCCCGAAGAGTCTAATAAACTGTAAGGTTCGGCACTAAAAAAAATAAAACTAATAAATCTATATGAAAGTATTTGTTTCATGGCTTTCCTTCCTCTTATGAATGGCATTGAATTTCCATAGTCTAGTAATGTGTAATAAGGTGTTCTGCTCATCAGCAACTTCATGGAGACAGATTACCCTTCAGGAGCCTTGATATTTCAAAGAGGTTACAATTCAAAGAAAATAATGGATTTTAATAAGTGAAAATCATGGAAATCAAGTAGCTGTCACTGGTTTTGTCTCTTGCTTAAAAACAGTTGTCATGATTATGATTAACTTTTACGTCAGTCTCAGTGTTTTCACTGTCAACCACCGTCAGTCACGATAAGGAAGGACATTATTTTGTGCAATCATTGTGATCACATCTACCCTATGCTGGGCAGGAAACTCTCCCAGTTTATCCGTGCTTTCCTAGAATATCAAATGTGCAGTTATAAGAAACTTCAGTTTCACCTTACAGCTGCCAAATAGTGTGGTCAAGTTAATAATGCCACCAGGAAAAGGGATGAACACTGACTTCTCAGGCTGGTTGTAAAAGGTCAGTCTGAGAATTTCAGAGCGGGCAAAGGTACTGTGTGTCAATGGCACTATGCTGGTGAGTCTCCCAGGTGCCTTTGAAAATCCTACCTAAAAGCTTACAAGGAGGGGTTTTTTAAATGAAGTAAAACAATTGATTTTTCAAGCAGTGAAGAAAGACTTCTGAGAGTGCTGTGGACAGTTTTCATGTATATTTAACAAGCAGTGTTTCAGTTTAAGCTTTTAGGCATAGATTGTAAATCTTGTATGTTTATCTTTTGTTGAGGGACATATGAAATAGAAATATTATTTGTACTTTTTTTTAATATTACCATAAATAAATGCATGTAGGCAATTTAGCTCCTGAAAGCTGTTGCACACCTGAGTCAGTCAAAATACCAACATCTTTCAGTATCTGAGGAGATTTTCCATCTTCCTATGAAACTATTTAACAATCATGATAAAAATTAAATGGAGCCATGTATCATATTTATCAGTGCAAATTATATTCTGATATTTTTTCAATCTTTAGATATCTAATAGAATCCTAGGCCTTCAGGCTTTGCCTTTTAAAAATTGCTTTCCAAATAATTTTCAGAAAAAAAAATTATGCTTTCAGCTAAATATGATTTTACAGAAGCTGCATACTTAGGAACACATTTTTTAGCACACTTTTTTTTTTTTTTCTAACAACGCACATATCCAAAAATATTTGTTTTGAGAGTTCTGTTTTCCAAAATAACAATAGTTTTAGATTAGTAATTTTGTATAAGAGATCTACTGTTTCCTATAGGTAACGAATGAGCAAAAACGTTGCTTTTAGAAATACTAAGCTTTAGGAACAGTGACAAACCATATTGTCCCAGACAAAGTTTGCAACTAAGAACTGTGGACTCAGTTCTTAGATTTATGAATAAACATTATAGCAGAGCCTCGTCTTCATATGTGCTGTGTATTTGCCACCCTTTTAGTGTCATGGGGAACACAGTTCAATGCTGATGTTCATGAAGTAAGAAGCCATAATTATATGTTAAATATTTTAATAAAGACAAATCGATTATTAAGGTTTTATTTTTTCATTCTCAGCTCTTGAGAAATATCCCTTCTGTTATTACTGAAAAGTAAAGCAATCTGAGTGGGGCCAAAATATGTTGGCCAAGCAAAGACAGGAAGGTTGAGCTTTCTTGAGGGCAGCAAGTAATACTTATATTGCAGATGCTTATGTTATTCCTGTTACAGGCCTGATCCTGCACTACTGAGATCAAAGGATGTTTTCACTTCACTTTACTGAAGAGAGTTTTATGTTGAAAAATAGAGCTAGTTCTGTAGTTCTGGTAGTTCTGGTAGTTTGGTCCAAAGCCCTTAAACAAACAAAGGGACACATTTAGGCTTGACTGAGTAGTTTTATTTTTAAGTAAGCCGTGCATGATAATGAAGAACCCAATAAAATATGACCTTGAAAATGATAAAATCCTATTCTTATTGAAGCCCTCGGTTAAGAAAAGAAAGTAAACTGTTCTTGCGTAGTTTTCATTGATCTTGTGGATTTTCTGCACTCATAAACTTTAAAATGTATTGAACACATTGACTAATTTAATAAATTATCTTCCTTAAAAGCCAAAGCTGTAAATAATTATATCCATTAAAATAAGAATTAATTAGATGAATGAATAACAGCATTGCCTGATTTTTATGAGCTATGTCTTATCTACTTAATGTACAAAAGAACTGTATTCAAACTGGGAAAAGTTTGTTTTAACTCAACCACTGTATTACTAGCTAGTGCCTTAAGAGGATTTTTCTTCTCTTACTGACCCCATTTATGTCCAAAGATGTCTTTATTTGGAAAGAAATGCAGTTGAGAAGCAAAAAAGGGAACTGAACCTGTTTACTAAGTAACTGTCTTTACTGTTTCAGAGCTGCAAGAAACTAAGACCTCTGAATATCACAGAATATCCCACAGTCCCCTGGATTACCGGATATTATTAATGGATGAAGATCAGGATCGGATCTATGTGGGCAGTAAAGATCATATTCTGTCTTTGAATATTAACAATATAAGCCAGGACCCTCTCAGTGTAAGTTCTAGTTTTATTTTGAGAATCCGAGGTTGCTTTATTACTTGCCTTTGTTTTTAAGACAAAAAACCCACACATTTCATTATTTTGCATGAAAGTCCACGCCTACACCTTATTGAACTGTTAGTCCTTGTTTCACGTGTAACACAGACAAAGCTGTTCCTCCAACACTGTTTAAAACTGACCTGTTTACTAATTTTGAAGCAACATTTAGCTTGGCCTGGCCTCATAAGGAAAATTTGTATGGTTTGCTACTTTCCACTCCTCTCTTAGATAAGATAGTTCAGAGATGCACTGTTAAAAGGAGCCTGCAAGTAATAAGATACATGTGTCATTCTCAGGCCATAGGGAAAAAGGCAAGGTCTGAGTTGCCTTTAATCTTCAACTACTTTTATTTTTGGTTTGTACTCTGGAGCCTAATTGCTGAACTATTTTCCAGTCTCTTGTTATGCCTTTTGTGAGCCCATGCCCTTCAGTTGGGTAGCTGAGACACCTCATTTGGGTTTTTTTCTGCTTTTGAAATAGGTGACCTGCAGAAGTACTTGTCTGCCCAGAAGCTTGACTTTAAGCTGTTACCTCTCTACAGACTTTTTCTTGCCTATCTTTAGACTACCACAGCTACTGCACTGCCTTAAAAAGTACCATAAAGGCCTTGTTCCACCAAATCCATTCAATCCTTTAATCTGTGGGCTCTATTACTGTACCTCAGAAGGATTGAGGAGCAGCGATACCCAGCTTGCAGCAGGGAAGATAAATGCTTTCCTTGAGAGACAAGGCTTTTAATGTGTCAGGGGAGAGAGAGGGTCCCTGCCAGAGGGTGATGGAGCATAGTTAAATTAGGTTTTGCTCTGAATCACCCTCTGGACATGCCTGTCTACCTGAATTGATTGCAGGGAGCCCGGGGAGGCTCACTCTAACTTACACATTTAAATTAAATGCCTTTCGCTCAGTGGCGTGAATACATCCTTCCCTCCTTCTTACAGTACCAAAATCTCCTTCTGAAATGGGGCTGCCTTCTCTAATCTGAGATAGCTTCTGTGACCTTTTTTGCTAAGTCCCAGCTCCCCAGTGTCAGCCACCCCTGTTTGGGAGGAGCTGTGCTCCCTCGTGGCACACTCCCTACTGCCTATGGCAGGTCCAGTTTAATTCTGATAGGAAGATCTCTCTTGCAGGAAATATTTTCTGCAGTATAAAGCTGTGAGGCATTTCAACAGCTTCGAAAAACAAGAATAAAAAAAGTCAACAGAAAGGAAAAGCACGCAAAGTTTTCTGGCAGTGAGTGTGGGCACCCAGTATTAGGCTCAGAATGAATCTCTGCAATTCCACACAGTATTCTAGTTATTTATTTATTTTTACAGAAGATTCACTTTGCTGATCTTATACCTCTGTAGAAATCCTGTACATATATGCATTCAAATCCACAGTTCTGCATATGTTTGTATATATGTACATAAACAGAGATCTTTTAAAGCTGTTGTTTATGTTACCTTGAGGCTAAATGTTATCAGGCTCTGTCACTTACTAGATCTCTAGGGATAAATTCCAAATGGATGTCTTTTCTATTTCAAAATAAAAATAAATAAGGGAAGAAGCTCAAAATATTTAGAGTTTGATTATAAAACAGATAAACATTCAGACATTGAGGTGTTTGTTGGAAAACTGTGTGAACGAAATCAGTCTGAAATCCTGAGATTTCAAGCAGAGTATATCGTAATCAATCTGAACTTTTGATGTTAAAATCAAAAAATTTTTGCAAGAACTATTCTTGCACTGTTTTAGCCTTCTGTTTTCCAGTGCGCATAATTTCTGAAAGTTCAGTAAAAGTAAAAAATTAAAGATAGTAATTTAGGCAATAAAGGTGAAAAATCTCTCATATTTAGAAGAAAAAAATCTAAATAAAGTAATTAACTTACTTTAAAAATATGTAATAAACTTAGAGCTGAAGACCAGGACCTTTTTTTTGTTTTCTGTATGCTAAGACAAAGATATTTTCATATATCAATGAAAATCCCTTTTTTCCCTTATAATCAAAGTGTAAGATATCCAAATATTAACGTATTAGTGTGAGTTAGGCAGTGAAATGTTTTGTTTAAATTATGTAAAAAGTGTGCTACTTGAATTATACTTCTTTCCTTACAGATTTCCTGGCCAGCATCAGCAAACAAGGTTGAAGAGTGCAAAATGGCTGGCAAAGATCCTACGGTAAGTTATAGTCCGCATGCACACATATACACAAATTACATACTTGGCAATAAAGTAAGAGCACCTTGAGTGCAGCCAAAGCAAAATGAAAGAAGTGTTTGTTTTGCTTTCGAAATGCTTTGCAAACCTATCTATAACGTGAAATTCTGGAGAAACAGGCAACGTAAATAAAATGCACCTTCAGACTTTGACAGATGGGAAAAGATATGCAGTGTCCACTTCCTCATTCTTTTGTTGTTGTTACTAATCAAACCAGGTAATAGTACTTTTCCAGATATGTCCTGGGGTGATGCTGAACAACCAGTGAGCTGCCCTTTGGAGTGGGGAAGTGCTCTGGCTGGCTGCTCACCCCAGGAACAGACTCTGAAGGTGGGTGGTACCCACTGTCCGCAGTCTGAAGACCCCGGTTGAGCACCAGTTTTCAGATGCAGTAGTAAATCATGTCTCTCCCATAGAGTTCTCAACATCTAGTAACATTTACCAGTGTGAAATTACTGCTCTCTGTACTTCCTGCAGCATGGCTGTGGAAATTTTGTGCGTGTGATCCAGTCGTACAACCGCACGCACCTGTACGTCTGCGGCAGCGGCGCCTTCAGCCCCGTGTGCGTGTATGTCAACAGGGGACGCAGGTCTGAGGTGGGTCTCATTTCATTTTATCCACTCCTTCTTGTGGTGCATCCTACTAGTGTGATGTGAAAACTTGAAATATTGAAAATGCAAAAAAAAAAAAAATTGGTGATCCGAATAGGTTCATTCACCCTTGTTAAACAGCAAAAGAGCAAAGGTACACAGTTTTCTATGTGCTACCAGCTAAAAGCAAAACTATTATCAAAAACCATGCCTGAAATACGATGGTTGTCCAAAATTCTACAGTCATACCAAATGCTGGGCTACATTTGATACTACTTTTTATTTAACATTTTCTGGTGAATTCACTCCTACCATTTTGTGGGAAAATGCCCAAGAAATACTTGAAAGGAACTAACCAGTAAAATATACAGTCCACTTTTTATAGCTTCCATGTGTTACTGGTGCCTGGGAGAAGCCCTTAGTTTGGATAACTATTCAGTTATGCGAAAGTTTGCTGAACTTCAGCTAAACACCCACTAGATGCAATCCCAGTACAGGACCTTCATCTACTGCACAAGTTTTGCCTCACTAGATTCTGCCCAGATGAAGTAGGAAAGTTTCTGTTCACTGTGAGATCTTACTTTTTCTAGATGAGTCTCCAGTTTTTCGGTATGCAGTTTCACTGTGCATTTTCAATATACAAAGTACCAGATGTTTCAGAAGTATATGGTCCAGTTTTCCTGATCTGAATGTGAAATGTTTGTTTGTGTGCAAATGTAATAGGTAATAAATTAAGCAATGAGAAGGAAAAAGAAAGGCACTTATCAAGAGGCAGCACCTCAGTAGCTTTAGGGTCAGATTCATGTCTGGAGGCACAGGGGTGTGCAGTATATTTTCCTGAACAATGTGGAAGCAGATGTGTTGGGAAGGAAGATCAGAGTGTCCTACCTGGAGTCTTGCCATGTAAGGGCAGCTTTAAAAGCTGGGCTGGCTTCTTGGGAAGACATAGGGAAATTCATCACTGATTTAATTGGGAGTGGGATGGGAATTCTGGCCAAGACCCAAGATACTGCATAGGTTGCCAGGGAGGTGATAAGTCAATGCCTCTCCAGATCGGTTTGCACAGAATGATCTCAGCGACTTTTGGTAGATCCGTACCTGGCTCCAGCCTCCTTAGAGAGTATGCAGACTGAATCACTGCACCTCCAGTCCTAATAAATTATCCAGAAGTAGAGATTTGTAGGCCTGGATTTAAAAGTGTGAGCATACAGAACTAAGTAACTCCATCCCTCTGATTGATGAATTCGGCATTAACTTATTTTGATGTATTTTGGAACAGGGGTCACCTTTCTTCAGCATCATCTGATTTCATGAGAAATTATCTAAAATACAAAAAGTGATATAATTTGTCTCTAATTAATATAATATTACTTTATTATCATAAGCTGCAGCCCAGAGAACTTTGAATTGCATTATTTCAGAGTTTTTTAAAATGAGATTGGAACAGAGGGGAATGCAGGAAACGACATCTCCAGATGATGCAATATGTTAAATTGCTTAAATGAAAAGTAAAGATACGTGATTTGGAAAAGAACTGGCTTCACTTAGCCTGTCTGTATAGCTACATGCCTATATCAATTGATTAAATAAACTGCTGTTTGAGACGTCTGGAGTCTGTGAGACACTTGACTGTAGGCATTGCACGCTCAAAGCCATTATTGTACAGGCCAACAATAGCATAACAGTTTGGAACCAAGAATTTCCTTCTGAACTCATTGCATATATCTGTGCATGACTAATTAATAGAGCAGAATTAAGAGCTATGTAGTGCTGATGGGACTAGTGAGAAATCATTTTTTCTCTGCTTTTATCATTTCACCTTTAATTTAGTACAGTTTTCCATGCACAGTAGGCTGTTTTTGCACATGCAAAATTAATATTTTACAAAGCACATCTGTTTTTTCTAGAAGCTACAAAGCCTGACAGAGTCATATCCAACAATCATAAGAACTGGGTCTGTTTTGCTCTTTTGTCTCCAGATCCTACATAATCTCACAAAAAAGGGGAGTTCATTGATGAGGCAGAATTTTTCCCTCTTCACTGAAACAGAGGTTATACAACAATTAATTTTCTTCCTTGGCACACTTGATACTTTGCTCTTTGGTAATTTCTCCCTTAGACACCCAAATATATTCTAATGTCAAAGTAAATGCAAACATAAGGAAATGTAATCCTATGTGACATAATTATAGACTAAAAAGTAGTTTAATATATATGAAAATCAAGTGTAAGCCTAGAGCTACTTTATTAGAGCAGTACTGGGTGTTTTGAATTGGTAAATAGTGGTATAATATAGTAAATATGGATTAAAATCAAACTGCATATTAATCTAGAAGTGAAACAACAACAAAAAGCCACCCAAGATCATGTTATAAACTTTATACTTATGTTATAACATTGTTTAGAGAGTTTATTACTGAAACAATAGATAAGATCTCTGTGATTAAATGAGGCAAAACAGAAGAGGGCAGAGAGAGAGGGGATAATGGATATGAAAACTTCCTGCTGCAGCTGTGCATTTGAGCTTGATGGAATCTCCAATTTGCTGGTGCCAAATGGCTGCTCAGGGATTTGTGTGGCACTCCCCTTCCCCTGTGATTTACATTAACTGTTAAAGAGAATATAAAGGGTTGTTGTCCTTTGTCAAATAACTAAATATATTGGCATCTAGATCACAGAAGCCCTTCTGTGGAATTTTTGTCAGCTACCTTTTTATTCTGAAAATTTTTAAGTTTGGTTGGTTGTTTTTTCTTGCAACTGTGTCTTTTGTCTTTTTATTAAAGATTAGAAGTTTTGTTACAGGAGCCTAGGAACAAGATGTTTGATATACAGTGGTATGTTAGTTGATGTGTAGTGGATCAGTGTCTTTGTCTTTAGTGACTGCAGTTTTTAAGGAACAGGATTGGACATGAGTCACTTCTTGCTCAGCGCACTGTGCTAGTATTGCTGGGAACCAAGAAGTGAAGAGTTGCACCAAGATGGGCAAATATTCTAAAGATACTCAGATTATTTGTACTTCAAGCTGTAGTCTATGTTTCATCTATTTTGCTAAATATGTCCCCTGTTCATAGAATCACAGAATCATAGTGTCATAGAATCAGCCAGGTTGGAAGGACCTCTGAGATCATCAAGTCCAACCCTTGATCCACTGCCACTGAGGTTACTAGACTGTGGCACTAAGTGCCATATCCAGTCTCATAAATTGCATTAAAATATAAACAAATCCCCATACCATGATTTCTAAACAGAAAAAAAGTAATTCAAGGGATTTCAGGCTATAATGATCTATCACTATGGAACTGGAGCTCTACACATAATCCAAGAGATGGTATTGAAGAAAATAAGTGTGATTTAGGGAATTTTTGGGTGTTTGATAGATCAGGAAAGACCAAATGATTTATACTATCATCAAATTACAGTTGCCATAAGAGATTTTTATTTAATATGTATAACTGTTATTATCGTTCTAGTAACTTTTATTATAATGTCCTAGACTGGTATAAGTATACCATGTATTCAGCAAATAAATGTTAAATAACTTGAAAAACACAGAAGCAGTCTCCACAGATGATATTGCAGAGATCAGTCAACCTCTCCATAGCTTAATTGAGAGGGAAAAATCCTTTGTT
Organism: Empidonax traillii; assembly: GCF_003031625.1. NCBI lineage: Eukaryota > Metazoa > Chordata > Aves > Passeriformes > Tyrannidae > Empidonax > Empidonax traillii. The sequence goes on from NW_020955378.1 coordinate 916,682, forward strand.
TCAGTGTCTTGAATTTATAACAAGAGTCTTGAAAATAACTGGTATCAGTGAAAATGTTATCTAAAAAGATGGTGGAATTATGAATAGGAAAGTTAAACTGCTGATAGTACAGTAAAAGTACCCAATAGTGCAGTGTTAATAGAGCATTTTTAATGCTTGAAACAGCCGGGCATAAAAATGGTCTTATCTGATGGTTTCTGAAATGAGAAGTGACACATAATTCTACTTTGCAGGAACAGATCTTCAAGATCGACTCCAAGTGTGAATCAGGAAAAGGACGCTGTTCTTTCAACCCCAACGTGAACACGGTGTCTGTTATGATCAGTAAGTAAAGATGCTCCAAGTTGCTGAGGTCTAAACCCATATGGTCATGTGTGGTCATGAGGATTGACAGAGTGCCCAAAAGGAGCTGGACACAGAATTCAGCCTCCTGAATGGCTGATGAGCACAAGGGTTGAGTCCTTCCTTGTTTCAAGGCTTACATGAAACTAAAGGTGGGTGGACAAATGAAATGCAGAAAGACATTTTTGAAAGGGAAAGAGAGAGAAAACAAAGGGTTGTCTCTTTTCCAGCTTACACATTTTTTCCCAGGGTTAGTTTCAACTTTACATTACCCTGTCTAGCATTTATGTTTGAATGGTTTCTGACCTTGTTCATCCTAGACGGAACTTGTGTCTCATTTAATTATTTGTAAAATCTCAGAGTAGCTAGGGAAAGAAAGCCTGAAGACTTTAGATGCTGTGAATTTCATTTTTGTTGTCATCTCTGCTGTAGAGCCCACCAGTTATTGCAAGGCTCTTCATTCTTCAATTGGCTTTATACCCAACCAATTTTGCAATTTTTTTCCATTTGAAAGGCTGGAAAGTGATACAACTGCCACTCCTCAAATATTCCTGTGAACTGGTGGCAGCTGTACTCATTGACTGTGAGATATAGCCTAGACAAAGGATCTGTGCTGTGCTTATTAAACACCTAAGAGAAAACTCAAGGGGGGCATATGCTTTGTGGAACCTAAGTCATCTGTAAAAGATACTTTTTTTTTTTTTCCAACCAGGAAGCATGTTATATATACTCTGTGTAACCTGACCTTTCACATTTGCATCATGTTCACAGACTTACAGTGCCAAAGCCTTGATTTTTCAACATGTGCCTACTCCTTGCTGTATTTTTGGCTTTGAGGGGAACAGCATTTGCACAGATTTTTCAGACTTTATTTCACCCAAGGTTTACAAGGGAACAATGTGCCATGTTTCTGCCATTCAGCTTCCACTGAAATCAATGGCAATTAAATATTGTGCCAGATATTTCCTTTAAAGTTTCAGTCTCATGGATCTTAAGTGAAATGTCGTATAGTTTATCCTGTGTGGTCTGTTCAAAATATAAATTGCCTTTTTTTATTTTTCCATTGGAAATATATTTAGTACAAAGGACAAATATATTTATTCACAGATACATGAACTAAAGCACCTTTAGAGAACAGGTAAATGCTTCCTAGATGTCCCTCTGAACCTTGGCTATACTTACACTGTTATCTCATCAGTGATCTAGGGACAGCGTTTACAGACAGTCACTGTGTAAAGAAAATGTTTGTTCAAAGTCAGTGATTGATGAGGCCTCTGCTACTCATTGTTTTTCTGGTATTATTAAGTGAATCAACTGTCATAAAAAAATTACAGTTTTCTTTCCTTGTTCCTCCTAGATTTTATGTAGCTCCATTAAAGTACATTGTTTCTGAATTACTGTCTGTACAGTAAGCTGATTTTTTCCTACAGTAGATCTATGGCAGCTTTGTTCATCTTAATAGACTTTTTGTTAACTTCCTTGATATCTCAGTTATGGGACTGAAGAGACCTTCCCTAGTGTTTTACTTAGCTTTCATGACATAGTTCATCTACAAAGTTTAAATTATTCCACAAAGGTCATATTCCTTTTAGAAAGAGTCCCACAGTTTGGGTTTTATATTTCTCCCTGCTACTACAAAGTCCAGTCAGTTCAAAACCATTAAACTCTAATGAATTAAGCCTTATATCCAGGCTAGAAAAGGGAACATTTTGTAAGTCACAGTTTGTGTTACAGTGAGAGAACCGAGCCCATGTACTGGACTCTTCTTTGGATATCCTGCAGGAGGGATTCCCTCCCTTTTTTTCAGAAGATAGGAAATACCACCAGACAGGCTAGCTCTTCCAAAATGGAAGAACCATTTTTAAATATAGATGCGACCATTTTGGGCATCACTGGCCTAGAATACAGCAGGAAAGATGATTCACCTTTCAGAGGAAAGTGGTGCTATAAAAACAAATTTGAACTTCATACAATTTGTCATTATACAAAGAAACATTTGCATCAAAGCAATGAAAAATGTGCTTTGAAACAGCTTGGCATAAATGATGTGGAGGATGTATGTCTCTCTGCCCACCAAGACTCATCAACTCAGTAATTCCCCCCAGTAACAAAGTGAAGTAGTGTGAACTTATTGTTCTATGCAGACCAAGTACTGTGTGGAATGTAAGGATTTTACCAGAAGGAAGTGGAACTTAGGGATTTCATTTGATACACGATTAGCAAGCAGACACTAGGAATGCTTAAGACATAACTAATAGCACTGATACATAATAGGATTATTATTACATAGCATAGTACTATTGTTACAGTGTGTACAGATGTGTATGTGCACAGAACTGTGAATAATATTTAGCAAGAAGCATAAGCGTGATCTCTTTCAGCTAATTTATTTCATACTAAGCATGAAGTACTGATGGATTGAAACAAGGAGGCAAATATGCAAATTCATTTATAAATGTGTATGTATCCAACATCATTCTGTCAATACCTGCCGAGGAAGTAAACGCTTCGCCAACATGCAGCGAATGCGTTGTTTAAATCCCCTGTGTATGAATCTTGTCATCACTGGGAGAGGTGAAAGCAGAAGAGTGGCTGCTGGATGCTCTACAGGGGTTCAGTTCAGGCTCCAGTAGCAGCAGAAAAGCAAAATCTCCAGTTGTAATTCTCTCGTGAGCCAATAATCTTCTATATTGATGTGTGAACACACACACACAGAGCATGAAAATAGCCTCAAGCACTTCTGAACCTGTGACTCTTGCCAGCTTGACCACACTCTCTGGGTAGTCCAGGAATTCAGACAAAAACATCAATCAAAGGACCCAGCTGTACTGGAATGTGTTCAGCCACCACTCCCACCCTCAGAGTTAGAGTTTATTTTAGCTACTGTTTTCTGCTCTGGGGTTTCATTGTCATTAGTCAGTGGAAATTGCGTGGTTATTCATGGAGGAGAAAATGATAGCATATGTAATTATAATTATATATACATGTGTTTATGCACACGCATGGACTAAACCAAATGCAGATACAAATCATGACTGATGGACTGTGTGTTCAGCCCTGCACAGGGAGCAGAAGTTCATAGTTCTGTAAATGTGGGAGTTGCGTGTCTAATTCTGTTCAAGTGTAATGACCCTATACTTAGAATCAAGCACACAAAAGGGGATAATTGTTGCTCCCTATTACTTTGAGTAAAGTTCAATAATATGATTGTCTGGCCTCTGCAATACTGAAGTCAGTTTGAGGCTGCCTGGGGCAGCTGTGACAATACTGCTGGTAAAAATTGGCACTGATCCACCGACTGCAACAGATGTTGTGCCAGTTTACAACAGCAATAAATTCAACCCAGTCACTTCATCTACTTCCACAGCAAAAAAAAGTTATTTGAAGTGAGTACTTAAAAAATTGGATGTGATACTTCTTTGATAACACTAGTCTGATTTTCCAGTGATCCCTAGCAGGGGAAATAGAGCAACTAAACTTCCTATCAAGAAAGGTTCACCATGTATGTAGCTCTGCTGTGGCATTTAATGATGCAGTTTCCTAAAAGTCTTTAAGAAAAATCTGATTCTAGTTTGCGTCTTTGTAAATCAGAGGAAACCCCATTCCCATGACCCACTATTTACCTGTATAGATTCCTGTGTAAATAAAGAACTGATGAATTTAAAATAAACTTTTGGGTTTCCCAAAAGCCGTAAAAATGCATTGGGTTTTTCCCCTCCATTTCCCTTCTTTTCAGATGAAGAGCTTTTTTCAGGAATGTATATTGATTTCATGGGGACGGATGCAGCCATTTTTCGGAGTCTGACCAGGAGGAATGCAGTGAGAACTGACCAGCACAACTCCAAGTGGCTGAGTGGTGAGATGCCTTTGTTTTACCAGATCTTTTAATGGATGCCACAGAGATTATGCTTTGCTTTGCTGAAAATAAAGAGCTTATCTTTTAAAGAGCTTCTCTCCTAATTTAATTTATGAAGTTAACCATGAAGAAATGTATGTAAATACATGCTGTAGACAATGCACAGATGTAAAGAGTTCACTGCATGCACCAGCCTCTTAGGCCAACCCACCTGGGAACCTTTTTTGCATTAATACTGAACCAAACTGTTCAAGAGAAAGTGTGTAAAAACCTCTCAAATGGCAAGTGGTCAGACAGTCTGAATTCTAGAAAAGTACCTTCACCTCTAATGCATCAGATACTGCCTTAAAATAGAGTGTTTGATTCTAAGCTACCAGCTTCAGTTAACTCAAGCTGATCCACATCTATGCAGAAGACTCACCATCACTTGCATTCAGAATGTGTGCAGAAGAGTGTCTCATTATCAGAGAAGTCAGTGATGATTATTGCCACTTATTTCACTGATAAGGAATTGGTTATTTAAACACAGCAGGAGATTAATTTCTTAGTGGGAGCACTTAACTCTTTGCATCACTGACATCACTGTGAAAATTCTCCCTGTCTTCACTGGTAAGAAATCTCCTTCCAAATAAACTCTTCTGAATTAAAATGGTGCTTAGCCGTCTGAGCAGAGGTAGATGTCAAAGGTTATAGAGCACCTAACACAGCAGTTAAAATTTTAGAAATCCTTCAGGTATGTTGAATTAAAGTTACTGTGGTTTTCTCTTGGTATTTTTTAGGGTGACTCTTTTTAGTTATTCCTGTGTGGCTGTGACTACAGTGAAATCATAGGAAAACTATGTCTGTTTTCTAAATTTTTCCTCTATTTGTTTTACATTCTTACACTTATCTGCACACCTTGACATGTGCATCCTAAAGTGAATTAGAGAAAAAGAACAATTAAAAATACCTAATTTCTGGAAAATCTACCTGTTATCTATGTTCAGAACAGGTACTTGAAAGTACAGGTTTTTTCCATGTTCTTTTAGAGCTGGAGTAATGACACTTGTTGTATTAATTGAGAATAGACTTATCTGAATAGAAAAATGCTGCTGTGTAAAGGGAGTTTTCTGTCAGACAGCCAACGTTTGTATCTGACTGTTTCAAAATTTGTGCTGCATTTCAACTGAACAAGCAATCTTGCATGATCATTGAAAAGACAAAGCCTTAGTGCAAGGAGAGGGACAACTTCTTCTTTCAGGCAAAGGAGAAGGTCTTCTGAGGACTCCTCCACTGTTCATTATATGCTTGCTGTTAAGGTTATAAATTATTTTGCTCTCCCACTAGTGCTCCTTTGCAGTGTTTTGCATGCACATTGGATTATGTTTAACAGCCTCTGATACAAACTCACATGCTGCTCAAGCATTTGTGTACCCTGCTTACCTTTTCTGTGTTCCACAAATTGTTTTCCTCTCTTATTTATGAACCTTATCTGCTGTTTTCCTAAGCTGTTCCAGCTTATTTTATGTTTTGTCTCAATGAGGCTTTCCTTAGGGGCCCCAAATAACACACAGATTCTTCCCTCTACTACCTCAAAGTCTTTGAGTCTCTGCAGTAACCTAACACTACTGCTTCTGGATCACTCCTCTGAAAATCTGCTGTGGAATAAAAGGCTAAGATGCAAAAACATATGGCTGCCAGCAAGGAGCCATTTACCTGCTGATACTTGGTATATACAGACATGAAGCTATAGCATATAGCTTAGACTTCCACAGCAGTACCTCTGTATGCATTATAAAGCGCTTCCTTGAAGCAGTCAAATCATTAATTGCTTATTCTGGTACATCTTTTGGTTTCATCTTTTCGGTAAATTTTTTCATTACAGAGCCTATTTTTGTGGATGCTCATGTTATCCCAGATGGCACTGACCCCAATGATGCCAAAATCTACTTCTTCTTCAAAGAGAGACTCACAGACAACAGCGGCAGCACAAAGCAGATTCATTCAATGATTGCAAGAATATGCCCAGTAAGGACTATTTTGTTTGCCAGGTCGTTGGGATAAGCCTTTGATTTATATTCAGAACAAATTTCTTGTTTCTCTGTCCACATTCATAATTAAGAAGAGCTGTTATTGAACTCACAGTTAGGGTCTGAACATGTTATGTATATCAGGCTGTACCTGTAAGAATATAAAAATTTAGAGTTTCAGGGGTTTGTGTATTTCTCTGACTGAGTCAGAATACTTACCAGTGTTGAATTTTCAACCTTGCTGTCCTTGGCACAAATAGGGTACATTGTTTTCTTAGAAAAACTAAACTAAAAAACAGTGAGGTCTCAAAAAAAAGTCTTACAATCAAAACCTTTGAAGTACGTGGGAAATATCAAGCTTTTAAATGGGTTGATCTAACTTTCAAATATTGTTTTCATTTTTACAATATCTGTTCTTTCTGAGTTCTTGCATTGATGCCTGTGTGAGCCTAACTTTAAAAATGTGCGCAGGAGAATTAAATTGAGAAGTTATGACTGTTCCTGAGCAAAAATCAATTTATTTTCAGAGCACTCCTCACTGTCTCTGTTTCTTTTTTTGTATCTGTAATCAACTGTAGATGAAAAATGATTGAAATAGCTATTAATATCTCTGGTGAAATTGCTGTTTTTTAATGAGAGAAAAATTATAAATGCACGATTATTGCTAACCTGTTCATTCCTTCTTTTGGAAAGGTTCAGGAAGATAATTGCGTGTTTACTTTAATTTAGGCTTCTTTAGAATGTAATGCTTTCTGATGTTATTGTGCCTGGGTCTGAAGGCGTGTTTGGGATTGTGCTAAGCTCCTTCTCTGGCAATATTGTGGGGCATGTGATCTCTTTTATAATCTCCATTCTCTGTATTTTCGTGAAGATGCCTGAAGGCCTTTTTGGGTATTTTGCAAGAAGACATTTTACACAATTACAGCTGTATTTGTTTTTTTCACTCCCATAATGAAGCCCAGATGATTCCTGAAAGGCCTAATCCTGTTTAGACTTTAACTGAAGTCAGTAGCCGAACCCCAAAGACAATGAAAAATAAATCTGAGCCGGTCATATTTGCATAGTCGTATACCATCATATTCATACTTCAACACCTTTGACACTGGCCAAATATATTAGTGAAATGGTGCCAAGAAAGACCAAGAAATGGTCCCACAAAAAGACTCCTTATAAGTCACCTGAAAAGTTGGATTACCAACTCTAGGAGCACCAGTGAAACATGCACAGCACTTTATCAAAATCACATTTCAATAGCTTCAACTTTTTGTTTTTCCCTTTCCTTGGGTGACATCATGCTATGCAGTTTATAAGACCCTGCTCTTACCTAAGGCATTCACCAGCAAGAAGAGGCAGATCCATCACCTTGGTGCTGCACCATCTGGTTTGGGAGTCACAGTTTCCACCTTGCACCAGAGAGAAGTGGAAAGATCCTTGAGTGAGCTGTGACCAAGCCAGCTCTGGACCAGGCTAGCAGGACTTGCAACAGTACAAAACTAGCTTGACCTGCACTAGCCATCATTTCTGATTTTAGATCATCCACCTCATGTGCCAGGTCATGTGCAGCTATGCTGCTGTCAAGACTACAAAAAACACCCCTTTAGAGCACTAGTTCTTTGTTCTTTTCTGCATATGGAGTGTTTAGATAAGGGGATTTAGTTTAGGTCTATCTACTTTTGTACTAAATTTACCAGATAATTATCTGGAGGATGATTTAACTTTAGGAAAAAAATGGAAAAGACCAGTAAAATGTTAGTTGTGTTGTATTTTTTTTTTTCTGAAAATAATATTCCTTTCCAGAATGACACAGGTGGTCAGCGCAGTCTGGTGAACAAGTGGACTACATTCTTGAAAGCAAGACTTGTGTGCTCAGTAATGGATGAAGATGGAACAGAAACATACTTTGATGAATTAGGTATCACAAAAACAAAATCTCTTAAAAGTTTTATCTAAATGTTACACTCTGCACATATTTAAATATTGCTGTTCATACAGTTTCTTAGTCAAATTGTTTACAGTGAAATCATGGCTCTAGAAATCCTTGACAAGTCCCCTTGCAGTTTTATGACAGGAAATTAAAAAATACTTCATAAGTCTCTCTAGGTAAGTATCATTACCTTTGAAATAAAGGTAATTAATCTTGACTTTGTAAAGGAATTATATATATAAAGAATTAATATTTGGAAGGGGACATCTAAGTGAATCTGTTACTATTTTAGTACTAGTTAAGATTACTATAGAGGGTTTTTTTAAATCTCTTTGAAACTGTTTCTTATACCACTGTGTAACACACAGCTTTTCCACAATACAGTTATTCTGTTTTTTGATCACAGGGTAGAGGCCTCAACTTGATAGTTCAAGATAATACTAATAATTCCTGTTACTGGAATCAGCAGTAATGCTATGAATAAATATAATTTCTCAGGGAATCATTCAGTCATATAGATTTGTGTTTCATCATGTGAAACACTGTAAATATTCAGTGCCTAATCTATACAGCAATCAAAAGAGGGTCCCTTTCATTAAGGAATTAATGGATGCATGTCTTGATAACTAAGTACCAAATAACATTATCAGAAGTTTTCAAATCCTGTATTCTCCACTGAAGTGTGCAGCTGAAGTGTGCAGAATCACAGTTCTAAATTCAGGTATTGGGAGATTTGTTATGTGCATTAGTAGAAATATAAATAATGTAAATGGCTTATGGGTCCTGCACTGGGTCTGCATCTGGTTCTGATCTTCTCTTCACTGTATCCTCTCGCTCTTTTCTCAGTTGTTATTCCTGATCCTCATAATAGCAAATTGAGTTTGAAGTTTTTTTGAGTTTATATATTTACAGCTATTTGGTGTAATTGTTCAAGGTTTCAATGGCACCTGGGCCTAGCAGCAGATCCTGACTTGCTCTAGCTCAGAATGTGCAAGGTGCTTGGAGGACTGATTTTCTGAAGTGCACAGAGCCTCAGCACGGCCACAACGACCTGTCTCTCAGAACTGTGATTTCCCAACCCCCTTCTCTTCACAGTGCAGTAGGATAACTGCTTTTAGGGGTTTTTGTATGACAAAATGTAGGACCACAGTGAATAGGATACAATGTTCTCAGCGTGGGCTCCCAGCACAATTCCCTAGCAAAGAGGAAGAATACAATCACAGCTGGAATTTTGGAAAAATGGGAGAGAGCAAACACATGCTTCTGTGTTCATGTATAATGCAGGAGAGTGTAACACTTCCAGTTCTGCATGGTGAAGTCTTTTGCTTTTGACATATTGAAAAGAATATTTAAAAAATTCAGAGGGTAAAGTGACGGAACCACATAAATTTATGGAAAACTAAAAAACATATTCTGTGATAAAAAGCTCAAACAGTTCAGTCTTTTTTGTGTTGTAAATTAAGAGGTAGCATGATTATAGTTATTAAAAACATTTGGAAGGAGAAACTGTCATAAATTAAAGTAGTTTTCACTGAAGTGTATAAAAAAAGAAGAGATCAGAGGTAACAGTGGGCAAATTCAGTTCAGTGAGTAGGTAGTAGTTTTGCACAGTGCAGTCAATAAATCCCAATACAAAGGAGCTGGGAGGTTTGCATCTCTCAATGCCTTCACTGCAAAGCTGTATGTCAGTCATATCATGTTGAGAATGAGCTTGTGAGGGCGCTAGAGTATGTTTTGGATGATAAAACACCTAATTTCCCTGTTTTTGATTACATTCATCTATGCAAACTCTTTGTCTTTAACTTACTGCAACTTTAATGTTTGCCTACTGTTAAACAACCTGCTGAAACAAGATCCAGCTGAGGGAAATGTGTGACACGGATCCTGAACGTATTTGAAAATCTTTGCCTTCTGTCTCCATAAGGCTAGATGGTGTGGAGTTAATTTCCAAATCTTTTTCTGAATGTTTAAATGCTAGATTTATGCATATATGGTCTGTTGATATAGTAAGTCTGCTTTTTCTTTTTCAAGTCTGAGACAAAACTACCATTGACTTTAGCAGCAATAAAGTAATACATTAAACTGGAAAATAAAGGGTTTTATTAGTATTAAAAACATTTTTCTTTTTCCTTTTCTTTCTTTCAGAGGATGTGTTTCTTTTAGAGACTGATAACCCCAGAACAACACTTGTGTATGGAATTTTTACAACATCAAGGTAAATGGGGAGGTTTGAAAAAAAAAAAAATAACCTTTCTGAACTGCCTGATTTTCTGTATGAAAACTGAAGTTGATTTTTTTGGACCAGGCTACGCTTTGCAATTTTGTGTGTCTGCTGCAGCCATCATTTGCAGGCAGGAGTAAGAATCTCTGTATCATTGCTGTTGGTATCCATGTTAGAGCTATGCTTCTTGGAGCAAACTGCTTCCTGACATACTGTCAGCTGGCACTGGGAAAACATTTCCATGGAGGGCCACTTGTTACTGCTCAGCAGCAGAAAGCTAAGTGACTTTAACGCAGTGAACTTATGTGGCATCTGAGAGCACTTAACACCTCCTGAAGAACATCCAGCACCGGGAAAGATCAAACCAAGAATTCTTACATGAATTCATACAAATCATTTCCAGTCTCTCAGCTGGCAGATGATCATACAGATGGCAAATAATCCATATCGTCTTCAGTTGGCTACAAAAGGGCAAGCTATGGCATTTGATCACTTCTTTGTAGCCCTAAGCTCCCTGTTACCAGTCAGTAGTATTTACTTTCTGTCCAGTTTGGAAAGCATTTAGTGAGCTACCAAGGGTGGTGTGGAAGCACTAGATATGGCTTACTGTGCTGAAACTCTTCCCAGAGATAGACTGACAGGTGGACCCATTTTTTTTTTCATTTTTCCTCTTGCCCTTACCACACAGTGTTAGTACTGAGTAGAAATAGTTACTGCTTACTGATGTCTGGTGTTATCCTATATTATTTAGCTGTAACTTCTTACTTTCAAAGAGGTTTTCTGATTTTTTATTTTTTATTTAATTTATTTGATCAAATTAGCAAATTATGTAACTCATTACAAATAATTCCTTTAATGGCAATTTCTAGTAAAAAAAATCCTTTCATAATTCTTTCCCCCCCCCCAGTAGACTTTTTTTCATGAGCATCCAGGGATCTGCTTTCTTAAATATGTAAATGACACAGGAGAATATCATTTTAGGATATTTAATTGTGGGAAAAAAAATCAGATAACTTGTAAACATTTGGTTCTGTCCACAATTTATGATTTCTACTTCACAAAAAGAGAAAATGATGGGGTTATGTTTATCAGTAAAACCGCACTTATGAATAGGTTGTGAATGCAACATGACTGAACTGGAAACACTGCTAACCAATTCTGGTATTTCTGCAGTGGAAATGAGGTTTGAATCACAGGACCATATAAGGTGACAACAAAGAGAAAACTTCATTTTTTCCTGGCTCTCAACCTATTTTCTCTCTCTGTTGAAGTTTTTACACACAGGCATTTCTGTTCCCGTGAACCACATGGTTTCTGCTTGATTTCTTTTTGTTCAACTATAGAATGTGTTAACCTAGTTAAATGCAGCAACTATAAGAATTTTTACTCCTTAACAGTTCCTGTATCATCACCTCTGTAGACTTCCAACTCATAACAGTAGCAAGATAGAAACATCACAGAAATGTAATAACTAGGAGTATTTTTTTCTAGCTCATACAGAAGGAAACTAACTAATATTGAAGCAAATTATTTTACTATCATAATATGGTATAAATCTAACATAAAACATATGGGAAGATTCAATAAATTTCTCAAAATCTATTAATACATAGTAAAATTTCCACAAATACCATAATCCATCTAAAAGGTTTCATTCTACTAATCCATATACAACTGAGAGCAATGTGGATTTCACTTTCCTTGTTTAGACACTGTATGTAATGTTTTCAGGTTTTTTTTCTGGAGCATTTTTTTCTTCTTCAGTTGAAAATAATTACTTGGATTATTTTCATCCTACATTTAACATCAGACAGATTTTGGACTGTCTGGAGTTTCCACTTTTTAAAGATAAATATCACAAACCTTGCATGCAGTGAGAGAAAAAATGAAGAAGTTAATTTACTGTAGTCAGCCCTAGCACCAGTCTGGAAATTATGCCCCTAGTGCCCTTCATAATCATGGGGTGATGGAGACCTTTCAGGGCTTGTTCTAACTGAACCCATGGCTAAGCCCAGAGCAGTGGGAAAAAAATGCCCTTTTCTTAGAGGACTCCCTGGATTCTCCTCAGGAGGCATCAAACTTGGGTCTTTGTAAGACCAGTTTTGTGGGTGGACTTGTGGACTGTATAGGATTAATTTGTTTACAGCCACAGTATGTCCCCATTTTGCTTAGAAAAGCTGGCAACTGATTGTAATAATCCAACCAATTGTAAATGCTCTGGATATTTTGATTAATATTTTAGCCTTGTATTTTAGGAAGCTCATGGAGGTCTTGCGGTTAATATACTGGTAGGGAGTTCTGGAAACCTGTGCTGAGCTTGGCAGTACAAAGTTTATAAAACTCTTGTCTTACTTAAGTCAGCAATATTTTTGCCATTGACTTAACTGGAGCCAGATTATATTTTTTTATATTCACTGCTAGGAGGTGTTCTTATTGCACCAGTGAGGCAGTGCCTTCCTCCCTCTTTTTTCAGTTCACTGTTCAAAAATGTGCTAAGTCTTAGGAAATAGTGGTGCATATTGAGCAGCTAGATTACTTGATTTTAAGTGTATTAAATCCACGCTGTAGAAGCTTTAAATTGTATCAAATATATTGTTTTAGAGGTATCTTTCATCATTGGACCATGCAAAATGATGGAAAAGCCACAAAAAGTTGGTAGATGGCAGTGCTAACTTTTTCCTGCTGTCTTCCAGCTCCATATTTAAAGGCTCAGCCGTGTGTGTGTATCATCTGTCTGACATCCAGACTGTGTTCAATGGGCCATTTGCACACAAGGAGGGCCCAAACCACCAGCTGATTCCATATCAGGGCAGAATTCCGTACCCGCGACCTGGCACCGTAAGTACAAAGACGTTTATGCAGGCTTGCCAATTGCTTGTCTTTGTTTAATACATAAATAAATATTGTTTATTCCAGGATGAAGGACTGTATGTGACTGTGACAGTTCAAAACTATTTTATTTGCTTCTCGGTTGTCATACAAATCATGTTGTATCTGGAAATCCTCTAGAAAGAGTAAAAAGTCATGTAAAATGTTAATCAGTCTTTCTCTTCCTGCTGAAAGAATTTCTTCAGTAGGTGGCAGTCATCTTGTTTACACGTTCATTTCCATTTTGTGGGTATATTTGAGCAAAATGTAGCTAAATAAATAAGCATACAAAGACAGCATTGTGAGTGTGTTCTACAGTCTGGATCCACATGTCTGTAAGTCTGTCTTCGGTCTGTATGAATTTTCCATAGTCCTCTAAAGTTTTGCAGCTCTATTCAGATGCTTAGGAGATATAGTAGAAGAATAAGGTTTCTGGGACTGGTCATTTGATTAGGTCTAGTGCCCTATCAGATACTGAATCTTAGAAGCAGGTCCTAGAAATAGATGTGTTTTCATGCCAATCAGTTCACAGTAGCCTTCCTTGGTAAGAGCGCTTTTTGTAGGCTTTGTAAATTTTTCAGAGCTTTCTTTCACTGAATTAGGGGTAGTAATAATCTTCCAATAAATTCTGTACACCATTAGAACTAGCTCTGTTTCCAAGTTGTGCAAAAATATCTCATGAAATATTTGAAATAAAACTATTATTTTTCTTACTTTTCAACTTTATGGTGCATAAAAATTTCTGTTATTGCACTTCTTTATTTATTTGTTTCCTTACTTTTTCCACCATTCTAATTTAGATTTAGCAGAAATATGATGTCTAATATTTCCAGCTTTAATGAAGAACGTATGAACTTCTCTAGAATCTTCCCTAAATCCATATTTGCTAAATGAAATATGGTAGTATGGATGTGTCTTGACTCCTATGAAGTCTTAAAATTTCTTAAGCATCAGAAGGAAATAAGTATGCAGAGAATAATAAATTGTCTCTCAACAATGGAGCTATATTTTTCTTAGATTAAAATTTTGTTGCTTTTCCATTTATCACAGGAAATAAAATTTTATTTTAATTTTGCCAGTCCCTGCAAGAATCTTTAACACTATCACTATCTTATTTGTCTTTCTGCTGCAAGATCCTGTTCTTTTTCTCTCTTTGTCTCTCACACATGGAATAGCTCAGATATGTGGAAGGGCTCTCCCTATTCACACAATTCTTCATGACATTTTAGTGCAGTTATTATGGGCTATAAGAGTTAGGACTTATGTTCCCAGATTCCACTAAGGTCTAATGCTAGCATTCGTCTTTCTTTGCAATTAATTCATACAGCTCTAATCTCATGAGTTCATTGAGGCTTTAAACTTAAATTTTACCGAAAAAAATTGACCCATTTAAACAGGAAGTTTAATTCTCTTAGTCGCATTTCAAGGTTTCTTGCTGCTTCAGAGTATTGTGTTTCTATGTGTTTCCTCAACCTTTGCTGTGTTATTCTTGGTTCATCTCATGGAGGCTTATGTGGTATTCCAGAGGGGCCCGAAGATATTGGGCAGCACGATTGAAAGGGAAAAAAAAACAGATTTGAATTTGAAATGGTGACAGAAATTGCCTAAATTTTTGAGATGTGCTGAAAGCTCTGAATTTGAAGATAAATTCTTAGATTATAGCTCACACAAAAAAAATAAAGTCAAAATAGATTCCTTTAGATGATCATTGCTGGTTTACTGGTCACTGGCTTTTCTGTGCTACCTCACAGTTCAGCCATAACATATATTTTAAAGGCATATTTTGTAAGACAGAATTTGTTTGGCTTTGATTTTATTTCGCTGCCAAAAAGTTACACTTTTAAATGCATGCCACAAACTCTGTTTTTCACTTGTGTCAAGGCATCTGTGAAAATCAGGATATGGGGATTTTTTGCTGCCTACAATTTGTACTCAAAGAGTTGACTTTGATTAGCAGACTACGGGGTATGATCCTCTTTCCTCTGGAATGTATTTTTCTCGCAGCTTCTGGGATGCTGGACTAGACAGGGATGCCTTTTCATATGACATGGAAAATCCTCCTTTGCAGTTGACTAAAGATATATTCATACTAAACCTCTGAACAGAAGTAAATGTTCATCATATCACAGTACCTTGGATCAGCAGTGGAAAGGCTTTGGTGTAGCTTCAGTAGGATTAAATAAAGCAATACATTCTTTTGGCCATGATCAACTCTGCAGTGTTTGGCCGACCTTCACTAAATACCAATGGTTTCTTGTTTCTCCACAAGCAAAACTTACTTATGGAAAAAAAAAAAATACATAATTGGCAGCTTGCTACTAAATTCAGTGGTGTTTGGGGGATAGTTTCCATTTTTCAGAGTTTACAAAAATAGTTTTTGTACCTACAGCATGTTGGGGGAATACGCTATAAATTAAAGAATTCTGGTTTTCTCTGCAATCGAACTGCATGGTGATCAACTCTGAACATAAGATTATGTAGCCAAGTCCTTGAATTAGGTGTGAAGGATACAGATTCAATCCCTTCAGGAAAGGAAGAGCTTATTAGGTTCTTCAGTAACATCTTTTGTTCGTCATTGCTTTATACAGGGGATAGCAAAAGAATTATTTGATTAGAGATGTTTAAGATTTTGCTCAGCACACCAATATAATGCAAATTTTTAGGGTCATACTGGGGTGAACCACAGACATTTTTGGAGGAAGTCACAGACAAAGTTCTTATGATCACCAAGTCAAGAATGGAAGGATTGAAAGTGTCAGAGAACTGAGCTGTGTCACATAACTGTCACATAACTGAGCTATGTGAGACAGGAAAGTTTAATTTGAACTGCTTGTGAAATAGAGTCCCTCTTGAGAGTAATTCGGGTCTGGCAGAGCACTACCAAATAGGATAATCTTGCTATGATGAACACTGTTCTTTTTTCAGCATTTGTTGCTAATCTTAACAGATAGTTCCATGAATTTTCTGGAAGACTGTGGATGGATATGCCAGAAAGGGAAAAAGTAATTTGCAAGCAAGATAATAATTTTGTGAGCAATCTTAGAGGGCTAGTATGTAGCATCAGTTCTAATGAAAACCAAAAATAAAGCCTTTAGGATAAATAAGGGCCCAGAAGAATCAATTGTCAAGGATGTCAAATGAGAAAAGCGACCAGTATCTGAGCTGAGTTCTGGTTCTTCTTCCTGGAGGTAACTGATGCCAGATCTTTTAAAGAACTACCAGAGCTGTTCTACTTTGTATGAATAATTAACTCCTAATTGAGTCAGAAGATGATTCTGAAGCCGGGATTTAGGCTGAAGTCTCCTCTCTACTTGGTTCCTGATATGCCCAATGAATAGTTCATTAGGTTTTAGCAGTGTGGAGGGTAGAACAGGCACTCTTGCCTGATGGTTAGAGGAATCCCCTGGGAGGTGAAGACCCAAATTCCAACATTTCATCTCATCAGGTAGTTTGGACATATGATTCATATATCCCCAGAGAGTTTCCAAGTCTCTCAGAATATGATTCATTTTATATAATTTTAGACATCTAAAAGCAGGGCATTTAGTCTGAATTACTGACTTCAGAGGAAACCTAAGAATAAATACCTGACTTTTAAGGCAATAGAAGTCAGGTGAGGTTAGTCTCTCCCTAAGTGACGAGCTATTTTGTGTCTGTGGTTTTGACCAGAAATTCCATCCTAGATGTATGAATGGCCCTCGTCAAAATAAAGAAGTTTCCATCAAGTGCTTTTTATTGAACAAATCAACATTTTCCTATTGGAAAAATATCGCATTGAAACACTTCTGAATACCTCCAATACTCTAAGGAGAATTTCAGAAATATGGTAAGGGGGAAAATGAAAGCCCAGGAGCAGCAATAAGAAGTGAGGTAATGGTAGCTGAAAAAAAAATAATGTAAATTAACATAGGTATATCCAGAACACTGTACCAGTTACTGTCATAGCCCTGCTTTCTTCCCAGTCTTCTTTTAGTTTCACTCTCAGTAAATAGTTGTGTTTTCTAAGATGCTTTTTATTTTCCTGTGAGGTCCAGAATGCCTTGGGGCTGATTATTTTGACAGTTCTTCATTATACTTAAAGAAGCATCTAGAGTATTCATGGACCTCAGTTATCTCTCAGGCAGGGGGGAAAGTATAGACAATCTTCTGAGATATAAATGAGTTGTTACAGGACCCCCTCATCAACTCCATATTATTGGTTTTTCAAATAAAAACGAGTCACAGGCCCTTTCATCATCTCCAAATTACAATTAAGTATTAGATTTTGTCCTTTGTCTTTGTACTAATTCTGTAACAAACCAGATGCAAAAGTTTGATATCTTCCCATACCAATCTCTTGGATTTTTTCAGACCTTAGTCATGAAGCTGTGTCCTGAAAGTGCAAAAATACATTTGTGTTTGTTTTGTCAGCACTGATGGGAGTTCAAAATGTAGCTATTCAACACTTCGTTCCCATTACTGGAACATAATAAGTTTTGGTGGGCCTGCAGTGCTCTTTCAGAAACTTCTTTGTCAACTTATCTGTCAATATTTGTAAATGACTTGGAGATGAAAACTCTCCGAAAGATGGTTAGTATTGTTAATCATTACTGTCATCTTACAGTGTCCAGGAGGAGCCTTCACACCTAATATGCGGACGACCAAAGAGTTTCCAGACGATGTTGTGACCTTCATTAGGAATCACCCTTTGATGTTTAATCCCATTTACCCAATACACAAGAGGCCATTAATCATCCGGATAGGAGCTGACTACAAGTATACAAAGATCGCTGTGGATCGAGTGAATGCTGCTGATGGGAGATATCACGTCTTGTTTCTTGGAACAGGTAAGACAAAATTAGCAGCATTTGTTTTCCTGCACTGCAATAAAATTTGCAATCAACTCTGATTTGTACAACTTACAGCTTTCAGAAATACTTGTTTAAACATTTACTGTATACAAAAATGTCTATAGAAATCCATAAATTAGGTTAATTTTACTTTCTGTGCATTTTTACATTTACTATAGACATAAGTTATGTGCAAGAAATACAATGTATTGGTATTAATTTTGAGACAGAAATCAACACTAGTGTATTATTGGTTCTAACTAATACTACTTCTCTTGAATATGGTTTGTCTGCAACCTGATTCCATATAAGAATTTGATACCCAAATCTAGCTTTCTAATTTTTTTATACTGTCATCATTATTATTTAATATATGCTATGTAAGCTACTTCTGACGAAAAGCATGATCTGATCAGGATATTGTAAAGGCAGAAACAGCAACTCAACCAAAAAGAAGAGTACTTAGCAGAGAAAAGGAAACAAATGGTCACGGTCCTAGCTGAAGTGGACACAGAGAATTTGATCCAAGTATTCTAAAATAATTTCTGTCTAATATAACCTTCATTTTGGTTTTAGTAGCATTAAATTTGAATCTGGTGTTATGCTTCTGAAGTCTACAGGGAACAGGTCAAGGGATTCTCGTACTGATCAATTTTGATTTTTTTAAATATTTAGATATGAATCACAACATTTTGACTGGAGAAGACAAGCAGAGTGGTACTCTGACTAGACCCTAGGACTCATTCACATCTGAAACTCCCAGTGGCTTAACAGGGCATCATAGGTTGATAGGCACAAAGGCTAATCTTTTTTACTACAGATGGTTTCAAGTAGAACAAAGGAAAAGAATTCTGGGAGAACAAATAATGTCTGAACATCAGAAAATGATTACAGAAGTGGTTTGCATTGCTTTTATGTTTCACATATTATTGGGGTCCTGGTTGTTTTCTGTTTGTAGAATAACCATGCCTGCCAACAAACTCACATGGGGCTGGGGATAACCATCTTGTTATAATAGATTTAGGAAGTGGGTGCTAAAAAGTCTCTCAAGAATGTCCCCTCAAGGGACAGGACTAACAGGAAGTCTCTACAGTCTTCTTAGAAAAACCTCCCCAGCTATCAAAATCAGCAGGGTGTCTGTGTGCCAAGGGAGCCAACTGCATACTGTGCTGTATAAGCAGAGGTATATCCAGCCAGCAGGTTGATGGAAGGGAGTCTCTCCCTTCCTATTTTATTTTTTTAACTATATAGTGGTGACATTGTTTTAAAATGCTCTATAAACATCTAATGTTATTTGGGGAAACATTCTACTAAACATTAGTGGAAAAGATCAAGACATAAGTTTTGAACTTGCATAGGATTGTTAATGCGGCAGTGATGGTTAAAACTGGAAATGTACTGAAAAGCTGAAATGTGCATGAAATCACAATATTAATTGTTAGCATTTTAATAATTCTGCAAGGCATAAAGATAGGTAATTTCATTTTATACTTTGATGACCATCTGACTGTTTTTAGATGATCAGTGTGGTCTCATACAGACACTTGTAAGCCGTTAAAAAAGCCATCAAACTACTTTAGCTTGTTCTTACATTATGTTAATCCTCTTCTGTGTATCAGCACAGGACCCATTATGGATCAGATAAGTAAATTGAAGCTCTTGATACTTTATATTCATTGCTTTATCTTCTTCATTACACTGGAGACAAGAATCATTTTCTGCTTGCTAGTTAGTTGAAGGGGACACATTATTCTTCCTGAGTAGGGCACAGGACATGAATAGCTTCCAAGGTCTTCCTCAAAAGAAATTGATGCAATGTAAGTTATTGCATTTCTCAGCCCTTTCAAATAAAAGTGATCAAGTTTCAGCCACTGAGAGGAGAAACTTGTTTTCTTTATTCTCTGCTTTCTGTGAGACTCGGGAGGATTTGATAGAGATATTAAGTGTCAAAAGGAATGCAGAGGGGATTTGCTTTGGTGTCAGTTCATCCCGTCAAATGCAAAAACCACATTGTATAGGAGAATTTCATGTGATAATTTCCTTGGGAGCCTGGAGCCCCACAGACAGAGACAATGGGACTTGACACCTGGTGACAATTACACTCAGCTCAGATGATGAGTTACTGCTGCTGAACTGAGATGTTGCCAGCCATGTCTGTCACTGTCAGTGACCTGTCTCATGCTTGAAATCGGAGTGTTTTATGTCTTGCCAGATGCAGAGCACACAAAATGTTTAGCTTTTCCTCTCTTCCTCCTTGATAGCCCTAGTAATAAATCAGTTCCTGAATGTAAGTGAAGAATAACAGAAATATAAAACTCTGAGAACCCCAGTGTTTTTCATCATGTAGGCATGGCTGGCACAGGAGGGTATAGGCAGCTCTGTAATTTCTTCACATTAATGTGAACTAAATGTAGTGTTTCATTTGCCCTCCCAGACAGAAGTGCTGAGCTCACAGGGGCTGGCCCATGCCCACAGTTAATACACAGCTTTTCTCCCTTGCTTGCCTACGTAACAAACAAAATAAATCCCAGGCACAGACGTTGCTCTCATGGCACTCCACCCACTTTTCAAATGATAACCATCTCCTGCTTTGCCATTGCTATTCAAAATGAAGACTCTTAAAGCACATAACAAAACTCGCTGATTTTGTGAGGTTCAGCCAAAGGGATCTCTTCACTCCCCTCTGACATGAGCTGACTTGGAGTAAGGAACAAGTCTTGACTGGTAGAGAGAAGTGCTACAAGAGAAGGGTGCTGTCTACCTTGTCTTTCCAAACAGAAACCCAAGAGATAGTTTACTTGGAAAGAATGTAATTACTCATTTGCATTTTTGACAAGGGCAAAGCTGATGATATTTTTTCCTTATGCAATGAGTAATAACATATTCAGTTCAGGAGTTTGGGATTAGAGTTCTGATTTTGTTATCCCCTTTCTGTTATAGGCCGGGGCTTAGTCATGAAGTTTTTGGATTCACCCTAGAGTTGAACTGTAATTTCTTTACTCATTTCGGTTATATCTAAACAACCTGAGCTTTCAATATTCTCTGTTTATCCACTGGTAGATTGTTTTCCATCTGAATTGTAAAACAGCAGTAAAACACCATGAGAACATTTTCGTGAGATTAATATTTATTTATTAAGCATGCCACCTACTGCTTGCAGTACGAAAGCCTTTGGTCAAAGTACACACAGATTGCACAACTAAAAGACTATGCATGGGGTTTTTTATTGCTCTTGTGTTATGAAAATATTTAAATGTCTGGGTCAAACTTGGGTACATTAAACAGCTATGGGCATCAATGGGATTTTTTTTCAGCTTCTTGCTATCAAGATAGAATATGTTTTTGTGGAAAGAGATCTAAGTTACTGTTGTAAAAAGGCACTTCAGACTTCAGTGTGACTTACTCAGATGATTAATGTCGGCCCCATGCATCTGATGTGGCGTGAGGTTGATCGATGTTTCTTATTATCTTTTCTTTTCTGATGCAACATTTGTTTTCAAAGTCTCAATGCAGTAAGTGCCTCCAGAGCATAAGGTTGTAATACTCATTTTCATGGTGTCCTGTGATGGCTGTCTTTTTGGAAAACTAACCCTTGCTGACAGTGGTAGCCTCCAGTAAGGCAGTAGCCAAAATCACATAATGATCTACAGAGTCTAATGAAGAGAGAGAATCTGGTCAGAAGAGCAAACTTCCCTCCCATAGTTTTCCTGGCTGCAACTTCATGGCTGTGAGCTTGGGAAGCTGATGTTGCACAACAGTGACACAACAGGCATCAGAGTTTCCTTCTTCCTCTTGGTCATGATGCCTGAGTCATTCAAAACCTTTTGTTGACCTACTCATCCAAAGCTTTTTCACAGCCTTTTAAGAGGATATGTAAGTTAAGATGGCATACCTCCACCTGCTTCATTTCCCCTGTTCAGTTTTTATTCAGACCAAGCTCAAACTGTGTCTCAAAAGTTTAACCGAGCTGGGGCTATGTGAAAATTTTTCCCTCAAGTGTGAGCATTTGTATCTGTCTTTTTGTCCTTTGATGCAGCTTGAATTTTATGAAGCTTCACAGTGGTACTATGAGCTGGAAAAAAATTACACCCATTTGACAGATGAGTGAACTAAGCACAGAGAGATTAGTGTGTGGTGGGGGCTCTGAGTTACAGCAGACACCTAAGGACAGCCGAGGGCGTGGGAACGTGGCTGTCAGCCCTGACTGCTAACCTGCCACCGTCTCAGGTGTTCTGTTGAGCCTCAACATCTTCTCAGACAGACAGATTTTAAACATTTGGTAAACTTTTTGCTTTCTTTTTTTCTTTGTAATGTTATTTGTGTGCATCAGGTTCAACTCAGATTAGAGACCAAAAACAATTAAGCTGCCATTAGGCTGACAGGTACAACACGGAGAAAAGTTTTTAGAAGGTCTCCAGCAGTGTCAGACACATCAGGGGAGGGGATTACTGCAAGAAGCATCTCAAATCTCATGTCAAAGTAGACATTGCTGCCCATTGCAGTCATTTTTTTATGATGTGGAAAATTCAGGGTTTTTTATTTGTTGTTTGTTCAATTTGTGTGTGTGATGTAGCTCAGAGGTAGATGGGTTCTGACTCTCTTTTGAGGCTCACGTTACTGACAGCTGTAGTGTTCACTTAGGACTGGGGAAACAAAAGCTAGTCAAAATTCAGAGAATGATGTTTAAACTCAGACCTTCAGATTCAGCCAAACATCTCTATATTTTTAATTTCTGTTCATCAAGCTTTGCTTTTCCCCATTGCCTGTGGTCAGCCCTATTGGGAGTTAGTGTAATCAGGCACAATCTAACTGGTATTGATGAAGCTTAGCTGATTAACATCAGCCCAGAATCACGCCTTGCATTTCAAGGAATATTATTATAATTATGATTATTATTATTATTATTATTTGTCTCTTCTGCTTCTTTCCTTGAACTGTTTATTGGACTACCTTCCTTCTCCATTTATTTCTCACTCTGCATACTTTCTACACAATTTTTTAGTCTTTACTTTCCTCCCTTGCTGTTCCCAGTTTCTTAGTCCTCTCAGAGGGAACGTGATCTCATTATCATTGCCCTTCATGTCAAGCTGGGACACCTGCAGTCATTAAGTGGGTTTGAAATGGAAAAACATTTTGAGTTGCCCTTGTCCTCTTGCTGTCAGCTTGAGGGAGATTCCTTTTTGTTTGTCTGTCTGCCCTTAACTCACAGACTGCTGAGTTGATGTGAGGCTGCAAACAGCTCCCGGTGAAAAGTCAGGGAAGTGGTGAGCATAAATCTGCCTCTTCACTTCTAGTGGTGGATTAATATTCTGGAGACACAGTAGCTTTTTCATGACAATGTGAAATCATAGGACTGTTTTCAAGTGGATTTCTGGAAGGAAAAAGTAAATGGCGAAAGAAACCATCCGGTTAAGTTTTATGATTTTTACAGAATTGGCTTATAATTTCATACGTTGATCCAAACTTGAAAAAAATTTGACTTGTACTTCTTTGATGATCTCTTCTGCCTGATTTACAGTGCAAAAGATCATCTATTGTGAAATACACTGGGAAACAGCTCAGGCACTGCTACTTTGCATAAATCTCCTGCAGTGCACAGTGCTGCAACCCTTCCAACTTTCCCTCTGACCCAGTGAATTTAGTTCACTGTCTCACCATTAGTGGAAATAAGCAAATAATATTTCCAACAAAACTCAAATATACTATAAGTTTTCTGACATGAACATGTGTGACTTGATTTGTTAGCTACCAGTTAGTCTTTACACTGTAGACAGCAGTACTACTGAAAAAGAAAAAAGAAGGAGGGATTGGACACAAATATTTGCTTTTCCTTTAATAAGGAAGAGGCTGAGGAACAGGAAAAAGACTATTTTTAGAAGCAATGGAAGGACTATAGCCTATAAGCTATGTATTGTTGGAAATAGTTTTATTTTTGTATATGTAGAGACTATTGGAATCCATTGGTTTAAGTAATTTAATTTAATTAATAGCTTTCTACTGCCTACTTGAATATTTATTTTAATTGTTGTATTAAGTCTCCTTTAAAATAATAGAACATTCCTTTCTGCAAGGATCTGTCCCTCATGGTACAATACTGAATCAAAGCAAATGGTAAAATATTGAGTCAAAGGTAATGAATACCAAGGTAAACAGTCCTTCACTCAGTGTGTTTTGCTGGGGTGTGACAAAAAGGTAGATAGGACCCTACTTTACAAATAGGAAAGGTTATTAGGATACAAGGACTTGGCGTCAGGCGTTATCAGTATTTTCTGTGCCCATGCCCAGGATAAAATCTCCCCTCAGGTTCTGATTTCAGTTCAGGGCAATGTTTGAGGACTCAAGACAATTTAGGAATTTTAAATGTATGGCATGTGCTAATGGATCATTGACATAAACCGGTTCTTCAGAGGCTCAGCAGCTTCACATTCCTTTGCAGGTAAGGTCACTGTCAGCATGGTTAGTGCCCTGTATGTCAGTTGCAAAAAAACCCAGGAAAGGCTGTGGCTCCTTCCTGCACTTCTGATTAAGTGTTTTATAAGGTAGAGTCTAACCTTAGAGAGAGGGAATTGATTAAAGGGTGCAAAGAGGCAGAGGTGGACTGGACTGGAGCCGTGTAGATTTGTGAGTGGGTTTGTCCATTCCATAGGAGCAGAAATACACCCACTGGCTTCTCCTTACTTCAACGAGGGATACATCTGCAGCAGTTTAAAGCTTTGGTGGGTCCTGACAGTTAGTAAATCTCTCTCAGGTTCTCACAGCTTTGCTAATGCTGGCACCCAGGCTAGACCACAGCTGTGCTACCACAAGATTTAGTTTCGGTAAAGTTTCTTCAGAAGGAACTGTTTTATCATGCCATTGTATAATGAGAATAAATGTCTCCATAGAAAATTCTCATGAAAAATTCATGCCTAACGTGCCCTGGGCATGTAAAATTGATAGCTACATATTTTTAAGTCATGTCAGCTTTCGATTTCTCTTTTCCTTCTTTTCTTTAAGTCCAAATACTGCAGTATGCTCTCTGTGTGTGGTCAAGTCAGTAAATATCAATATACTGGCTTCAAACCTTTTTTTTAAAAAAAAAAAAGTTGTTGATTATGTTATTATCATTATCGTTTGTTTGTTTTTTTTCCTCAGGGGAAATAAGAATATGTAAATTATTTACAGTAACCAACTTGCCCTCTAGCAAGGGGCTCTAGCTATGGAAATTAGTCACTGACCTTAAAGCAAAAGCAAAATTGCACTTTTTCAGCTTATGTTGTCTTCATTATGAATTGCCAAACAGGAAGCTGAAATTTCCTTTCCTTGGTATCAAATTTGTAAAAATATATGTCTTGCCTGTATTGTGCTGTACTAGTGTTTTACTCACTGCACAACTCTACAGTGCTCATAAAACTTTTGATGGCTGAACAGAATCTATGCCATGTGTTCTCGTTCCTCAGAATCAATACTGACCAAATAGATTTATTCTACTCAGGCTAATTTCTAAGCCTTTCAGGCAAGAGGAATTCTATGTGCTGTGCTTCGTCCAAGTAAAAATACTTGTCCTTGTGATTATCCCACAGTCTGCCTTTTCTGCCACACCACACATGTGAAGAAATACTTCAGTGGCTGTCTCAGCCTTTAAGAGGCTTCACAGATGGACCAGTTCATCTCATATATTTTTTTCCACATGACAAATTCAGAAAACTAATCACAAATTTCCCTTTGGTCTCACTCATCACATCTACCCTGCAAAAACACTGTCAGTGCCACATCCATTCTGCTTCTTGCTCCTTTGATCTGAGTGGATTTGGGAGGCTTGGAACTGTATTTTGAGAGGGCAGCTATGATATAATAGCTACTATAACTTCACCTCGCGTTTCCTTTTTTACCATATGGACAAAATATTAACTCCTACCAGTATGTAATGATTGATTATTGTTTGAATTTCCTAAGAAAAGGTTTTTCTCTTACTGTGTTTAGGTGTAGATAGAGTTATTATGCCATCAGTTATCACAGCAGTTTATTATTGAATATGAATATATATAATATATATTAAATTCTGCAGTAGCTCCCTTTTACATGTTTCTATTGCTGTATTTTACTTCAAGATCATTAGGATAGATTCTACCTCTGTCTGTGTGTCTAGAGCAACTACTACAGAAGATACGGGTTTTGACTGATCTTTTTGAGTAGAATAGTAACATTAATGGTACTACTGTAACTCCAATCTCACCATGACACCATGACTTCTTCATGTTCATGTATGAGAATAATACGATACAGAGTATTCCTATATAAGGAATCATGTTATTATTCTTTCTGGCCCCAAACCCTCAAATTTACTGAACATTTCATATCTTTCTCTATGTCATAGTACTTGCTTTGATGGTTTCTTTTTATAATTAATAAAGGTTGATCTCCTTTTTTCTTTCTCTCCCTCCTTGGTCTCTCTTCATATGGTCTCACTTGTTCTCATCTTTTCCAGATCAAGGAACCGTACAGAAAGTTGTTGTCCTACCCACGAACTTCTCTGCAAATGGAGAACTCATTTTAGAAGAGTTGGAAGTTTTTCAGGTTTGGCTTGCTCCTACTTTTACTCTTCCAATGTGTATGTTCACACAAACACTTTGTTCTAACAGACTTTGGCAATGGCAACTGTGATTTGATAAAAGATCAAGTAAATGTGCATACTGTCAGCTTGATAAATACACAAAGAGGAATACAAAATGTCCACTGTTATGAAGGCTGTAGCTAGATTAAGTCCTTTTCTTCCCCTATATTTCAGTTTTTTATTTTTTAAGTTGCTGTACTGTCTAGAAGGATTTTGATAATGACATTTTTACATGGTCATGTTATAGTAGCTGCCAGAAGGCAACTTTTATCATTGGCATCATGTATTGAGACTGTCACTATTTACAGATGGAATCTAAGAAGACTTCTGGACTTTGATTATCTGATGATCTTCCTGGTTCTGAGCTGCAGAATGGAATCAAATTAGTGTTGGTTTTGCTTAACTTCAGTTCTTCAAAGCCACATGACTCTGAAGTCAAGAAAGCTATGAGCTTAACACAACATAAACTGAAAAGAAACACAGGAACTACAGGGAGAAATGAGGGAATAGCCTCTGTCAATCACTCTGGCATGTAACAGCTTGTAATAACCTAAAGAAAATGTTCTCCCTCATGTTGAAAAATCCCTTTCAAATATTTGAATGGGCTATTCATTAAACAGTAGTTTCAGGGCAAATGGTAGTATGCATCTATAAACTTAGTTAAGGGGTTTGTCATGGTCTGTTTCATTAAGGGAATACAAAAAGGAAAATTTAAGATTTTTTTACCTAGGCAGAATTAACAGTTTCTTTAAGAAAAAGAATACTCTCTTTGTTTACCCTCATAAAAGGAACAATTAGTCTTTCTAGGCTTTTGTTGAAGATTTCCCTAGATTACCTAAAATCATAACCTTCACTAAAGTATTGCTAATTCCACTTACTGAAATGGAAATTATTATAGCAAGAAGATAGGGGGGCTGAGAGGAATCTTCGCCCTAAACCTAGTTTTTGGGACTCTATGCACGGACCTTTTTATCCTGAACCCTAAAAATCACGATATCATAACCCCTGCCATTGCAATCTGGGTGGCAGCACGATGGTATTTAGATGAGTCTCGCCAAGAGAGCAGGGATGAGATCACTGGTTGTGTTCTAGTAAATACTGGGAGTAGCAAAGCAGTGATTCTCTTTCAGAGTATAAGCAAGGAAAAGAGAATGTGACATTGAATCCAATGTTGCATTTGACCTTGAGTCTGCAGACGGTTCATGAAGTACTACTGCAGCTCTAAACTCCTTCAAACCTATGCCAATTCACAGGATTCGCAGCCAGATTTTCTAGTCCTGACCTCCCTGCTGTGTTGTAGTCGACTGCAATTAATCCTAACGCGATGTTATGGCTTTCCTTTGTGACTGAGCAAATGCTAAATCTTAAAGAAATGCTGAACATTTTTGTTACCATTAATTTTATCACTAGTTTGGATGAGAATAATGACTTGTATCACTTGCTTAAGACAAGGAATGCAATAATTTCTTTTCCAGCTCTTTAGCATTTGATTTGGACGTAGGCACTGACTGCTCTGATGACACACAGTAGTATACTGTCTGTGGGAAAGAAACATTCAAGAATACACATGCCACTTAAAATATTTTAGTCATTGATAATCTGAATTTGTATATAGAGTGGAAACCAAACTGTATGTACTGTAGGTAATTTGTAGGAAAAATATGTCATATTCTTATTTGCATCTTGAGCTACTGTATGATTTTTCCTTATCATCATCATCTAAGAAAAAAATTGTTTCTTATTACACAGTTAAAATGATGGCTTCAAAACACATTGCTCCTATATTGCTGAGATAGCACAGATGCAGGTCTTGCAAAACAATTTGCAAGACATTAATTGTATACATGTCATATGTTTAGTTCTGAAAATAGTAAAAAATTAATAGGAGTGAGTGATGCCTTTCCAGGATATGAAAATGTGTGCTTTTCCTAGATATGGCTTAGGTTTTAGTGATTTTTAAATCTTAATGTTGGGACAGTATTAAAAAGAGAGTTCTTGACAATCTGGTTTGTAACTTTGTCTTTCAGAGTAATTCTCCTATAACAACAATGAAGATTTCATCTAAAAAGGTAAAGAAAAGTGGAATGGCTGCTTAGTGCTTATTAACCGAGAAGCAAATTGACTTAAAGATGTTAGGCTATCAATTCTTGTGGAGCATACTAAATACAGGCATATTTTCCGTAATGAATACGGAAAACTTGACTGACTTTTGTAGGAGCTGTTAATATGTCCCAGAGCCACTAAGATAAAACTTCTATTCATTATGTATCATTTCTAAATAATTGAAAATGTTGATTTTTTTGTTGTTTTGTTTGGCAGTTAAGGAATCAGAAAAAGTACTAAAAGAGGAAATTTGCCCTCCCCTTGTTTTCTGAGAGTCCTAAACAGACATTTTCCCTTGGAAGTCTGTCTGATCAACGTAAAAAGACATTGTTGGGACTGTTGGGTCCGTGGTGCAATTGTACACATTGGTTTATTAATAATAAAGGATGGCAATAAGAAAAAAAAACAGCTGAGAGGATTTCTGCTGAAATGTTAACCATGCAAACTAAAAATATGTATTCTGTGATTTTGCAAGCAAGATGTTGCTCAATATTTCACAAAACTACTACTAAGTAAACATCATTCACTAAATTGAATTCATTGTAATGTTCGACTTTTATGCCAAAAAGATTATAGTAGTTTTAATGGTTTTATTCAATATTAATTTATATTTTAAGAATAACTGATTAATTGTTTTGGAGTAAAAAGTAATTTTGGGCCAGATTTTGGTAGTGATCTATTCACTTTGGACTTCTTTTGCAAAAGCTCTGATTTATTATGAAAGTTCTTTTGGCTTATTTTTCCAGGTATATAAGGCTGTCAGAATCTGGCCCTAAGCCTCAACATAATCTCTTGGTTTTACATCTTGGAAATCTGTGCACTGGAGAATCCAACTAGGAACTCTGCATAATATTTATTAAAGTGACTATGTATAGAGAAAATACTTAGTTCAAAGACTTGAGCCAATAATCCTCACTGAATAAGAACCATGTTCTCAAATCTGAGCAATATTAACTCAGCCTATCTGCCCAAGAACAGAACAATGACACTCAATGTCCAAAAATCCATTACATTCCCAAGTGTTTCTAAGTGTTTTCTAGCAGGAGGGTAGAAATATTATAGGCCTGTTGAGCTGGGAGATTCCTGTTAATATTGAATTTATGTATACTAGTGGCTACCCTATTGGTTCTTGAATTAATTCCAAAATTAATTGAGGGGTTTTTAGATGTGTTAGCCAAGTCTCGGGTGAAAGTCCTGCACATCTGAAATAAATCTTTCCATTTCCTCCTGCAGCAACAGTTGTACGTGAGCTCGGATGAAGGGGTCACCCAGGTGTCCCTGCATCGCTGCCACATCTACGGGACCGCCTGTGCTGACTGCTGCCTGGCCCGAGATCCCTACTGTGCCTGGGATGGCAACTCCTGCTCCAGGTTTTATCCCACAGGAAAAAGGTGAGCAGTGTTAAGCAGCCCCGTGAAATCTGCAAGGAAAGAAGGCTTTTGTTCCGCTGTGTAGCCTGGAGTGTTGTAGTGCGATGTCATTCCTTTCATAAGTGTGTACAAACAATACCTACATACTGATTGTGCTTGGAGTTATTCATCACCTAGGATTGTATGATGCAAGAGCGTATGATAAAGAGCTTGGCTTTTCATATTTAAAGTAATGGACACAGGAAAAAGAAAAGGAAAAAATTGGTTCCTAATCATAAATATTAATCCATCTGTCTCACACACAAAAATCAGTGAAACATTTGTTCCCTTTGTTTAAATTCATTTGCCTTCTATGGATGTAATTGTGATAGCCCTGAATACAGCTAAATATCTCTTGAGCTGTCTGAGGAATAGATTCATTAACATTTTTTTGTTCCTCATTTGCTCCTAAGTGAGAAGAATTATTGCCAGGGAATTTCTAGGCAAATGTGATTTCCATGTAATGCCTACAGATTTGGGGTTTTTGACATGAGATTTATTAAAGCAGACAGGGAAAGTGATTTCTCTTTAATTTACAACAGAGCTAATAGTCCATCTCATAATTCTTATGCAAAACAGGAGCCACTTTCCTGCTCCCAGGGGAAGTATTTGAGAGCGGAAGGCCGTAGTGAGTTCTTGTCTTACTAAGATTTCAGTTCACATACAAATAAAGTTACAGAATATACAATGAACTGTTACTGCAGAGGAGCCAAACCTTTCAGACTCAAGCACTCTACAACTACATGAAAGGAGGGTGCAGCCAGGTGGGGGTCAGACTCTTCTCCCAGGTAACAAGTAAGAGGACAAGAGGAAACAGCCTCAAGTTGGGCCAGAGGAAGTTTAGATTGGGTATTCGGAAGACTTTATTCACTGAAAGGGTGAAGCATTGGAATAGGCTGCCCAGGGAAATGGTGCATTCACCATCCCTGGAAGCATTCAAAAAACACATAGATGTGGTGCTTAGGGACATGGTTTACTGGTGGACTTGGCAGTACTGGGTTAATGGTTGGACTCCATGATCTTAGAGGTCTTTTCTGACCCAAATGATTCTACGATTCTGTTCTATGGTTCTGTACCAGAGCTTTATGTACTGTCTGCACCTGAGCTGCACATACATTTACTGGGCTCTACTCCTGTATCCTCATGGAGGGAGACAGGCAAAGCTTGGATCTGCTCTAGTGATCCAAACAGCTGATAAAGATGTCATCCCCTGGGATTAAAGACAATGGTGTTTTGTTATTGCAAAGTTTTCTGGACCCATTCCTCAGCTGAGATTACAAAGTAAAGCCCAAACTGGCCATGTAGCATCTGGTAAAGTACATGCGGTTTTTACTGCTTTCATTCAGCCACAAGTCTGCAAACTGATGTTTTACTTCCATGGTACAAAGGTCAGAAGATGAGGGGCGGGAGAGAAAATAA
This sequence comes from Empidonax traillii, assembly GCF_003031625.1. Classification (NCBI taxonomy): domain Eukaryota; kingdom Metazoa; phylum Chordata; class Aves; order Passeriformes; family Tyrannidae; genus Empidonax; species Empidonax traillii. Next base: position 948,255 of record NW_020955378.1, read on the forward strand.
AAATCCCCAAGTCTCAGGCCACCTTACTCCTACACTGACATAGCTGCTGGAAGGCACAAGGAGCAGACAGATGTACCCAGCCTCTGCAGTTTCCAGTGTATGCGTTCCCATCCCATTATATACACCCACCCAGGGTTATTTCCACTGGGGCTTGCTTTCACACTGACATTTCGTTTGCAATTTTTGTTTCAAACCAATATAAACCCCCTAAAACTGTCTGGAAAAAAGTCTGGTTTTCATATGTGAAGGAAATGAGTAGTCCCTTTATCAAAAAAGACAGAGTATGAAGGAGAAAACACTGGTAATTAGAGCCAAATCCTATAGTCTAGACAGTAGTTTCTGCTATATGCATTTGCTTATTTCCTTCTTTTGACACTTCTGTCTCCCGTGAATTACTGTAGTTCCTCATCCAACACTGATTTACCCCCAAACACCTGACAGTATTATCTTAATTTTCTAACCACCACTTTCTTTTTTTTTATAAACCTGTAAGTTTACATTCTCAGAAGTGCTTAATGCAAATGACATGCCATTTCTGACAGTGTGGAGTAGCTCACAGTAGCACAGGAATCCTGATATTCACTCATAAATTCTCCATTATCTCCTTTGACTCACATAAATACATTACAAGGGTTAAAAACCCAAGGCATAACATGAAATATTTTTGATGGTAAACATCAAAACCATACTTGGAATGTCAGAAATTACTCCTTTGAAACATTACCTTTCAAATGTTTCCTTTTAAAACAGCGCAGTGAAGGATCAGGTGACAAAGGATTATAAGCACTATCTCTGGGTGTTTGTGCACTACCAGGAATAATGTGGCCACAGAGGCATAACCCTTCACTCAGTGGTACTGCAGCTCCTGGGGCTTTTTATGGCTTCAGATCCTGAGAGTCCTCAGTGCAGTGGTTCAGAATACAGCTGTTACATGTCCCAGCAGCATCCAGTTGCAACAACCTATCACCAATACATTTTTCTAGTTGAACTTGATAAATACTGAACTACCTTACAGAATATGTAGCAAAGAAAATAATATATCTTATGATTAAAACATTTGTGTACCAGCATTTTGTGCACTGAATTCTGTGAGCTGTGACCTCCTAGCTGCGGAGGACTGAAATGCCAGAATTCCCAGTCTCAGTAAGCTCCCTAGACAATTTGGTAGAGAATTATGATTTTGTATCAGTCATCCAGATAATGTAATAAAGTCTCCATTTAGAAATTATCTGATACTTACTGAGTTCTATTATATTTTGGAAATAGTGGCATCCCTCAAGTAAATACCAGAATGGACTCTTAGCTTTCCACCATTCCAGATGAACTCTTCAGTCACACTGATGCCAAGGTGGCTACAGGCTCCAAAAATATGGTGCCTGCTAAAACTGGGGAGGGAGCATGCCCTGTATCATAATTTTCTGCTGGTGCATTAGGTATGAGCACTATGACTCTCATGCATCTCATTCTTAGGTGCTTGCCTTATGAAGAGCTCCAGCTGGGGCTTCTGGCTTTGAATGTTAGGTCTTCCATGAGTGAACAGATGTCTCTTTCGTGTATCACTTCTAATCCTTCCAACTCTGTACCTCCATTGGAAAATTACTTTACATACCAAAACTACAACCATTTTATAAACTTCAACAAACTGATTCTTCACTTTAACTGTATCTTCACTCCAGCAAGCCTGCCAAGAGTAAAGCACAGTCACAGTAGGTCATGAACTATCCCTAGTGGTTGATCTAGTAAAAAAAAAAAAAAACACAAACAAACAAATAAAAAAAATGTTTATTTGCAGTGTAGCTATCTTGGAATAACATTTTTTTTCTTACAAAATATTGCAGGAGGAGTCGCAGGCAAGATGTGAGACATGGAAACCCTCTGACTCAGTGCCGAGGTTTCAACCTGAAAGGTACTATAATTTAGAGATCCTCATGCTATATAAAGAACCTTTGCGTGATTCATCATAACTCACATTATCTTTATGGATTACTGGTAAAGCATAATTATTTTCCAAGTTTTGTTTTGATTTGGTTTCAACATCTTTTCTTGCAATTTCATGAAACTTGCATATATATAATAAAATGAGGAACCATGAAATACACAGTTCATCATACTCAAAATTAGAAGTTGATCATATATGCCATCAGACCATGGGCACGTATCGGAGAATTATTCTCCTTTCACTTCTGCTTTTGATCCTGCATCTTGAAATACATTCTCGTCCACACCATCTGGAGACTGAATAATAGACCTGACTGTAAATTTTTTACTGGTGTTTTTTTTTTCAATAAAAGAGCAATGTTTTAAGAATTACCTGTGAAAGGTTACATTGATAATAATTCTACTGAAACAGTCTCCACAGGGTCTCAGAAGAATCTCCAGGATCAAAAAAGACCACAACAGTCAGTCGGGCGTAGATTCCTCAGCTCAAAGGGGTCTTTCCCCATGACTCAGTGTTAGGTCATTTATTTGAAACTGAGTAGCTTGGACAGGTAATTACAAAAGGTGACCCCAGCATTAGAATATGCACCTGAGCTCTGAGAGATCCATACTGAAGCAACTTGAGCTGTGTGTCCTCCCTTGCAGCCATGTGCCATGACCTCCCACTCATTGTCTGTCCATGTGGAAAATATGAAAATGTCAACTCTCTGCTTTCTGGGCTGAGGGGAAACAAGTATTTCAACTTTGACAGTCTTGGGAAACAGGTTTCTTGTTTTCCAACCACTTTTTTGATGTGGGTGTATTTATAGATTTATGTGTTTATAAAGGATGTCTCGGTGGCAGCAGTGGGATATAGCATAGGTAGATGGCAGTCGCTTCCCTCATGGAAAACAAGATAAAAAGAAACAGCAATTTAGACTCTTTCAAAATATAATTAGGGCCATTTATAGCAAAACTACTATGTTTGGGGAAAAAGATGAAATCTACTTACAGGACAAGAGAACAGAGAGCCAGGCAATAGCAAGAAATCTTTCAAGTTCACAGAGAACCATAATGTTGAATTGAAGTCTTTAAACTGGGTAGGTTGTTTGCCTTAGATCTCTAGGCATTTATAAACTCAATATTTTTGGCATATTGAAATTTTAAAATAGATCATCAAGAACTAAGGGTCTTTTATGATTGCTTTTCAAATGTCTGTTTAATATTGTTATGCCTGTGTTAGCCCTTATGGCCATTAGAGAAATGCATTTGTGTTCTCTCAGTCTTTTTCTTAGCATGTATAAGTAGTAGTATTATAGAGTAGGCAGAACATTAGATATATATTGATCAGTTAGACAGTCTGTGGTACATCTAGTTCCAGTACACATAAAAGTAATATTGTGGTACACCTCTGATTCTCCACAGCTACAGACAGGTTAGCCCACAGATAAGTTATTTGGTAGCTTGTGGCCTTTGAATGCAAAATATTTCCACATTATTCTCCTAAAAGTTAGAATTGGTTTCGGTACAGCACATAAGTGTGCTAAAAAGGTTTGAAGGACTAGAACCAGGCAGTTGCCTTCCTTTAGTAGAATAGATTCCAATGTCACATATCAGTTGATGAAAGTAGCTGAAAAGAACGGGAGATAGAGTCGAGTCTGAGGAAAACCAGTCTTAGGACTGTTCAAAAACAGAGTCAGATTTTAGACATGTAACCTCTGGGTATTTGAATTTTTTATATTATTTGGTGTCCATTGCTCCTTTTGCCAAAAAAAAAAAAAAATTGTATTTCATATATGAAGCAAGCTTTTAAACCTGGAGGTGTTTTGTTTTCAGGACAAATATTATGGTTTGGGCCAAGCACTAAGCACCTAAAAGTTTCTGTCAGTGACTGCCAATTGTTCATCTATGGAGACTATAAAGGGACACAACAAGTCTAAGCGATGACATATGCTCAGCACTTGCCCAGGTGTTACTGGAGTGCTATAAATCTGTCTTTCTCTCTGTTGCTGGCCTGTCTACATATTCATCACATTTAAGATTGAGAGCCAAGTCCCTTCCTTGTGTTGGAAGAGAAGCAGAGGAGCAGGAGCCCAGCCTGCTCTCTCTCTCTTCCCTGTGATGCTGCTCGCAGCTGGAGTAGCTGGAGATTTCTTTAGGGCGTGCTGCTCTATTTTGGTCATACAACCATATTCCCTTAACTCATTGTGAATGGTGAAGTGTGAAGAAATATATTAAATGCTTCATTCTCCTTTGGAATAGTGGAGAATGAAATAATTTCAGAGAAAAATGTCCCTGAGCTCAGCTACCCCACCAGCAAGGCTTACCATTATCCTAATTTCTCAGAACAGAACATGTCACTCTAAAAACATTGGTACTTGGAATTGAATGTGCTTCTTCACATTTCATTTAATTTCTTTGATTTTTTTTTCCCTTAAATTACTTATTGGCCAATATCAGAATCAGGCATACTTCATTTTGTCTGTATTGCAAACAGCTACCTGTTTTCTACATTAAATCACCATTCACAGTATCCTGACCTGTTTTGTTGTGGTTTTTTTTGTAGCATACAGAAATGCTGCAGAAATAGTTCAGTATGGAGTGAAAAACAACACCACCTTTCTGGAATGCACACCTAAATCTCCTCAGGCTTCTATTAAGTGGCTGCTACAGAAAGACAATGACAGGAGGAAAGAGGTGAGTAATGTGAGCAGTAGCTCTGGGAGAATCCTCAGTCAGCATCACATCCTCTCCCCAGACAAAGGCAAGGGGACTGTTTGTGTTTTCACCGGGCAGTCTGGCTACAGTGAAGCTGGAGAACCTGTGTGGATGCACAACAATGACCAGCATTGACTCAGATGAATAAGAGCAGACTCTTCAGTATAACTGAGACTTCATCCTCAGCCCCAGTGGTTTCTATCAGATCAAAACAGCTATCAGAAAACTAAAGAATTTTCCCCTCACACCTCACGAATTGCAAACTGAAGGTTTGCAGCACTCAGAACTTCTTCTTGATCTAAGGAAATAGGCACAAAAGCAATAAGTGGCATAAAGTTCAGGAAGAAGTCAGCATGCAGTAGCCCCTCTGTGCTATTGAAGAGATAAAAGGCAAAAGTGGGAGGAATGTTAAAGGTTTCTTTAGCAAGAAACTAGTCCAGACTAAGAACACGTATTGACAAAAGCATTTCCTCACCATGGTGCAATCACATTTTCCATTACCACAGTCTCTAAGGCTCTCGAGTTTCAGCACTGTAATATACAGTATGATTGTTTATGGGGAATGTACCTTCCTTAAGTAATTTAAAAGGGGAAAAAATCTATCTCAAATCCAAGGCAGTTACTATATGAATAAAAAGAAACATCTTTCAAAAGGAACCATTAAGTAATGTGGTGTCTGTTGATAGGTTATAAATAGTGAAAAGCATTATTCTCCTATCAGGCCATTTTGCAAAAACAGAGGGGACTTAAAAGCCTCTCACTGAGTTTTCTCACTTACTCTTCAAAGACTCAAGCCATGTGCTGGCAATAGGTGCAGTTCTTTAACCCTTTGCTTCAACAGAACATCTGCCTTTTTTGTTCTTATGTTCAATAACTGAATTAGAATCAGTGCAGTTTCAAATAGCAATAGGCAAACTAAAGCAGTCAAAGGGTTAACTACATTTCAAGCCCTCAGATTTCTGGAAATCCTCCACAATGCCTACAAAAGTTTAGAATGGAAGAATACTATCATAAGTATAAATAAGCAAGAGTATTAGGTGTAATACACAGGGAAGTAGCAGAACAGAAAAATCATTCACAAAAATACCAGTACCAGTTTTCTTTCATAATGGTTTGAACTAGACATTTTTACTTCACAACTGATATGCAAAGGGACATCTGCACAGTCATTTATATTGGATGATAACTCAACAAGCTCTGGTAACTTGCTTCTTTTGGATGATGTGACTGTCTCCTGGGACTGTCCAGAGTCTGAAGCCAGAAAGAAAACACAAGAGTAGAATTGCCTTTGGTTTCCAATGAGCCAAGTCCCAGCTGAGGCCACTGCGATGATAATTTTTATACCAGGCTATAGCCTCAGAAGAGCAGATAAGAGTTCTTCAGAAGTTAGCCCCAGGAACCTGCTCAAAGTCAAAATATATTAATGAGAAACCACTTTGTGTTCTATGCCAAATGAACCCCTCCAGTCCCGCACCTTTCTTCAGCTGAGTCTCAGCAGCAATCTCTGATGCTGGAAGAGACATTCTCAGGGATGTAATTCTGGCAAATATTCTGGCATTTCTTCAACTCTGCTATTTTAAAATTATGAAAACCCTTATTTCAGATTTTTCTCTGTCTTCATCCTGATCAAATTTATTGTAACATAAGAAATAAACTTAAGTTGTTTTCTTTAGCAACACTTGCCTGCCTTGAGGTAAGCTCTCTCCCAACGGTAGTAATAGTGGTGGTCTCTGGGAGATAAATATATAAAAATGTAGTAACTTCAAGAAAGGAAGTTGTGTTTGAAGTGACGCTTACCGAAATGTCCAATACTGTATTGTTCGTAACATTCCCTAAAAAGTTCCTTCTGCCTTTCTGCTCTTCAGGTCAAGCTGAATGAGAGGATCATAGCTACTGAGCAAGGACTCCTCATCCGCTCTGTGCAGGACAGCGACCGGGGGCTTTACCACTGCATCGCCACGGAGAACAGCTTCAAGCAGACCTTGGCAAAGATCAACTTCAAGGTGTTGGATTCAGAGATGGTGGCCGTCATGACTGACAAGTGGTCCCCTTGGACCTGGGCCAGCTCAGTCCGAGCGCTGCAGTTCCACCCAAAGGACTTTGTGGGAGCTTTCAGCCACTCGGAGATGCAGATGATTAACCAGTACTGCAAAGACAGCAGACAGCCAGGTCAGCAGAGGGAAGAATCCCAGAAGATGAGAGGGGACTACAGCAAACTGAAGGCCCTCATCAATAGCAGGAAAAGTAGAAATAGAAGGAATCAATTACCTGGATCTTAATTTTATTTTGTAGTAATAGGTGTCTTTGTCCTCACTGTAGGGGGTTTATATTTGTCTGTTGAGAACAAATTTGAGCAAATACGATAAAAAAATTAAATGAAAAGCCAACAAGCCTTGGAAAAGATCTCTCTCCCAATAAAATGCAGTGTAACTTATCTAAAGAAAATAACTTAGAGCATTTTCTTTCCTAGATGCTTCTTGACACTAGGCTGGGCTCTGGGTATTCATCTTAAACCAGATTCACCTGTAACATCTCAGTATTCAATTACAGCTGAGTAGAAATTTTTACACAATTAACTTGCACCTCTGGAACTGTACCAACTAGACCAACTAGTGGTGAAAGAATCTGGGTTAAGATGTATGCTCAGAGTAGGATGGTACTAGGATTTCCTTGCACTGCATTTAAGAACATGAGTTTCTTCTTGTTTACTGCTCAATATTGGGTTTACAGCTTTCACTCATTGTCCAAATCATGTGAATGCATGCTGATAAGAAGCAAGTAAAGTGTAGTAGAAATGTTTCATTCATTCAGAGGTCAAATGAAGGAACAAATAGAAGAAAAACAGAGAATTTATACTTTATCAAAAGAAGCACTGATTATTGTGCATAGTACGAGTTGTAATAAATTAATGAGTTCTGGAATGTAACTTAAAATATCTCTGCTCATATTGATTTTTATTAAAATAAGGTGTCCTATAACACTACATAGCTTTATAAGCAGCACAAAGGTAACAAGAGAATGTTCATTATACACAGAATTTTGAAAAACACCTAAGTGACTTGGGTATTTTAGCTATTTTTCAAACAGATTACACTCCAATTTTTTGCAAAGGACAGAATGTAGGTATACTGTCTAGTGTTTACTCAGAAATGAAAATCATAGATTATTTTTATTCTGTTCCATGATTAAATTGGAGCTGGTTCTGCAATGTGGAAACAAGTCATAAGTATCTTTGAAAATTTTAAAACATTATTTTTTCAACTGTTTTCTCAAAGTTGCAAATATTTTAAGTAGAATTTTTTAATTAAACCATTCCCATTTTCCAGTCTTTGTACCCTTTTTCTTTTCCATCTTATTTTCCCTATTTCTTCCTACTTTCAGTTCACTGCTGAAAAGCAGATCAGGAAAAGAAAAAAAAAAGAAAAAAAAAGAATGAGAGGAAAAATAAAACTGAAAAATGGGTTTGGGTCAAAAACCAAAAATAGGACTTGAGAGTCATGTTCAAACAGAAATCGTTTGTTTAAGAAGCAGCTGAGCTGTCAGGTCTAATGAAGTAAGTTTTGTTAAAACTTGGGTGAATGTGCATCAAGCCATCCTAGGAAAAACAATCACCTTTTTTTTTTTTTTTTTTTTTTTTAGCAACACTAATGCCAAAAAACAGGGACAAATCATTAATCATTTTACTGTGTAAGAGTGTTCTGGAAGCCACTGTGTCTGTTTGAAACATTAAAAATGAATGAGTACCTTAGAAAAATTATGATTATTTATGATACTATTCAAAAATACAAACTGATGTTCAGCTCAAAACTGAGCTATGTTAAGTTAAAATTCTACATCTATTAGAATACTCTGTGCGTAACTCTACAAAGCATGGGATTTTGTGCCCAAGGATCTGGTAATGGAGGTAACGCTGGTATTTACCTGGTATCAATTAGATATGTCACTTTGTCACCACCTGATGCAGAATAGCTGGGAAATGGGCCCTGATCTAACCACTTAAACATTGTCTCTACATCCCTTTGATGCTGATGGAAGTCCTTTGAATTTAATTCATGGGCTTATTGCTTGCATCAAAAAACATGGCAGTGCCAGCCTGCACATATACTGCCATCTAATTAAGTGCTTTCCTTAATCAAGGCCTAAATGCACATTTCAGCAATATTTAGCCACTGGTAACTAAGGACCTTCTTATGGAAATTGTCAGGAAACTTTCTCTTTGGCCTCAGCAAGCTTGGATTTGGCCCCAAGACCTGGCAAAGCAGACTCTGGAGAAAAAAACAAAACAACAAAAACAAAAACAAAATAACCTGAAATGGGTAAGGGAAAATAAGGGTTTGTTTGGGCTTTTTTTTTGCCAGCTGACTTTCAATGCAGCACACTGCTTTCTTTTTAATTTTTTTTTTTTCCTAAGGATGACTGACTTCTGAAGTGTGTAAGTGACAAACCAAAAATCGAGTGCCCTGAAATAGAACTACCTCCTGGAATGACACTAGTGCATATTCTCTGTATGCTGCCATGCTCTTCCTATTTTCCCAGCAGATTCACTGCAGAGTTGGTGTGATACTAATGTCTATTGTGAGGCTCATAATTGCTTCCAGATGGAATACAGTGATTAATAGGTATTTAAGGGTACAATTTGCCCCGTAAGTGGTTAGGTACAGTGATAGTTTAATAGACCCCCATTAGGCCTCAGAAATTACAGTTACACTGTTTTCTAATAGAATATTGGCAATAAGGGATTCCATTAAAACAATCAGCATAGCTCAGTTTCATAAGATTATAAAATAATATTTTTAAAGCTGCTTCATATACCATTATTATGGTATGACTGTTTAAGGGATTATACTTAAGCTAACATTTTTCCTGCTGCATGAGAACGTCAGTATATATATATATAAAATAAGCTTCTGTCAGTGCGTAACCGGTCCAAGCTCCCATGCTTTAGGAGCCTTCCCCCATGTATAGAGTAGTCAGGAGCCAGATGCTCAGCTGGTATAAACTAATGTAACTTCCTTGCTGTCCATTTAGCTACTGTGGTTGATACCAGCTGAGGGTTTGGCCCTAAATGTACAGAATAGACAAACTGCAATTTTTATTTGTTTTAAAGTAGCCCCTCTACTGTAGGTAACACCAAAACTTAAGACTGTAATATTATTTGTGCTATTTAATACTTCCTATTTTGAGGATTACTAAATAATGTATATAATTTTATTCCTTAAAAAAAATACAAAAGCAAAAATGACTTCTAGGCATAACTTCACCAAATGTAAAGATATGTTCTCTGCTAAGAACTTCACCGTGTACTGATATTTTTTTGCTATTTTTATTTTGTGTAGTTTGTAAAGTTTGCTGAAATCTTGACCTAACAGTGTGTTCTTTGCAATTGTTGTTACTGTAGATATGTGTGTTTTATTAAGAAAATCTGGTTTTTAAAAGTGTAGGTATGTGTATAAGTTCCTAGCATGATGAAACTGTCATTACAGTGAATATGCATCATATAGTGTGTAAGAAAGAACAAAATGTAGTTTAACATACTGCTATTTAATTGAATATCTAAAATGCTATTTGCCTGACAAAATAAAGTGTGTTGCAACATCTTAAAAATTTTTTGTCTTCCCCCTTATGGATGTGTGTTGAAAGTAAGGAACTTCAGAGAAAAAAACAAACTGAAAAGCAATCCCTCAGACTTTCTTAACATGAAAATACTTGGAGCATCAGGTATTGGTCAGTTCTGAGCTCTGTTCTGGCCTAAATACTCAGTCACAGAGATATCAAGAATCTCACAAGGAGTCAGAGGGTAATTCATTCAGATATTATCCCTTATAAACACCTTGCATATATGCAGGTTAACTTTCATTCATTGAAAAAAAAAAAAAAAGAGAAGAAAAAATTGGTATAAAGTCAATCAGAAATGTCTGGCAAAAAAAGGGGAGTTAAGTGTAAATCCTTTCTGCTTTTATTTCACTAAGAAAAGAAAAAGAAAAAAACACACACACACACACACAAAAAAAAGCAAACCACCAGTCCCCCTCCTTCAAGGGGGAAAAAAACAAAAACAAAAACAAAAAAACTCAAAAAAACCCAACTAACCAAAAAAAAAAAAAAAAACAACAAAAAAAACCCCACCAACAAAAAAAATCCTCCTTTCACCTGAGGTTCCTGGCCTTCTCCAGGCAGCCCTGCAGGGAATAAAGGCTGCTGGGGCTGTGCCACAGGGAGTCACAGCTCTCTCCTGTTTCCTGGCATGTACTTGGATTGAAATAACCTGCCTGACACCTACAGATGCTCCCTTTTTCCTGTGTCTATCATCCAAGCAGTGTTACTGCTGCTCTTCTTACTGTCTGTTTTTCCAGATGGGTTTTAACAAGAAAGCATGGGGCCTCCTCAGTTCTTTGGGATAATAATTAAAAATTAAATGTCACAAATGCTGACCTTCACAACAAGGTTCTGGATCGTTAAATCTGGATTTGGATTTCTCTGATAGATAGGTTGCTGCAAGGCTTTATGAGGTGTGAGTGGATAAGATTACCTCACTCCAGGATTTCCATGCTGGCTGGTTCCTAGATGTGCTGATGTTGGATAGTTACCTGCTCAGGCCAGTTTGGGGCGGAAGCTGAGGTTTCAAGCACTCCCACATGCCGTAGGAAATATATGGATTAGGCTCAAAAAAAGATGGACATTTACAGTTTTATGCTCCCAAGAACCTTTGCCAGGCCTGATCCTCCATCCATCCTGTTCAGCTGTCTTTTGCTGATCTTCTCCCTGTGCTCTTCTTTGTCCCTTTCTGCAGGGTTCAACACGCAGGGTTTTGATTCCTTAGCTCTGAGCAGTAGCAAAACAAGACATGGGACTTCTCTGGACATCAGATACGAGATCTTCAAGTGCCTTTCTAAGGTTTCCCTTTGAGTAAAAGCAGGATGTAAAACTCACACACTTCCACGCAGGGCAGAGCAATGTCAAGCACAACCTCCTCTAGGTGGCCACAGAAGGCCAGAGACGACTGCACAGGAGGCACTGGTAACACTAGCGTGGCTCCCAATGCTACCAGATGAGGGTTGCCTCTGGAATTAATTGCTGCTTCCAGAATTAGGTTAGCAGATGTAATTCTGTGAGGCAGGCCGTAAAAGGCAGGCTGTGGCATTGTGGCTTTTGCCTGAAGCAATGGACAAGATCTCAGGAGACCAACGCATCTTTATCCTTTGCACTGCAACTGATTTGCTAAGCCCTTCTTGTGCACCCCAGGGTGGTCTGGGGAGAAGTGACGTCATGTGCTATAAGCCCAAGTAAAACTACACACAGATGCTCAGCAGCACATCCCAGACACACATGCTACCTCCATCCAGAGAAGCTTTTCTTTTCATACAGTCTTAACCTTTCTTTTACATTAATATATGTACTTTTTCTGTTTCCACATGGGCAGAATCAGACCTCAAAGTCCCAAGACATAGCTTGTAGTCATAGCTTTTACCATCTCTGAGAGCATTTTAAAAGAAAAGTAATTGGTAAAAAAAACCAAAACCTTTCTTTATTCACTCTCTAACTTACCTTGTTCTATACTGTCTCAACAAGACTTTCCTTTTAGCATCAGGAGATTAAGACAGTGTAAGAAATAAAATATGTGCTGTCATTTAACATGTCTAATCTAAACTAAAGGCTGAGATTTAAAGGTGCTTTGGCATTCTGAACACTCCGAGAAGCAAATTCAACCCAGCTGGCTCAGCAGTCAACAAATAATTACTTTACAGTGATAGACTGTCCTGTATCCCAGGACTCATTATTGGATTCCATATACAGCTTTACAAAGCAAATAGCGTTTGTGTATTCTTAGCACTCTATCAGCTTCATTATTCCTCATTTGAATGCCTTGTAAGAGAACAGCCTTATATGCCAGCCTTATAAACAAACCCGAATGTTTGCTGAACTCCACATTCAAGACAGTTTAGGCCAAGGGATTTCCACATATCCAACATTTTACAGAGCCTTAGTTTTTTTCCAAAGGATTTTAGAAAGAAAGAAAAAAAAAATGGCCAGTATTGTTGTCCGTAGGAAATGAGAGTCAATAAAAAAGACTGTTTTCTAGCCGAGCAACTTGTACAGCAACATGCAGCATGGGGAAGCAGTAAGAAAAATGCATTTGCTTAACCTTAGGTTCACAACTCTTTTGGACAGTTGCTGTTCCTTGGCTCTTTGCAGTAGTTCTTTTTCCAGTATCTGCTCTCCCTGTCTCCCTTTCAAAGGCTGCTGAGAGTCATAGGGTTTATACTTGTTTTCAAACTGATAACTTAGGACATGATGTCCACAGCATCTCTTCAGGTCTTTTGTCTAATAAGACCTCAGCAAAAACAGTATTACATACAGTTTTGCCTATTATATCTGCCCATATAATTTCTTCAGTTGATAGGATATTTGGAAAAATACCTCACAATATTTGTAAAACTTTGCTCAAAATGGCAGAGAGAGAAGAATAGGACCCCCCAAAAAACCCAAACGCTGTAGCCATGGGACATGCCATGGTCCTTATATGAACACTGTGAACATTTACTCAATACTACATGTTTTTATATGATAGAAAAATATTATTCTTATATTAGCTTTGAAAGCCCAATTTTCCCATAGGTCAAAGCTCACCAAGACTAATGTCCTTTCATGGCTCATAATGAGGATCCAGTTTAGCCCTTTCAAGAGCTTTGATGCCCCTCAATTTTTGTTAACAATTCAACCACCTCTTCCTTCAAAAGCCCTTCTTCCTCTAGGGTTCTACTACTCCTTCTCTGTATAGTCTTTTCTTTATTCCTTTTCCTTTCCTCAGCTGAACTCAGGATAGTAGTCCCATACAGGTTACTTTAATTCAACTGTTGTCATTACAACCCCTTTTCACATCAATGCTCTGAAATACATTACCTATTATAATCTTCAAAAGATGCTGCACTTTATGTGGTTCATCAAGCTTCTCTGCTTTGTAGTTGCAGTTAGCAAACAATATAAAAAGTACCTTCAAGGTGTTTGTAGCCTTTGAGCTTAAGAACAAGGATCAGAACCAGACTATTAAGTTGTATGTATATCTTCACACTCAAAAAAACATATAAATAATATTATGTTCTGGTTTTTTCAGCTCTACATTCATGTTGCAGAATATTCTTTATTTCAAGCCTTACACTATAAATACTCCAGCTAAAAGATTTTGTTTTGGGGAACTTGAGATAAAGTAAAGGATAGAGAGAAAAGGTATCAATAGATATGTCATACAGATCTGTTTGTCAGATTACCAGTCACAAATACATTCAGGTAAATTACCTGTAGGAGAAAATATTTTGTAACTTAGGTCAATAATGAAAACAATTATTCCAAGCTATCCAAAACAATGAGCACAAAAATTGTTCCTAAGACTCTTATTTGGAGCAAAAGATTAAAAGGCTTTGCCACAGAAAAGAAAGATCACCTTTATTAACATAGCAACAAATTCAGGTGCCTCCTTTGCATATGTGTGACAAAAAGGAGCTCACAAAAAGGAATTCACAAGTTTTACTCTCTTTGCATGTTTTCTAAAGGTTAGAAAGGTTATGATATTTACCTATATAGGGATTTTTCCTACGCATGGATTGGATCTGTCCTTTGCTGTGCCCTCCACCTAGCAATGTCTGAGCTATCAGGAAATAGTTAAAGCAGAGAATAACATGCCTGCTGAGCTATCCAGGGCTTCAGAAGTAAGGAATAATGTTTGGTGCCATTTGGTCAGCACCTGGCTGTCTGGAGGATGCTAATAATCTCCTTGAAGAAGGGCTGTTGTGGTGCTGCACACACAGGCCAAGGAGCCCTAGATGGGCTTGGAGATAGCTCATTTTATATAGCTCATTTAGTGTTGCTGGAGACCAGTTAGAGATTAACAAAGAAAGAATTGCCTTGCCAGTTTATTCTTTCCTGTCAAGAAGGCAAGCTGTTATTTTGAAAGGAGCTAGCGACACGATGGTGAAAACCATATAAGCTGAACAGAAACTTCCCCTGTATCCTCCAGCCAACTGTAAAGTCAGCCAGCAGAAATCTTGGAAATGGTACAAGCCTTCCTGCATTGAGAGCACTCAGGTTTGGGTGCCAAGAATAAATCTCACTCTGAGGGAAACCTCTGAAGTAACTGCTGTTGACTGAGCTGTTCCTGGCTGTGAAGGCAGAGTTGAGTGTGGCAGACAGTGTCATGCCATACCAGATGCTGCATCTCCCTCCCCCCCCCCCCTATCCCCATTTACACCAGATTTTGCCTTGTCAATGTGGGAAGAGGAGATAGTGCAGTCCCTCTTCCTTTACCTCAGACTGGCAACTCTGGGCCTCTCCTTCAGTTTACTCCAGCTACTCTGTGCCGTCCCAGAAAGCTGAGACAGTCATAAACACCATTTAACTGGTTGATTAAGTCAACTCACAGCTGCTTTTCATCACCAGAATTTTGCAAAGCAACCATTGGGTCTAGGCCATTATTTTAAATCCTTCGGCCAGGACAAAGCACTAAGTTGCACAAAGACAGCTTTGGGACATATTGGCAACCCAAAGAAGGGCACAGCACTGGGAAGGTTGGTTCATCAACCAGGAACTGTCTGATTTGAAATAATCCTTGGTAGTGACCTCTTTCAGCTGTAAAATGGGAGAACAGTTTGTGTAATGCTTTCTGCATGCTGCACACCTGTATTTCACTAAACAAGGTGCAACATGTATTTTCAACTGGAAAATTATCTACTGGAGAAAAGCAAGAACTATGTAATTCCTGAAAGAATCAGAAGTCAAGTCAAGGCAGTTCTTGCTAAAGTATCCTGAATCTTGTGCAATGTCATAAACTACTTGGCTAATGCACACATAATCTAGCAATTCCTATCCACAGATCCTAGGAAAGATCCAGCAAGTATTTCCTTCAAGACTTATTAAATTGCAGGCAAGTCCAATGTACTCCCTTTCTCAGCTCTTTAAGCCAGGTTCATAGTGAAAACTCCTACTGACGTTACTCAGCTTGGATGAGTGAGGACTGAATAAGGCCTGAGAGATTTAGCTTTCTGAGAATCATGCTCAGTCTCCTTTTTCCTGTGTCCAGCGTCTTCTGAATTTGAAATCTTTCTCACCACCTGGTCAAGGGTGATCTACAACCTCTCTTCATAAATTCATTCCAAGTTACTGAGAAGAACACTTGTTTTCTGTGTTATTTATTTTAGGTTACTATGGCCATAGTAACCATATACAAATTTAGGATATTGCAAACACAGTAACAAGAAATTATTCTATCATTCAATGTAATCATTATTTAATTATTCAATATTGATTCAATATTTCAGTTATTCAAAAATATTTAACAAAAAAAAAAAAAAGTAAACAGAGAAAAATAGTCTCAGCAACATTAAGAAAAAATTCAAACCCAAAATTAGAATTAAATGATCTCCTACAGATTTCTGGCATTATATAGTAATTTGACAAATCTCAGTTATAATTGTGACAATTTTCTTTCTCTCCATCATCTCAATATCCCAAACCACTTGATTATTTCCTCCCCACTGAGTGATAAGTAAGATTGCTAAAGAGTTTCTTCTCTGGAGTTTCTCCCTTGTGGGAAGAACCACATCTTTTCCAGAGTGGATGCAATCCTGAACCAAACTGGGAGACTTGCATGAATTTAAAACCCTGGCTGTCCTGTGACTATTCTGTTTAGTTCCTCAACTACACCACCACCATTATTTCCAGTTTGATGACTTGTGACAGTTGGGACCCATTTGCTGCCTTGAAATTGCCTTTTAAGTTGTCTAGATGGTGCTAGAACATGCTCTTGCATTACATTTATGAGCATATGGCTCATATTCTCCTTACTGTTGATCAGAGAATACTTAAAGCTTGGTTTTACAGTGTGCCTCCACACTTTAAAATTGTAAAATGAGTCAGTTCTATAGTTCAACCCTGGACCATAAACTTTTAACAGTGTACCATTAACAAAATGTTGAGTTGATTTTAAGGATAAAAATTTTTAAAAATGTAAATTTTAAAAATCCCTTCCATTGCCATAGGGAACAGCTACTTGGCAATGTACTGGTGCTCTGTATCTCTGGAGGTTATTTTGTCTTCCTTAATATAGGAATTTGTACCAGTTTAATTTTCTGTGTTGCCACAAATCTTGACCCTTGATCTGCCAAATTGTCTTTTCAGGGTGGTTCTGTGTTTTTCTTTGTTTGTTTATTTGTGACTCACTTGGGTCCACTAACTCGAAGAAACATGTGATTTAATTAATATGGGAGAGCTGCAGAGACTGTTGAGCACAGTCTGAATTTATATTTTCATTTGGCTGGTCAGAATATTGGTTGCAATTCAAAATGAATATGTCATTCCACATCTCACACACTGTTCTGTGGACAGCTACACACACAGAGTAACAGCTGAAATGAAAATGTAAGTCTCAGAGGATATTTAACCTCAATATTTTCAGCTTCTCTTATCACCAGTGACCCCAAATTGCATACTGGCCTTTTCAGAAAGATAAAAAAAAGAGGATTTGAACTGCTGAAAAATTAGTTATAGCAAATAAACATAATGTATACCTATACAGCCATCATATTCTGCTTTTAAGCAAATAATTGCTGGTATAACAAGCCTTAGGAAGATTATTTGGACCTTTGCTGGTGTGTGCTGACTGCCATAAGGTCTGCAGGAACATCCTACCATCAGGCAGTGACTTTCAGCAACACAAGAAAGCTCACCATAGCTCACCCGTTGCCACAGAGGTAGCTGCATGTTTTTAAAATAGTGAGAAGTTCCCTCTTCCCTACAGTTTGAAATCTGAAGTTACAAAGAGACTTTTTTTTTTTTTTTTTTTTTTTCAGCCCATGTGCTGGAGAAAACGCACAAAAAGAGAACTGATACAGAGAAAACACTTTTCTGTTAAGGTAAATATTGATGCAGCTGTTTATTGCCCAATATACTGAGAAAAACAGTACCTCTATGAGGTCAAAGGGCTTTTAAATAAACATGAACACACTTTCTGCAGGAGTGAGTTTCAAATTATTGCAGAAGGACCTGCCACATAAATGCAGAACTTGTTGATTCATTCATTTAGATCTTGCTGTCAGTCCTCTGTCTCGAGGTAAGATGTGTAGAGCACATCTCAGGCCACAACATTGGGCTGCTCCTTGTAGTATAAACTAGGTGGAGGCTGTAAGCTGGATTTTCAGTGCAATCTGTACAAAAGGGAGATTTCAATGCTCAAAGAGAGCAGAGTGCTGGTTTGTCTGCTAGGTGACAGTCCTAAGCACTGTGCTATTGAGGTTTGTGAGATTTCTTTTTTCCTTTCTTCTCTTTTCCATGCAAAAGCAACCTCAGCAAGTGATACTTAGATTCCTCTGCTCAAGATGCAGTGAGAGAGCTAGCCTCAAGTTGGTTGAGAGAAGCAAATAAAAATCTTTTCTAGCTGGGGATAGATTGGTATTTGACTTAGGCCATGACCTGTGACTGAAAAGGGAGGAAGGGAGGACTATTTCTCTGGATGTGTTTAACTGGAGTTGTATATAATCTGAGAACAACTAAAGATTCATACTTTTTAATCAGAATGATACCTGCTGTGGAAAACCTCAAAATTCCTATGAGCTTAGGTAAATGGTGTGCTCACATGTGGGCAGATGATGCTTTAGCTGGAAGATGATGCTTATAGGAAGTGTAATTTAGATCAAGTAGGAGTTTTGATTTAGGCATCCAGAAACAGATATAACATATTGAAGAGGTAGTTCTCCTGAAAGTAGATCCCATGACACCCATAGCAAAGTGAAAAATTAATTCTAAAATAAAACCCCAAGCCTTCTCTCTAGAGTTGGGCAGCCCTAAGCACACCAAATATCATGAGTGGAGGCATTAATATGAGATACTTCTTTCAATTCCCTGGTCAAAGGGAATAAGCTTTTGTCATTTGTGGTGTATCTCATCACAAGTCAAGCTTACAGGAATCATGACTGATAAGTGCCTCTTTCTGTCCATTAATTATACAGAGAGTGTACTGTGATGGTATAATACCAATGTTAAGGACACTTAACATTAGGTGAGATAAGCCTCAGCACAGCTGCCTCCTGGGATGACTTGAAGAGAGGAAGAGCAGTAACACCAACATCATAGAGCAGCTGAAAGACTTTATACATGTGTACAGTGAGTGCCCTGGGTTCCTTCCCCTCCTCCCTTGGCTTTAGGAGAAAGGCAATGTGCCCTGACTGAAGATTGTCAACTTCCTCCATATTGCACTATGACTGCACTTAAGAGACCCCAGGCCAGAGCAGCAGTCCTCTGCTCTTGGCCCTAGCCAAATAAATAAATGATGGCCTTCCTCTAGGTCAGCAAGGCAGATAAGAGGCAGGAGCCACAGGGTAGGACAGCAGAAAGCAACAGTGATAACTAATTGCTTGACTCTGGCAGATACACCTGAATGATCATTGAGCTCTCTGTGCTGCTGGGGATCTGCTCCCAGGAGCTGCCTCCTTCACCTTTTCCAGCTTCCAGGCCACTACAACAGAAGAGATGCACATTGTTAATATTCTTTCTGAAAAGTAACTCAGACTACCCAGCACACCTCTATGACCACAGCACCTGTTCCAACTTGATTTTAAATTACCTAATTTAATTGCAGGAAATGGCCTTTGGCCTTAAGCTTCTGCTTTTAAAAGAATTGCTTCAGCTCTAGTCATTATATTTATGCATGAACCACCCACTTTGATATGGAAATTGTTTCAGCCCAAGGGGATTTCATTAAGTAATTAGGGAGGAGGGCGTATAATGTCATTTACTGTAACTGGATCTAAAAAGTCAATCAATAAGTGACCATATGTGCATGAACCTTGAACATTTCAATATCCTTAACATCCTTGAGAAAAAGAAAAACAATGCAAGAGGGATCTCCTTTATCTGTGACACAATCTTGTGGTCTAGGGCATATTTTCATTGCTTAAAAGAATTGCGCGAGCCATGCTGTCGTATCAAACTGCACAAAGGAGGCAGATTTATCATCTGCCTGGAAATGCACTGCAAGCAAAGAGCTTTGTGGTTCCAAGTCCAGGGCTTGACAAGCACTG
>NW_020955378.1:968024-1178022 GCF_003031625.1 Empidonax traillii
AATTTGATTTTTTTCCTCCTGTTCCTTTGGCTAAAACCCTAAACAGCTGGTGTTTGCTAGATTGCATTCTTAGGGTGAAGAGTTTGTCCTACACACACAGAATGTGTTCATTCCTCAGGAATCAAGTGACCACACCAGAGCTAAACAATATGTAAAGCATACAACTTATTTTGGACTACGATTTCTCCAGATGCTGAAAGCTGGTACATTTATTAACTTTTAACTACAAACCACTGATTTTTCAGTAGAAAAATGCATACAAGAAAGAGCAAACCCTTTTACTGGGAGGCATTATTTGGAGCATTGGTAAATGCTTGCTGCTTTCATACTTTCTCATTTGCAACACTTGATCTCTGAACACAGAAACAGGATGCAGCAGACGAGTTTTGATTTGCAATAAACATGCTGTTAAGGCCAAATGTCTCAAACCAGCACTGACTGCACTAATGGCAAAGTTTCCATGGTGTCTATGGCAGCTGGAGTGGGCAAACCAAGTCACCACGTGCAACAGCTCACAAGTGGTTTGCCACCCAAGCCTGTGCTATTTAAATGGCATCCATTATAGTTGGCTTAGGGTTATACTTATCAGCTGCTCCTTGGGTTAGGTGGGTACCAGTAGGTATTATGATTCATTGCCCTGAGCTCACATTTTCAGGGCTCATTACAACCAAAGCAACCTGAGTCTAACTAGCCAACTGTTATTTAAGATCCACTGAAATTATTAGGAGTCCTAGCTGTAAGCAGTGCTGCAGTGATCATTTGTTAACATTTGGGTTTAAATGCCCTGCATGTGCAGGTTTAAGCTGTGGAAGATAGGACTGCTGCCTGAGGGAAGTTCCCCCCAAGTCCCACCTGCTGCCACCAAGAGCTGGGATCATGACCAGGAAAAGGTGTAAAGGGTTTTTATCATTTGGTAGCACAGTTATAAAATGACTTAGTCCTGCCAAGAGACTGTGACTCTTTTCCAACCCTTTTCCTAATGCTGTAATGCTCAGAATTCGATGGCACCTGGAAATGCCTGTGGACCTGAGGCTTCCCAGCTCAGGCTCTGCAGCCAAATGTCTCCCCATGCTGTGACCAAACTGTCAGCACACACTGAGTAAGTCATTAATACCTCACGTGGAAAAGCCCTGGACACATGTTTTTTGCAATGACACAAAGAGTTCTTCAAGTAAAGGGAACCTAAAGTCATTATCAGACTTGTGTACAGAGCTGCATTATGCAGGACAGAGATAGAGCATGTCCAAAATACATTTCTCCATATTTTCCCCTATTGAATTCCCTTTTATTTTGTTTATGTTGGAAAAGTTGCTCAAGAGTGTGGGGCCACACCCAAATGTAGGGCCATGGTATCTGTTGTCTTCCCAAATGTGTTATTGTTGCCTCACTACCAGTTATCTGACTTTATCCCTCTGAGTAGTTGGGGGTTTCAGGTATGCTTGTGCAGGGAGCTGGAAAATAGTTATTATCAAAGCGATGGGTGCTTATCAAGGCAGAAGAAATGTGTGAGTAGAGTGTGATGTAGCACTCAATGCCATGGGTGTGTTTGCAGATGGTGCAATGGAGAGTTCCAGCCTTACATAAGATGGTGCAATGGGGTGGGTATGCAGTAATGATGTCATGTGTGCAGCAACTTCTGCTTCACACTATGGCTTTTCGAGTGTTTGCTGATTAGCAGTGCCTGGCTGGAAGAGCCGTCAGCAGCCAGTGCTGAGGGCTGGGGGAAGCAGATCGATGGGGATAGAAGTAGCGAGAGACAGTGTTTTGTGTAACACCAGCTGTGTGTGCTCCCTGGGGAGTCAGCAGCTGGAGATGAATTCACATGATGGCAGCTGCCTATGGAATCTTCTTTGGCAAAGCCAGTAAATGGAAAAGGTTTAATACACACTGCATATCTGTCATTTTAACATGCCTCCACCACCCACTCAGACCTGGAAACACTGTCCCTGCCCTCCAGGCACTCAGCTTGAAGGCTTAGTCTTCATCAGGGAGATAAACTACCATATGCTGAGCTTCAATCAGGGAAGACTTGCTGCAGAGCTCATTTGGGGAGCTAATTTGGATAATTGATAGAAGTTTCTAAATCATTTAAAGCACAAGAACACAAAAGCCTTCAGTATGGTACCAGCTCCCCACAGGATTACCTCTGTGCCAACTTCAGTTTGTATGAGTAAAGCTACTTAAAACTCATTTTTGCAGGGAATGGCAAGTGTGCCAAAAACTAATTTCAGTAAGTAGCCAAAGGTAGAAGTTTCTTATTTAAAATACATGAAAAGACCAATGTGGTAATTATATATAAGAAAAGACTGTTAGAGAAATTTTATACTAAATTACTGTAAAATTTAGGATTTAATTCTCATCCTAAAATTGTTACCAGAGACTTCCATAACAGAGTGACAATTGGTCACACTTACATTCAATATCCTCCTCCTATCAGCTGTAGGCCGGACAATTGAAACCATATCTTCAGGACTGCCACATGTGATTATTGCAAATAGAAACAGAGAGGGAAACCTGAATAAGCCCAGCATTTGACACCTCATGTCTTTAGCAGCAGAGAACTTCTGAGGTAACATCTTTGTCCCTGTTTCTCTGAGGGAGAACTTAGAGTTTAGTTCTGACTCTCTGTACATATAATTTGAGCTGTTTGATTTTGAAAAATAAACTGATCTTCCATCATTTTAAAAGAATCTTTTGAGTGTTACAAGAAGTGCTTTCACCTAGGTATTAGGATCTCATCTCACTTGGATGAGACATCATAGCCCATATGTTTTCAGGCACAGATTCCACTATTACTCTTTGGGGCAGTAATTATATATAAAACCACATAAAGATATACATTTCATCCCTCCTACACATCCACAAATAATCACCTGGAAATCCAGATGGTATAACCCAAAAAAGCTTTATTTTTCTTTTTTTGTTGGTATCTTCAATTTTAATGTGATTCAGTTTCAGGGAAGACTCAGAATTTCTCATATTTTCCCTGGAATTTATCAATGCAAAAAAATTATTTGAAATAAATATATTAAAAAATGTTATTTTGAGAGAAACATATTTTTGAGAAATTGTTCCAATATTCTTCTCAAAGACATTTTATATTTTACATATTTTTAGCTTAAAATGTGATTTGGGTACAAAAAAAAAATTAATAAGTTTGATTTTCTAAATAAAAGAGACTGCTTTCTTATCTTCATAACTCCATGAAGCATGTATATGATATGTTTAAAAATACATGCAGATGGATAAATAATTCATTTCCATAAATAATGGTCACAGGTAAAGAGTGAATTTCAACTAGACCTGACCAGCCTGCTGATGTGCTGGTTCTCACCAGGTCTTGAACTATTGGATTGATAATGGGGATTAGAAATGGCTCATATCCTGCTCACTCTAAAACCCCTACAGAACACCCTGTAGATACATTTTTTAAGGCAAGCTAAAAAGCTGAGTTTGCAATTTAAATGACTTTTTTTTTTGTTCCAGGCATTCAGGAGTGCTATCATGGGCATCCTATTAATTGGATGTTGTTCTCATTGGTACAAATAAGTTTTCCTAATCTCTATCTAGCCACTTTTTTGTAATATGTGTGTTCTTCTCATACACAGAAAATAGAAACCTAACCTTTACCTACAACCAAAATATCTCTTGCAATAAAGTCAGCATATCATTTAATGGTTAGAGCCTTGATTAACAACAGAAAATCTGTGGAGGATGCTGTAACCATATATAAACAAATATTTTAAATACAAAATTACATAAATACATACAGACCCATTTCTAGACATGACTGCATTGTAGGTAAAACTGAGCTGAAATGCTCAAGCAGTTCATGATCAGGTGTCCTTATAGCCACAGGAAGCAGAGAGAAGCAGAGAAGGTGAGCTTTCTGGATGGAGAAAAGGAGGAAAAGTGGGACCTGATGTTCTGATGGTATGGTAGAGGGCAGCTGCTGGGTTTGCTGGTCTAGCATAATTTCTCACATCTTTCCTCAGAGGTGTCCAATCTGGCTCCCAAAGCAGGCACCAGGAGCTGCAGCAGCTGGCAAACAGCAAGTGCAGCATCTTTATATCATTTTCAGCCTGAGAGCATATGATCTCTTCTAGTTAAAATATTGAAATATAGTTTTGTAAAAGAAACAGTCTCTACAATATCTATTTCCTGCGGAAGCCAAGCCTAACTGTTACAACATTCCATGCTGTGTGAGGTGGTGATGTGATGCATATTTTTTATGCTCCAGATCAACGTGAAAAAAAGGAGCCTCAGCTGAAGGCTCGTCTCGTCCAAGTGTATCCACCCAAAACCTGGTGCAGGGCGAACAGTTCTGGACAGGACATTTGGAGGATTTGGGGCTGTCAGACTAGATACTGCATTGCCACCTAGTGAACATCTCTAAGACTGCACGGCGAGGCCAGGAAGTTGAGATGCCCAGCACTAAACACCTGGAAAAGGAAACAGAGGTTTCAGAAATGTTCGGTTTCACGGTTGTTATGCAAAGGCAAAATTGAAGTCTTAATAGTACTTCCCAGTCTCATTCCTTCTTATTCTAAAGGAGCAGGAATCCCTATTCTGAGGGAACAGCAAGAGAAATTTGAAACTCTCAGCCCTTCTATTTTTCTTTCCTGGATGTAGGAGAACTCAGGGAAGAGTCTTGGTACCCCCTCCCTACAAATACAGAAAGGAAAAGCTGCAGGTGATCCTAACACAGTGTTTCCTCTTTCAGCTCAGTATTTGCTTGCAAACTGAATGCAAATACAGAGCTCTCATTTCTCATTCAAAATTATTCACTGTTTGCCTTTGGGATTGCTGCATAGTTTGCACATTACTCCTACGCTGTGAACAGTGACTCAGTGAGTTGTAAAACACTGATCTCTGCCACTTCTCGTGGGTCTGTGTCATTCCCAGGCTTTGCTGCATGGGTGCATGTGAACCAGTGTGGCTGGACACCAGGTGCTCACCAAAGCCACTCTATCACTCCCCTTCTCAGCTGGACAGGGGACAGGAAATATAATGAAAGGCTCATGAGTCAAAGTAAGGACAGGGAGAGATCATTCACCAGCTACAGTGACAAAAGAAATCTGACTTGGAATTTAGTTTAATGTATTCCAAGTCAAATCGGAGTAGGGTAATGAGAGATGATCTTAAGTTTATTCCTGACTCTACCTCAATTCTGCAAGTGGCAACAGAGAGACAGAGAATGGAGGTTGTGGTCAGTTCATCACATATTGCCTCTACTGCCCCTTCGTCCTCGGAGGCAGGACTCCTCAGAGCCTTCATCTGCTCCAGGGTGGGCTCCCTCCCATGGGAGACAGTCCTCCACGAACTTTTCCAGTGTCCTTCCCTCAGGCTGCAGTTCTTCATGTGTGGATCCCTTCTGTGGGTTGAAGTCCTTCAGGAACAGACTGCTATCACATGGGTCACCCACAGAGACACAAGTTCTGCCAGCAAACCTGCTCCAGTGTGGGCTCCTCTCTGCACAGAGCCACAAGTCCTGCCAGGAGCTGCTCCAGCGTGGTCTTCCCACAGGCTTACAGCCTCCTTCAGGCATCCACCTGCTCCAGTATGGGGTCTTCCGGGGGCTGCAGATGGATCTCTGCTCCACCACGGACCTCCACGGGCTGCAGGGGCACAGCTGCCTCACCATGGTCTG
This sequence comes from Empidonax traillii, assembly GCF_003031625.1. Lineage (NCBI taxonomy): Eukaryota > Metazoa > Chordata > Aves > Passeriformes > Tyrannidae > Empidonax > Empidonax traillii. The sequence continues at coordinate 973,675 of NW_020955378.1, forward strand.
TACCACGGGCTGCAGGGGAATCTCTGCTGCTGTGCCTGGAGCACCTCCTCCTCCTCCTTCTTCAGTGACCTTGCTTGGTTTCTGATGGGCTGCTGTCTTGGAGCCAACTGGCATTGGCTCTATTGGACATGGAGGAAATTTCTGCACCTCCTCACATAAGCCATCCCTACAGTCCTCTACTAAAAAAACCTTGTCACAAATATCCAATACACAAAAATATTCAATATTGTCAAATAACGAAATACGCCTTTTTTTTGTTTGTTTGTTTTGTTTTTTTGTTTTGGTTTGGTTTTTTTGGGGGGGGGGTGTTTTTTTGTGTGTGTTTTTGTTTGGTTGGTTGGTTGGTTGGTTGGGTTTTTTTTTGTATCTAAACACAGCCTTTGGGGTTTCAGGCTACAGGAGAGCATTTCTTCCTAAACACTGTTTTGGAACATCCAAGAAGTGACTGTGAAAGGAACTTAGAACTGAGATTAGCAAGCGAAGTTATTAGAAAACTGCTCCTGAATTATTTGCTTGGGTATTCTTTTCATTCATTTCTTCTGCCTACAAAGAGGTTTAGGGAAGATTCCATAAAGGGGCTCAGATGTGAAGCAAGATCAGCAAAGGATTTAAGTTTTAAATACCTATGAATAAGGTACCTTACCTGCTCAGCAAGGGAGGACTGGGTATCTGAGATGGGGATAGGCAAGGCCAGCTGTCTCAGAGGGACTCTGCCAAAGCTAGACAAATAGTGACTTACTTCCTACATGACTTTTGTGGCCTCCTGTACTCATTACCTCTTTCTACCTGGTTTTCAGCCAGTAACTGTGTTAAAGAGCCCGGTCCTGAAAAATGCAGCCATGGAGAGAGATTGTAGAATTATCTAGCAAGACTTCTTGCATGACATCCTCTGGGATATTTGAGATATCCATGAGGGACAGGAGTTATGGTATGGACTCAGTGGGAGACCCATGCCTTCCTAAACTAGATGCTAAAAAAATGAGGTGTACTCAGATATATTGCATTTATACAGATAGGCAACTGAGACCTTTCTGAGCGTTCCTGCTTTCCCTGGTTTACTTGCATGTGTGTAGGTACACACCCATACTTGGTAGGGTATCAGCAGATAGCATTTTTGGGCTGGTGGGCAACAAACTCACCAATGACATGATGTTCTGGGTGTCCCAACCTGTGCTGTGCCCAGGGCCTGCTGTGTTCAGCCTGGTAGTTCTTGTGAAGCACTTTGGCCTGCCTTTTACTTTATAGTCATGTTCTTGCATTCCAGCTTCTGCATCTGCTTTCCCTATCCTAGCCTTTCAGGTTGCTGTTATCCTCATTACTTTGCAAAGGGGCACTCAAATGTTGCTGTTATGGCTCTTCAGTTGGGTTTTGTCAAAAGTTATTCCCACCACCATGTGAGTGCCCTTCATTTCCCCTGCCTCTACATTTCATTCCATGCTTCATAATTTTTACTTCAAAGCCATTTATTAGGGAGAAAGTAGAGCATAGTAGATGAGTTGTTGAGATAAGGCAATTAGTATTTCCAAGCATTGTACACACACAAGGCTCATCAACCAATTAGACATACAAAATCTGTTCCAGACTGAATCATGTCTCAGCCAAATCCTTTAGCACAATGAGGGAGGGAAAGAAATGTCACAATGGTAAGATCAAGATGTAATTGCAGGTGCTTTGAAAATGGTGTTCACAGGCAATGCTTTACTGCAAAAGATACCCTGAAGAGGATATTGTTCTGGAGGGACATTTCCTATCCCAGGCTAGCCACCTGAGAGCACAGTCTTTTTTTTTTTTTCCATTCTCTCTTTTCATCTTCCTTCCCTTCTATATTTTTTGGGGCTTTGTTTTGGAAGAGTTACTGTTACAGTTATATACCATGAGCTATGAACTCCACAAATACAGCTTTATGTCTGTAAACATATTTCATCACCCTTTGCGCAACAGTGAGAACTTCTGGTCTCTTTGAGATAAAGACCAGAGGTGAATGTAACCATTAGTCAAAGATTTAAATATTCATAAAACCATTTAATAGGTCTCAGCTCAGATTTGATTGATCAAAGATAGTTCCCCTCATTAGAGAGGCACATAGTCAGGTGTCTTAATTTAAGGTAGAACCATCATGAATGGTTTAAACTGAGATATCTGTTTGACTTGGTCTGTCTCAGTCTACTTTGAGAATGTTAATAATATTCAGCTATTATTAAATAATGAGATATTAGACATTATGGAATAAAAGCCATCATCAGCTATCTGGGAGGTTCTGATGTGGTGTGATCTGACCTCCACCATCGCAGCCAGGGCCACTGACCACTCGTGTTTCTGAAGCTGTGAAGCAAAGTGTGCAGGACTGTCTCTCTCAGCAGATGACTTTGAATCAAATACACTTTTTAAAGTTTCCCACAGGGGTATGAGGCATTGCCATGCTAAACCATCTGTGAAGACTTGCCTTTCTTTATTTCTGTGCAAAACTTCAAGGACCACCAGCCTCTTCACTCAGGTATTCCAGGCAGAACAGTCTCTTTGGAGTCAAGGCAGCCCTAAACAGAAGCACTTAAATGCTTTGATAGTTGGTGCTCCAATGCCTAAGGGGTGCTTGACCCCAGAAGAGAATTCAAGTGAAACACAGGGTAAAATCTGACTTTTCATCTGGATCTCTAAAAGCTGGTGTGATAAGAAACAGATCTTCTAAACTCAAAAAAAAATTTTTTTTCTCCTTCCTTGAGGAGAAGATGCATTTAGCACTTGTGTTAGAGTTTCTGCACCTCGCCAGAAAGGGAGATCAAAAGTTTCTGGCCCTAAGTTTTATGACTACTGATTTTAACCCAGTAAGAATTAAAGCCAGTATAAAGAGTCCTTTATCTCTTAACCACTACCCAAAGCAGAGCCAAAATCATCTTCATCTTTGTGGATTATCAATCATCCTCCTCTAGGCTTTTGCTTCATTTGAAGGAATAACCTGAACCATAACACAGTCTTCATCTAAATTAGTATAACCTAAATGATTTCCATCAAAATAGGGGCTTCTGGAATCCACATATTCCATATTCTGACTGATGCCTATAGCCATTAACATTTTTTTTTACTGTTAGAAAAATTGTGCAAGTCTATTAGACATGGCTTCTTTGGGATTGTACAAAGTGTCGAATGGTCTTACACAGAAGACATGTATGTACATCCATTCAGCAAACATGAGATGCTCCCGGGTGCTCAGGGAAGTCTTTTTCTTCTGCCTGGAAGATTATTGGTTGACTGGAATAGATTTCCCGAATTAACCTCTTAACTGCACTGACTTGTCATTGAATGGAAGTATATGCTTTGCCAGAAGTTCTTTCTCAGTGCATTACCCACTGCTCATACAAAAAATGGAAATAATTGGATGGTCCTGGTTAGCCTACCTTTTCTCCTTGTTTTCTGTCAGTGTGAGGCTGTGAATGTCAACAGTGTTCTTTATTTTATCCTGTTGAAGACAACTAGGCTGAGCTTGTCCAGAGTGCAGGATAAAATGTATCTGCTGCCACATCACTGTCTCTGTGTGTGTCTGTATGTATTTAATTGTAGTGATAACTTCTGATTTTACAAAACAGACCCAGTGTTTGACCAGTGCAAAGATAGTTACACCTATAGAGGGAATGCATAGAAAAGCATATGCTTCCACCTTTGAGGAAAAACCACAGGAAATATCTGGATTTATATGTCAGTACACAAAAGTACCTGTACCTCCAGGAGGCTTTTGCCTTCTGCTGCTGGTTTTAGCTCCTATCATGAAAAAGGTACCAATCAAGAAATTTAAATTTAGAAGCATTCACATGGGGGATTTCGAATTGGAAAATTTATGAGGACAAAAAGTAAGGGCAAAGATGTGACTTTCCAAATCTTACACCCAAATATTCCACTAGAGTTAAAACTGCAAATGTGTTTAAGGAGCATCCAAAACCTAAGTCACATAAAAGAGCACACACAGGGCTCCGTGTAGGTCCTGATTTGTCCACACATCCTTGGTGTTACAGAAGAGATTCTGGTCAAGAAATAGAGTCCTGGAAATTATAGGTACACCTACTTATATCAACCATATATTTTTTTAAAATAATCATTCACAGAACCTAAGGGAAACTCTGATCTTAGCATAACACTCCAGAATATTAATGACCATTAAAATTTCTATATTGGTGCTGCATTCAACAATCTATCATCTAGCAGACACTTATGATGAACTTTTTTCTTGTACTGTTTTAAAAAGGTTGTAATTACATCTAGTGGTGTCAACTGGCAGAGGAAGCAAAACTTAATTTTAGCCGGCATAATTTTAGACTGCCTATGCTGAAATGAAGCAGGAGAACTTGTAAAAACCTGGACGCCCTTTGGGTGGCGCCTACTGCAAAGAATTGCGTTTCTTTTCTTAAAAAATAAAGCTGAGAAAGGTCCCAGCCTGGTGTTGGCGGGGTGGGCTTTAAGTCCCTGACTCTTTTGGGCACAGCTGGGAGAGGGTGAAACCACAGAGCACCAGGGCTATCTGATATGCAAAAGGAGAAGAGAGAATAGAAAATGAATAGCATCTATTTATAAATGCAGAGTGCATTTGGTAAGTGTGAGTCACTCGACTTTCTGGTTTCTGTTTTTATAGGGCTACTGGGAAAAAAAAAAAAGCTGTAAGCATATTTAATTAGTTATTAATTTTTTTATTATGTTGATATGTACACCCGTGAACAAAACAAGTTCTTGCCTACTCTCACAGTTAAAAGAACAGAGAAAGCATCAGTTTTCTTTCTTTTTCATAGTATAGTAGCATGTTTACATTACCTTAACAGACTAGGAGGCTAGGTGAGAAGAACAGGTTTTAAGAAAGGCTTTGAAAGCACAATTATAGTTAGAGATCAAGAGCTGGCACACCTCCTCTGGGGTGTAAATATGTGGGCTGTTAGATCTTGGGTCAGATCTGACATTCACCAGTAATTTTCACACATAAGGACCTGGGGTGGGTGGGGAACATGAGGCACGAGCACAGGCTTGCCTCCCACACGACCTGCTGGGCCAGCAGAGCCAGGAAAGGATATTGTAATGAGCTGCTGGATGTGCTAACACCGCGCTGCCAACACCTCCAGCTCAAGGGATTTGAAAACAGGTCTACCTCTCTGCTCGGCTTCCTGGGTTTGTTTTAGAATTGCTTCAATTTAGACATGCTGGTGCTCACCTCGTCTTCTCCTTTTTGTAATCCAGAGCATAAATATTGCATGTCACTGGCACTGTATCATGCAGCAACGTGAATGGCGATATGCACTTCTAAGCAGCTGCAATGTGCCAGAGTACAGTGAACTAACAAGGCTTGCTGTAGGCTCATTTATTCATCAATTTATAAAATCAGTTTTTAGAAAAAGAAAAGATACTCCAAAAAGCTAAGGAAGCAGAAACAAGGACTTCATTATTCAACACAGAAGGCTTTATTTACAATTAGACATAAGTATATCAGAAAAAAAGGTTTTGAGCTTTATTGTATTTGTATTTTCATTAACATTTCCATAAATTTTTATCCTTCACTGTTTGAACAAATGCAAATACTTAACATTAGCCTCATTATAATGAATTAACAATAACTGTAACTGATGCTTTGGATAAAATAACTACAAGTAATTCAAGTGCAGTCTAGGTGCTGAACATAGTTTAAAAGTCCAAACCTGCTTTGAGATCAATGAGATTATACATACGGACAAACATATTACTGTGCATGTAAAATTTGGCCCTGAGACATTTAAAATCATGGCCTGACTTGCTGGATCACCACATAGCACTAAACAACACTTGTAACGCAAACACTAACTTACTGACAATGCACTTGAACTCAAAAAAAATGAAGCTGAAATGTTAGTACATCAAAAATGACAGGAGCATTGCTGTTGTTTCTTTCATGTTAGGTTCTGGCACAAAAGACATTTTATTATAAAACATTGGTGTCAAGTCTTGAAACACAGCAGAGCTGTGTTTGACTCAGAGGAGATGGTGACAATAACTTCAGCTGTCCTCATACTTTTTTGCCCATAGGACTCCGGGGATGCCTTCAGTTGTGTCCAATTTTCCCCAGACTAGTATGGCAACAGAGTATCATATAAGACACCAGCAGTAATGTAGATATGAGAGAAAGGTCTTGTTTTTCATGGACTAGCAAGCACCGCAAGTAATCAACTGCATGGACTGAGAGCAGCATTTCCCTTGAGCGTCATGCCACCTTAACATCTCCTGCCTTGTTACATTTCCAGCTCACTGCTGGAAAAAGTGTAGCCATGTACCACACAGACTTCACCTTCAAGAATAATCCCTTGGGATTTCTGTGCCTCATCAGCTCTATTGATAGCTACACAATTTTGTCCACAAGGAATATGGGAATAAAACACCAGCACTTTAGTCTGTTGGGTTTCCCCTTTATTTCCAAAGGGCAAGAACACCTTACTAAAGATACCCAGCCAAGGATATTGTCCTTTACTAGCAAGACAAACATTTATGTTTAAAGTCCATTGTAGCATTGCTTCCAAACACCCGGCTAGGAGTCTGGCCATGTTTGATTTTCCTTTTCCTGCGCAGCTCTTAAATACGGAGACACAATCTTAGAAAGTGCTGGGCTTAGGCTCTTGTTCTGAATTCAATGAGTCCATGGGAAAACAGACCCCACAACACTCAAAATCTGCCCCACTGACTCTCAGAATAAGACATGGAATTCAGATCAAATGAAAAAGTGAACCATTTATGCAGACGGCAGTGTTTACTGCCTGTCTACAGGTTGATGCACCTCATTAAACAAATGGTTGCACAAATTTCCTTGTGGTAGGTGGTTTATCAGTAAAGAATTGGGGCTACCTGCTTTCATTTATGTGCTTTTATAGCATGGAAGTGGAACCCTCTGATGTTTGATCAGAATCATTATCTCAGTCTTTCCTGTCTCTGAAGCATTCTGGAGTATTTTCTCTTGGCCTGTCAGGTGAGATCATTTTCTAAGGGAGGCCTTGGGCAGAGCACAGGCTGGTGTTCAAGCAAGAGCCACAAAGAAAAGCACAAAGGAGGCAACAGGAAGGGCGGTGGAGAAGGCTGGGAGTTAGGGAGTGGTTCAGATTAATAAACAGATGTGGAGCCAAATGTTGATGAGCTCCATCAACATATGAATGACCATGGTGTATCTATGAGCCATCTCCATACAAAAGATATAAACCACATATTTTAGTAAGTCTTTTATAAAATTTCTGTATTACAGTTAGTAACTTTACACAATAAACTTCACATTCAATGCAATTCACATCCCTGAATAGAAGACAGAGAGCAGTTCTATTGCAGCAGCTTCCATTCCTTGAAGGAACAGAGAGAGATATTACGAGAGCATCTAGAGCACAGCATGAGATCAAAAGTGTTGTCATTCCCAGCCTGTGCTCAGAGACAGAACATCAGCAAACAGCTTTCATTTGTCTTGCAAATCCCAGAAGAAGTAGCAAGTTGCATAAATGGAAGAAGGTGGACTAAAATCCAACTGCACCTCAACTTCAGTCTGCTTGAATGCAATTTAAGATTCGTAACAAGTTTCAAATAAAGTTCTTTGAAAGTGTAGTTTCCATGGCGGCCTCTTTAGTGATGTCAGAAGTTGAACCTTTGGAAATGTCAGTTTATTTGGGCTAGTGAGTTGGTCTTCTCAAAATGGAAAAGCATATAGAATTCCATAGCATGTGGACCGACTGTGCCTTGAATCATACCTTTTGTCTCTGAATTTTAACATGCTGCTTGGCTGAAATTTCAATTAAACACTGACTACCTCTGAAGTCTTCTGTTACCTGTAATGAAATAAAATCAGAATTCAGCGTATGATGAGGTAAGTCTTCATCTTAAATATATCTCTTCAATATTGCATACTTTTCACCATCATGTCTCTGCACTTTTTTTTAAATAATTCCAAAAATGTGTTCGCTTCCCTAGATGTCAGTCTACCCCTGATGTGACTATAATTTGTCTTTGTGGGCTAGGTATGTTCAGGAGATGTTTATTCTAACATGACAGTGATGCACAACTGAGAGAAAGAAGTGAGAAACCCTATCCAGTATCATTCACAGTGGGTTCTCTGAACCTTAGATAGTATGTCCTGGAAGAGCACAGGAATCTGCAGCTGTGAGGCCTCTCTCTCAGAGAGGTACTACAGGCCACTTCTGAGAAGTTTAGCAGTCTAGACAAAAAGATCAATTTAAAAAAAGATCCCAACAATTGTGTTGTCTTTTTTGAAATAAAAATAAATGTTGTTCTTCCCAATGCCCTCTCCCAAGTTAAGAGCATCCTGAAAGATTAAGGCCTGGAAGGGAATTTGAAAACATTAGGAAAACTACCTGAATGATTTCCAACAGAACAACTACTGAATTTTCTAGTACATAAAAAAAAGAATTCTGAACTCTTGAAATCCTGAGGAAAAATTACTGCTGAGGACTGAGCTGTTAGTGATTACTTACTTATTTTAATTTTGTCGATCTGCATATGAAATAGGAGCCCATGAATGCCAGGAAGAGCACAGAACCTCCGACCATTAGTGCCAACTGCAGTATGTTCAGCAGCTGGACTTTATTCGTGACTTTATTTCTGAACATTTCTGCTTTCTCATCCCCAATAACAGCAGACTGAAACGGTACAAGAAAAATGTCTTTGAAACTTGTATATGTGCAAGCCCTCACTTGCTGAATATATTCGTGGTGTTTGCAAAGTTTTATTACGGAATTTCAGGATACAAAGACTGAAAATGCTAGGTAGGTTTTTTTATGTTTGTTTGTTTTTAAACAGTGAAGAGTAATAAAGATAAAATATACTAACCTCATTTAGCCAAAGAATTGGAAAAACATAAGGGCTTTTAACTTTTGATAAAGCACTGAAATGAGAAAATAAGTACAGCATGTTACTTTTAGTTTGCTACATAAGTCTCTACTTAAATAGTTTTCTTCTCCTCTAACTATATTTCTGACTTCCATATGTACTCTTTGAACATAGTTCTGGAGAGAAAAAAATAATTCTACAGTTAATAACAGCCATTTTTCTTATTGGGAAACCATCTCTTTCTGTCTAATATTTCATATGTGGGCAGTCAGACAGAAGAAACGCTGGACACAGCAAGGTGTGGAGGGAGGGTCTGGCGTTCACCCACCAGAGGTACAAGATCCCAAGTCTATCTGTGTACATTTGGGCCAACAAAGAGAAAAGAAACAGCTGAAGACCCACTGACCCTTGTGATAAAATCAATCTACTGACAGGGAATACCTAAATTCTCTTTCTCATTGGATTTATTACAGAAAATACATTTTGTTTACTACTTCATCCTCATGGCCCCCATTTGGGTTTTATAAGAATGTTATTTTTAAGTAAATGTTTCCTTATAAGCTTCTGTAGGGAAATCAAACGTGTGCTAAAATACTTGGGCAGTGCCTTTCTCAGGAAAGTTTGTTCTTTTGCTGAAGTTTACATTCTCTGAAAAGTCATGACTGAAATTTTTGGAAGAAAATGAACAGGCTTTTTTCCTTCTTCTCCCAGACATTCCTACTGACACTCTCATAACCAATCATCTCTTTTAAAAAAACATGTTTAAAAATAAAATAATGAAGTAGCACTTACTCAATTTTTGGTGCAGGCTTCACAAGAAGGTTTACTTGCAGCCTTTTAGCAAATCGTAGTGTGAAACCAGTGATCTAAAGCCAGGAAAAAAACAACCAAACCCAATAATTTAAACCATTTAAATTTTGTAATTGGATGCCAAAACCTAGCATATGGACTGTGTCAATAAGCACTTTGGGATTATTTTATTCTTATGTTTTGAAGGATTTTTTTAATGAAATTTTTATGTTTCTAAGGGTCTCTCATTTAAGTTCTAATTTTGCAGCTTTACCATAGTTACTTTTGTAATTTACATTTAAAACCAAAGGCAAATTAAAAGTTAAAAATACTAAATAAGTAATGAAATGTTTTATATGAAAATATGCTTTAGGGTTTTTTCCACCAGAAATCAGCTGAATTTTCTTTTTTTAAAATGAAGGATGTTTAACTTACATAAGGCAGAAAAACAAACTTTTCATAACAGAAGAAACGTATCTACATAAAGGTAAAATCTTTTCTTTATCTCCTTCTTTTACTCTCTGTCCTCCATAAAAATAAGATAGGGTGTGATTCTTGAAAATTACATATCTGATTTAGGAAAATCTGGTTGATGTCTCTATTCCAAATAAGGTGAAACAAAGATTTAACTTAATATCTCCTGATTGAAGTTACACATCTTAACTGTCAAATTATATGACTAGAAATATTTTAGTAAAAAATTTTCAATTTTTCATTCAAATTGAGAGCAAAATAAAATTTTGGAACCTTAGAATTCATCATACAATTCAGAAAACTCTGGTAAATACACTTACAGGATCTGAATCACTAGAACAGAAATACAGGTAAATTTGAAAGCAACCAAAGTCAGAGCTGCCATAAATTCATTCTGTTTGGGAGCTCTGTTGGACAATCCAAGTCACAAAGATTATATTACATTTTTTCTATATCAGTCTATCAATCTATGTTTATTTAGCTTCAATTGAGATAGTAATTATCCAAAAATGGCTAGATATATAAAGCTAAACAAACAAACAAAAAAAAGTGTAGAGGAAGCAGAACTTTCACAGAATATAATTTTCTCAAAGTACTTGAAGGTCATAGATATCTACAGCATGCTTCACAGTATGAAGAATCTATTTAATCCCATATCCCCTATAAGTAAAAATGAAAACTGGTTTTCCAAATTTTGAAGGTCGGAATGAGAAACAGTTCTCTCTAAATTTTCCCTGTTAAAACCATACTGCTTTTTGAGAAGATCTTACAAAAGCAAGCATGAAAATACTGCATCTTCTGCTCATCCCTCTGGTAAAAGGTCAACTCTACTACTATTCAATTTAAATATTGCAAGTTTACAGAGGTACAATTATTAAATACTTGGACTTACAGGCTCTATGTCTAGATATGTCTCATGCTCCTTTTCATTTGGGCTCAGGCCTTCCACGTCATGCAATATAGAATCACTTGCATGAAGAAAATGAGGAAGAGAGATGAATACTGGTCTTTCTGTTTGAAAAAAAAAACAAACAAAAACCAAACTCTCTTGAATCCTTAAGCCTTGTTATGGTGCTCGTCTTCTGAGGTCATTTTCCAGACATAGTTTCATTATATGGATGTACAATCCTGATAAAAATGTTAACAGTCGAATCTCCATCCCCTCCAAAATAAATAATAAATAAATATTTTTTTAAAAAAATGAAGCATTTCTATGATTCTTTTGTCATGAGGAGAATTTGCATGGTGAAATAAACTGTAGTCACAAATCCTGCTTTTCTGTGTCTACATTGTGGAGCTGGCAGTGCTACCAGTTTCATGCTGAAGTGAGGACATGACTGTTGCTGTTTCCCCCACCTACATAATCTTGTTTCACTTGAAGGGACCCCATGCCATCCACTCCTCACTGAGCACAGCCAATAGTGTCTCTGTCTCTGAAATGTGTATGTAATTGTGCACAAACCCACCCCCTGCTGTGCATGTAGATTACCACAAATGCAAGGACTAAGTCTGGCTTTTATACAGTGCCCCTTCTTTCTTTACACAGATTCCTGCAGTTTCAGTGCACAGTCTGCAGTATCACAATTTTACATTGCACTATGCAAAATACAGAAACATTATGGTCCTCATTTTGGGAAATGAGGCTGCAGAAATGTGCAGAATCTCACAGGCAAGAGTTCTGCAAGAATTCACAGACTAATACAAACATCCTGGATCTTAGAGTAAAACCTCAGTTACGGGGCACGTTCTTTCTCCCCAGTTAAACAGAGTGTTTGGTAGTGCTATCGTACTTGCTTTGCAGGCACTGATGTCTAGGACTCCAGCTAACGTGCAGTTCTGTGATATGACTCGATCTGTACAGAAGCAATAATTATCTCCCACTTCAGTTGGCGATGCAAATGCTTCACGAGGAACTGCGAAACGATAGAGGGTGATTCCCTTCACGCTCTTTTTGCCCTGGAAAACTCCGTAGATTGATCTGAATACAAAAGAGGAGAAGAATGTTTCAGTCATTTTGGATTAAAAATCTGAATTCGTGGCAATACTCTGGAAGGATCCCCCATCTACCTCCCTCTTGAAAGAAACAAGTAGCCAATGTCCAGTCTCCCACCACTGTGTTCTGCAGTTTGTAGGGGTGTTCCTCTGCAGCAGAAAATATTCCCCACCTTCACAAAGGGTTATGGAAGCTAAGAGGTGAGCATGACAATACAGAAAAAGATAGACAAAACTTCTAATACTAATAATAAACAATATAGACAAAACTAACAAATTAATTAAGATCTCATTTCCCTACATACTTCCACACCTGCTGTCATTATGTTTTTGAAAGTTTTTGGACTACAGGAGAGAAGTAAATCAGCTCTGCTGTAGTTTTCTGCAGATCTAATGATAATCTCAGTTTTAAAAAGCAGGCAACATCCGGCATATAACTTCATTCCATTGCATATGAATCAGAATATCACTTAAGCTTCTTTTTGCTAATTCATTATCAGCTGATACAGAGATATGGTTGTTACACAATAAGGTTACCAGGACAGCAGCACTTTGTATTGCAGCCAAACAAAAGAAGGGTTCTGGGTTTTGCAATGTGGACAGAACAATTTTCCCCAACTCTGTTTTAGCAGGAGCTTAGGGTAATTGTTACCATCCTTAATTGTTCATAAATTGTGAGAATTAAATGGCCAGAGGGGTCTCTCAAACTGTGTGCAATTGATCCAATGAATTTTATCATTTCTCCTCTATGTAGAATCCCCTTTTCCATGACTTGTGCAATGTTTTCCAGTTTGGAGATACAATTGCTACACAAAATCAAGAAGAACTTTAACTTCATGTAAAAACACTGATCTTTGGAAATAAACACTCTGCAAAGTAAATGGCCTATTTCAAACCAAGAAAAAAGGATGTAGTTGTTTCCAGGCAGCAAAATAAATAAAGGGGTTGAACCTCCCAAGGTAAATACACTGATGTATTTAAGTCTTTTAATGTTGCTTTCAGTGATCCCACTGGAGAACTCAGGGACATTGGATAGCCACAGCAGAAGCAGCAGGCTTAAAAGTCATTAGTATGGGATGTATAAAGCAGACTTGTTTGTTTGTAAATACATAAAAATAAAATATGTAAAAATATCCTGTGAGAAAACAATTTTAAGTATCTAATGAATGAGAGTAAATCCTGTTCTGCATAGCTAATTTTCTCCAGAAATGCCAAAGATGGACTTAACTGGACCCTGCTGTACCTGTTGCCTTCTCAGACCAAACAAGGCAGGTTACGATCAAGGCAGTTACAGATTTCTAACAGCTCATAACAATGTCAGATTTTCCTGAACTATACATGTGTAACTGGCAGAAATAAAATACACCATAAATACCTTGCTGCTTGACCTTATTAAAAAAGTGGTGGAATCAGGCTCTGAATCACGAGCCCAGCTTATGACTTTACTTGTGTTTAGATGAAATGTTTATGTGGCACTGCTTCAGTGACCTGAGTCCCAGCACAACCACCACAACCACCCTCTGAAATGAAAGAGCACTCAGTGGCACTCGCCAGTGTGTACACACTCCAGGAAGGGACCAGCCTACCTGCAAATATCAGAGGAGAAGAAGCGTAGTACCTGATTCTTCTTAATAAATGGTGGGAATGATGATCCATCTGGAAACAAAATAATAATAATAAAAAAAAAAGGCTTGAAAGCAATTCCACTTAGAAGACATGATTTAATTTCTAGCTCAATACTCAGCTGTTACTTTCCTATAAACCTGTGAAAAAGGTAAACAAAATGAGTCATTTACGGGGAAAATGTTTATGTAACTTATTGCACAGTTACAGGCACTCCACAGATAAGATTTAATTGTTTTTGAAAGTGAGCCAAGTTATGGCAGCTTTTTTTTTTTTCCCCTAGATGTGAAGCTCTATGATCAAGCCCATTAAAAACAGAGGATATTAAAAAAAAAAAAATCCTGCTTAATAAGAAGCTCAAGACCTGTTGCCATTGCTTCACGGTTTATGCAGCCCATAGAATTAAACCTTCCTAGAGATTCTTGGTTCACCTGCAGTCATGACACAACGCTTACAAGAAACACAGCTTTAGACTTCAACACTGTTTAATAATCAGACCTTGTTTCACCAAAGATTGCTCAAATTGATCTACTCTTTGTAAACTGAGGTCCTCTCTAGAGCTAATAGAGAGAAGGAAGCACTTCTAGAGCACAGTCCATGTCACACCGTAGCAGACATGCAAAATAAGTCAGAGCAGTAGCACGTTGCTGTTGCGTTTCCCTCCACTCACTATAAAACGAGTTCAGACAGTTCAGATGTGTATTTCTGCAGAGCAAGCACCCAGAGTTATGTAAGAGAACCCTCTGCCTTTTTCCCTATTAAGGTGTTGTAACAAACCTTTAACCACTGTATTTGTTAATTCTTGCTACAGTCTCTGTTTAGTTTCTTAGGCAGCAGCCATAACAAAGGGATTGAAAACATCTGTGATGTCTTTGAATCTAGTTGGCAAGAGCAAGAAAGCTAAATTACATACTGCCACTTGCCTACTGCTGACAGAAGCACTTTAAGAAAATTCAAGATCATCCTAAACACACACTCTATTCCTAAGTCTTGGCAGTCTTGTAAGGTTGGTGAACATGGAGTCATTCCAAGCCCCATACAAGTATATTGTTCAATGGTTTTGTCTATGTATTTTCTTATACTGTACATGCTGAGCTTTTGTGTGAAAACTCACAAGATAAGCTGAAATTCTCACACTTAGAAGGCTATTTAAACCTGCTGCATCTCTAAACACATGGTCTCTCCTAAGCAGTCACACTGAATGCTCTTGTAAACTGTGCAATAATCTTTGCTAACAAGGAAAAGTTTCATATTTTCACTGTACTGGAGCACTTAATCTGGTTAGCTGAGTATCTTTATTTTTAGCTGTGGAAGAAGAAAAAACAAAAAGCTGACTCTAGGGAAAAAAAAAGACTTCAGGTCCCATAAGAGAGTCATAGAACCTAAGAAAATATTGTTTCTTATAAAATTAATTGCATGGTTTTAAAAGGAACTTTTGGAAGATCAGATTCTTTTGATGTATTTTAAATACTTCAAAATAACTTACTGTATGCTCTGGGTTATAGGGAAAGTTATCTATGCCAGGTAAAGTAGAATGGAAAACAGCAAAAAAAACCCCAAACAGCCCAACCCAAAGCTTGCTTGTTCTGATACTTGCTTACTGAAGGCCTAGAGCTCTCTGCAAAAGTCTCCACTGAGACATCTGCCAGCCTCAGCTCCACAGATCGTGTCCTCACAATGATGCTTTCACTTACCAAAAAGAAGAATATCACCTTGAACAAATGTATCTTAGACAACTCACCTGTTTTCATATGCATGCCAAAAGCAAATTTAAAAATATTCCTCTATAGTAAAAAATTCCTAATCTAAACTACTTTTCTTCTTCATCCCTGTTCACTTTATAGTGGCATACAAACCGTCCATCTGACAGCCTCCTCCCTTGTTACCTCAATTTCTTTACACAACTCCAGACACTCACTGTGGCGCATTTAAATGAAATTTTCAACAGTGTAAATGAATGTGCATTACTAAAATCCAAAGATAATTTTCAACTGCTATAGCAAAGAAAAAGATTCCTAGTTATACTGTATTATGCAGATAATAAGTGGTAACAAGAGAACTGGATTATTTTCTTGTGACTTCCACATCTACTCTAGATGTAAAGACTGTGCATATGTGCATGTAAATAATGTACAGTAACATATAATATATATTTTATTAGATACACACATATGCATACATCAGCATAGTAGTATGTATACATATATAAAGATATTTAATACACAGAATATAGAACTGCCAAAGCCCAGGGAAATTATTTAAATATTGAATCTCATTATTCTCTAGCAATATCAAGAAAAGTGTTGAAGTTTTAAAAAGCTTTAATAGCTCACCTGTGCCATTAACCATATCACAGTGACCTTCCCAGTATGAAAGATTCCTTTAGGATAGAAAAAAAAAGTCATGCTGCATGTAGTATATTATACCATGTAAGTAATTTAATTACCTCAATTGCTAAATATAACTTTCCAGTATAAGCCTGACCCATTAACAAAGGCAAAGGATAGACATGTTTATTTATTCAGATAAATTGTAAGGTGCATTAGAATAGATTAAAGGAATTGAGCTACTTAAGCATGCAAGGTAGAAATAAATACTTATATCAAAGAATCAATCACTGTCTTAAATCCAACCCCTAACAGAACTGTTAATGGCTGAAAGAAAGAGATGGTTTTGCTAAATCCAGGGCTTGATCTTCTTTCCTTTTAATTGTTGAAGATTTTCCACTTATCTATAACTCTTAGTGAATCAAGGCTTAAAAGCCATACCTTAAAAAAATATTTTTTTTTTAGTCTACATTGCTATGATACCTTTTGTTTTTATAGCTTTCAATTATTGCTGTTTTTGTAATATCTTCTGTCCCAGTATAAACATTGTAAGGTCCATCACTTGTCCCATTATACTGTAACAGACACAACAAGAAGGAGTATCAGTTAGAAATATTGCAAAAAATGGTAGCATTGGCAGATTTTTGTTTTCTCAGAGCTGCCTTAAGTTTTATTCAGAGAATGATAACTGAAGGCATTGCCTCCTCATTGGTTTCACTTACCGGGTAGAAGACTCCCAGAACTGGGTTCACGTTGATGGGGATACTGTTTAAGAAGGGATCTGTGTATCCCCACAGTAGTTCTTTTACTGTTCTGTTCTGCAGCATGGTTGACTTAGAAGATTTAATCCAAGTGTTTAATAATATTTGCATAAAAGTGCCTGGGTACAAGGCAGGTGCAGCCTACAACAGCAACACAATCAATGTTTAGCATCAAATTCTGCATGTGCTTTGGATCAAAAACACAGAGACTGACTCCAAGAAATCTCTGGCAAAGCCAGTTTCCAGATTTGCAGCTCACTTGAAGTTAAGCTTCTGCATAATACTGACACTCCTTAAGAAAAGCTAGTGGGCATAAGTTACAGAAGCAGAAAATTTTTCTTGACTAATTGCATGAGTTCACTAGATCACCCCTCATCACAGAATCACAAAACAACTGAGGTTGGCAGGGATCTCTGGAGAACATCTGCTTCAACCCCCTGCTCAGGCAGGGCCACCAAGAGCTAATTGCCCAGCATCACGCCCAGATGGTTTCTGAACATCTCCAAGTGAGAACTGTAGAAAAGGTTAGATCAGATGATCTTTGGAGGGACCTAACAACAAGGGCTCTTCTATGATTCCACGATTGCTGCTATGGTTCTATTTTGTATCTACACCA
This sequence comes from Empidonax traillii, assembly GCF_003031625.1. Lineage (NCBI taxonomy): Eukaryota > Metazoa > Chordata > Aves > Passeriformes > Tyrannidae > Empidonax > Empidonax traillii. The sequence continues at coordinate 991,074 of NW_020955378.1, forward strand.
TGTGTCTCTATACTCCCCCCGTCACAGCAATCCTGAGTGCTCACATGAAGACACCACAGAGTTAGTGTGAGACAGGCAATACAACCTAAAGATTTTATATTTATTTGTTAATACGGTAGTAGAGGTCTCCTCAGTGTATCTGAAACCAACGTCATTTGAGTTTATGGTGAGGGAATTTATCCTGTGACAGTGTCATTGTTACTAATGCTAATCCGGTTCCTGGAAGTGTTCAAGGCCAGGGTGGATGCAGCTCTGAACACCCTGGTCCAGTGAAAGGTGTCCGTGCTCACGTCAGTGGTTTGGAACTGGATGGTCTTTAAGGTTCCTTCCAACCCAAACCTCTCTATGATTCTATGAACATCTCCACTACTTCCTCCACGACCTCAGCATTTGGATCTGGACATTATGGTTTTGTTTCTTTACTTACAACAACAGCAAGGTTGAGGCAGGTGACATTATCGTCTTCTGTCCCAACAGACAGATCAGGTTCAAAACTAGCAACATTAGGCAACATGTAGGATATTGTGCCATTGCTTTCCGAGATGTTTTCTTTGGGCAAATATCGCACCCTGGAAATACAAAACACAAACACAGAATATTTTTAACCTTTGACTTTTGAGAAAACACATAACCATGCTTGACCAAAGGTTTTGAAAAGTTGATGAAAATTTTTTGTAAGATGAATGTTGAGTATTTTATAACCAGTGAAAGCTTCTCAATTTTTCATGTGAACATACGTAAAAGTTTCATTTTCTGCAAAATATTTTTCTTCTGAAAATATTTTTTTTAGTGCAAAATGCAAATGAAAAAAAAAGTACTTTTTATTTATATGTCATTAATGTACCTTGCATATTTTTATGTTTTGTTTTAAATTAATTATGTTTTGTCACATTTTTTCATAAGCTAATTACATGAAATGTAATTAGAAGGGGGTAACACAGGCTGGTTGATAAACATTCTTAAGTTTTGATCTGATAGGCATGTGTTGCAACAAAACAGATTACAAGTTAAACCCATAATACCACTTTGATAACATTTCATATGCACATAGAGATTGATAAGCACTCTTTCAGCCCCACTGAGATTGTCTCAGACATGCCCTGTCAGCAGATCTCTAAGATGCAAATCTCTGCTGCAGTTCCACCTTTAGTGCAACTCTCCCATCTCCTATCCTCTTGCTGACTGCTCTGTAAGGATGGCAGACAGCAGGCATTAAATCACTCAGCCTATGCTGTGCGTCCAGAAAGCTTATCCCAGCTCAGTCCCAGAGGGATCTTCAGGACACTGCATCAGATCTTCCAGCCTGAGTGTGGGAGGTACAAAAGATACAGCAAACATTTTCCCACGGTACAGATGCAGCCAGTTCAGGTGGGTCTTCTCTGAAGAGCAGCTGGATTTGGCTTCTCAGAATTGGTTTGTGTGCATATCATTTTAATTAATGGTCTAATGTGTAGAGCACCTACCAGAAAGTTGAGAGATTTTTCTTTCTAATTAATACTACTTCTAACTGGAAACAGAAGACCTAGAACAAGATTTCCCAACAGAATCAGGGGGACAGTTGTGTTTTCAAGTTTTTCTACAATATAATAAATTATTAAGTATTTAAATGGAGATTGACAGAGAGAGAGAGAGACCCAGTGTCACAGTTATCCAGGTAGACCAAATATTCCAGCTGACATGACTGCAGCCCTGAGAAGAGCCACAGTTGTAATTTTTAAATTAATTTTATCTACACTTCTGGCTGATTTGTTCCTGAGAAAACAGGCACAATGATCAGCACCAGAGTAAAACATTCCTGTTTGGTGGGAATTCCCCTTCTGCAGTAGTTCTTAACTGCTTCTTTTCCTAACTCCTGTGTGAAGATTTCCTCTGTCTCCTCAAGTATTCTATGAACCAAGATTTCTCTATTTCCAATGAGAAATAAATAGGCTTTCACGCATCAGAGCACCTAGGCTGTATATGCTGCAATGGATAACTACCTTGCAAATATAATATACATCCTCAAAGATATCAAGAAAGAAATATCCTCTCATTATAGGAAAGCAATTTCCTACCAAGAGTGCCAGGGATAGCTAGATATTGCACTTAATAACTCAGGAAGCATCAACTCATCCTATGTCAACATCACATCTAAAATAAAACAAATAACTAAAAACTTCCTTGAATGTGGGAGGACTGCTGCACCTAGGCCCTAGCTAGTACAATCAGAAAGATGAATGCTTTTCTGAGGAAAATTTGTAAAGAAAAAGCTATAGCTTTAAATAAGTCATATAGGAGAAAAAAAAAAGCAAACCACAAAATTAAAATAGGTATGAGTGATTCATGGCATCTGGCATATTTTCTTCTGTGTATAAAGCTGGCAAAACCCGAAAAGGAATAAATGCAACTGCCTCTGTGTTACTGGATACTGAGCAATAGATTTTCACAAGAACAAGCAGCTTTATATCCAATTACCTATTTCTATTTGTGTTTTCCTAATGTGAGACTCAATCCAGAAAGTGTCTGGGACTGCTGTGCGTAGCTGCAATTTAGGCATTTTTGTCAAGTCTAACTTAAGTGCGATGCTGGAATTTAAAAAATAAATTTTAACCCAGCAGAACTTTCTCAGACTTAAGCAAAATTTCTGATATGATGTCACGTATTCAAGGGTCCTTTCTTACCTGTATGTGTAAGGTCCTCTTTGTTCAAGTTTTGGACGAGCTCCTTCACTTAAAACCTCTGAAGGATTCAGCACATGGAAGATCCAAAATTCTCTGTAAACTGAACTTCCTGGTACAATCCAATTTTGATAAGCAGTGGTACCATTTACAATGACAGCTTCCTGAAAGTACAACAGTCAAAGCTAAAATTAACCACAAAAAAAACCCCCAAGTGACAAGTAGTATTTACTTTATGGATTATTGTAAAAGATTCCCAAGGAAACAGAAAAAAAGCATCATTATCATCAGTATGAGGCATACAGTGGTGCTGGCCAACATCTGAAGGCAGCCTGACATTCCTGCTCAGTGAGAGCAGAAGTGAGTCCCCTAAAGCAAATGACCACAAAGCTGATATAACTGCTGATGTACCCCGTAGCAAAATTTTCCCATTGCTGTGGTGGGGCATAGCCTTAGTTCTCAAACACTTGCTAAAGCCACTGATTATTTATAAAGAGAAAATCTTTGAGTGACTGAATGACACCCAGGAGGTTACAGAATTCATAAACTACTTTTCATACATTTGCAAATAGCCCAAGGGAGGAAACAAGAGTTATCTCTGAGCATTATTCAGGTACTAGATAATTATGCAGCCAGAGAAGTCAAATAGTGCTCCTGAAGGACTGGTATTTTGTCACAAAAATTTCATCATCAAAACTGAGACTTATAAGACATCTCTTTAGTTTTGGTAACATTTTGTTAGGAAAGCTTCCCTGGTCTAGGGAATCAGGGTAGAATACAGCTATAAGGACAAGACAGCACATCAGGAACCACACTAGAGGAACCAATAGCTTTAAGTCTGTGGCATTCAGCCATATGGTAAATGTCAATTCAGTCCTCAGGACTGTCCAGTGAGGAGAGTTTGAAAGCATGCTACCTGCATAGTCAGGGGAATGCCTGCTTTGCCTTGTCTGCATCAGGCCTCTTCTATAGGATTTTCCCAAAGTTTTGGGATAATGTAGTTTTTCCCTTTGGTGGTAAAAATTCAGAAAAGTTTTTTCAATAAGAAGGAAAAGCTAGGCTGCCTGTCTCCGACATAAAACATGCATTTTTTTTTTTTTAATTAGAGTGATTTAGTATGAATTAGATAATTTGCAGAACTTGTGAAGTCCAAGGAATTAAAAGGCTCTAATTTCTCTAGATAGCAAGGAAAGACATTTTAAATCAGAAGTTGTTAGATTTTCTTTCTAGTTTAAGTTTATGCCTCTAAAGTTTGCTTAACAATCACTAGTGTAAAGCACTGGGCTTGCTGTCTAAATATCTGCTATAATTTATGTGCAAAAAGGGAAGGAAACCTTGCCACAGCAATTGTGTTACAATCCCAAGGCCTTGCACGCAGACATTACAGCTAAAATTCTCTTAAGCCTTGTTTTGAAAACCTCAGAAGGTCAAAGACTCTATCACAGCTGTGATCCAGCATGGGATAGACCATGTCCTTGATAAAGAGGGAAAAGCTTACGGGATTCAGAAATCACTCTTGCAGGTCAGGATTTGACCTCCCACCTCTGTGTAACTTGGGTAGGGAAATGGTTAAGGATTCCTTGCAGCTATATGGTCAAGAGGACAAACTGATCTCTCTAGAAGACAATATTCAGGAACAGAGGTGAATAAATTTTCAGCCTTGTGACAACAGATCTATTTAATAGATCTTAAAGTGGTGTTACTTTTTAAAAGTTTTCTTCTCCCTCCATTCCCCTTCCCCTTATAACCCTTTGCCAGGGGTTAGAGCAGCTCAGAATGATGTGATGACTCTGCCACTGCACTCTGCCAGGTCACAACGAGTTACTGTGTGGATTTGCAGCCCACCACTCACTCTGTACTAATGCACTGTGAACACTCTCGTGGGATGCTCCAAGACTACAGCTGATCCAACCTGACAGTACTGCAGCCAAAGGGGCAAGTGGCTCCTGCAGTCCCCGGTACCTGATCTATGTGCCTCCCTCTTCCTTTGTGCCAGCTCTCATTCCTCAGGGATTTCTCCCTGTTGGACAGTAGGAAGATTATTTCCCTTTTTTTTTCTTTTTTTCTTTGTTCTGTGTTACCTTTCTACCAGTTATCTATTTGGCTCAGGGGTCTGTGTAGGGGGAACCAGAGTTAAAACAAGGGAAGCAGAAGGACAAAAGAGGGAGGGGGAGGAAAGGAGCAAGATCATTATTTTCAGTGGCATTCAGCCATTATTGTTAATAACATTTCTCCCACAAAGGAGGTGGGTTTGATTCTCTGTCACATACTTTGGGAGTGCCAATGGTGAGTTAAGGTGGAAGACAATCTAGAGCTCTGCCCTTATTCATGTCTTCATTTAATAAAACTAATATCCTCAAAACAGCAAGTCCTTGGTTTTCACTGTTTGATCGCAGGTGATCCATCTCTAGATATTACTCCTCTCTATGGCTGGTCATTTGTGTATTTCCCTATTAACATTGCTATGCTATGTTATGAAACATGGAGTAATTTTGGAAAGTGATTTGCAACTGATAGTACAAAAACCTTCTCAACTCCTTATTCAATCTGCATCAGCTCTAATATCTTACACAACAGTTAATTACTGTTAGCAAAAGTAGCTACACAAAATCTAATTTCTACATAGCCAAGTTCATATCGTGTCCTAACTGTGCAACATGGAGTGAAACCAGTGGGAATTTTTACATTTTTTTGTTTCTGTTACAATTTTCTCCCCACTTGATGTGGGTCAATTAGCAATATATAAATTCAAAGGAATGCTGAGCAGTCAGCAATAGAAGCTTGCTGTACTTTGAATTTACACTAAACTCAGCCATTATGATTTCTGACAAAGAAATATAAACTTTAAGACAAGATTTCTGTCTTGATGAAGGATCTGGCCAGATGGACAAAAAATGCCATTTTTCTGGGAACTGAGAGATGCCACAAATACTTTTGGCTGTAACAAAATTATTATTAGTGTATATGTCAGTCTGCCCACGTAAACTGGAGGAAACAAACAATACAATTGTGTAAATCTGAACAAGTTAGGCTCCAGAAAAGAATTTTGCAGCTGGAAGTAGGAATAGCCATTTATTACTTCATAAGTGATGATTATTAGCTTATTATGAGCCTTTCTATTCAAGTTTTGTTGGATTGAAACTTTTAGTCCTTTTTTAGTCCTTGATAGCAAAAAATTAAGGGAGCTAATCAAGTTTACAATTGATAATTCAGGAATATGAGTGGTTAGATCACATGTCCTGCTGAGAGCTAGAAGCTGCTTTAGCTTCATTTGTTTGCATAAAGAAGTGGCATATGAATGTTATGAACACAGTTTTAAATTAGAAGTGTTTCCAATGCCTCTGGCAGCTGATAAGATATAATCTGGCCAATCATAGATAAAAGATATATGTAGACAAACAGATGACTAAACATAATAATAACTAAAATGGATAGCCTTATTTCTAAAAATAACTGAGACTACCCCAGGGCAGCACTGAGGCATTGTGGCAAATCATACACCATTCTGTATTATCAATTCACTATGAATTCAATATATGAAGTATTATTATGTAACTTCTGTGAAACTCCTGAGCTCATGTACTCAGAGAAGAAGATCTTAGAGAAGTGTTGATAAAGATTTTTCTGGTGAATGAATCTGTTACCAATAGCTTTGAGTGGTTAAACCTAGCTAGAAACAAAAGTTGATAAGCTGAAAAATAAAATCATAAATGAAGTGATGGGAACTTTTCCTAAATAGATAATATTGTTTTAAGGAAGAAAAGCAAAAAGGAGTAACTGAGCCATGCCAAAATATCTTCATTCAACAACATCAGATGTAATCTTTCTGACTTGCTGTTTTGAACTCACTTTTTTTCTTTGTATTTTTTTATGATAATATCTAGTAATGATGATAACAGACATGCTACTGTGCAACTGAAATGTGTGGAGTCAGTTAAAAAGGTACATTTTGACAATGTCAAACAAAATATTTTTCATAAAGAACTCTGAAACTTTCCTGTTTCTCTATAACTATACAAAGGTTTATTTTCTAAGACCTTCATGGAAAGGTCCTTCCCCTCTGGATAGATTCAATGTTTGGGGAAACTAGAACTTTTGCCCTTTGGTCCTTAAATCAAAGAGACCTTTTAAGGGGGAAGTCTCCTTTCCATGAATAGTATCAGGGCTGAAATAGCTTAGTACTCCTCCTTCAGTGGATCCCTGCCAAGATGCTGCTGCTGGTGGTGTCATTTTGAGTGTGCTCTTCAAGTAACAGTTTCTTTAAAGATCCTTGAAAAAGACTCAGACAATATATATGTTGATTTAAAAAATCCCAAACAACCTGTCCCCTGCTGGAGGTAGGAGTTGAAACAACTTATCCAAAAAAGGTCCAAAACTAGAAAACACCGCGTGTTCTGTGTTGAAGCGTGGATGACTAATAATAAACTGGAACACTCAAGAGGTGACATTTGGGTGTTCCACATTACATGGACTTTGCTTGGGTTGTCCTCTCACAGACTGTTCATGGGTGGAACATGGCATCTGCCTGCTAGGAGATAAGAGCCTATAGCCTCAAAGTCTCTGTACGATTTTAAAGGGCACCTGAGATTACCCATACACCTCCAGATGCTTTCTCTTTGCTTCAACAACAGTATGCAGCCTTCCAGCATAATATATTCTGCAGTGTTTACTCAGGCTAATCTCACAATGAGTGCAATAAAGGAGAAATGAGGCCGGTAGAATTTGGTGAAGTGTAAAGATTTGTGCTCAAGAGAAGCACGCTTAGGCTTCCACTGTTAACAGAAAAGAACAGAACTATTGACTGCATTGATTTTTCAAATTAAAGTTCTCCCTATTTATTGGGAGATGCTAAGAGGTTTAGCTGGACTTGCTTGAGAGTAAATTGATGGTCATGTTATTTGACCAAATCTCAATGACAAGCTAATTTATGACAATTTGACTCATTACAGTACGAAGTGTCCTAAAACTGTTCAACGTTTGATTTTCTAATCCAGCAATAACATTTGATAGCAACTTTCATTTCCCCTATAAATATAGATTTGGTCTTACTTCATTGCTGTCAATTTGTGTAAGGAACTAGGATGTACTGAGATAGGATAGGCAGAGGAAAAACTAGGTGTCTTCTTTCAAGCTTTGACTGTGCAGAATTTAAGACAAGATTTTGAATTTAATGGTCGTATCTGAAACACTTTTTCGCTTTCATTAAAAATACGGCATTTTGAGTTTTGCTTTCATCCACTGGGTGAGAACCTAAGTTTAAATTTTGCCTCATATGAGTCCAAATGGAAATATCATAGAATTATAGAATCAATAAGGTTGGAAGAGACCTCCAAGATCATCAAGTCCAACCTTTGACCAAATTTCACAATGCCCACTAAACCTTATCTTGAAGTGTCAGATCTACTAATTTTTTTAACACTTCCAGGGCTTGTGATGACACCACTTCCCTAAGCAGTCTGTTCCATATAAATGCTTACAGGCCATATCTGAGAGAATAACTCACTCCTTGGGTTTTTTTCTGTCCTAGAGTCATTATTCTTGAAAAATTCCAAATAAATTTGTCATTGAAACTGAGCTGTTTCTACCAAAGATTTTATGTAAAAATTATATTTCCAAAAGTGAAATATTTCAGGAAAAAAAATATTTTCAGTATGCTGTGATCAGCAAACCTGTCTGGTTTGCAGTCAGCTTTATATTTATCTTAAATATAACTGCAGTGAATGACAAATTTGCTTTTATTAACAAACCTTTCATCAACATAATTAAATCATAATTAGTTATATTCAAGTTCCTTTTGAGCATAGGCTGAAATGATCTCATATTTCAAACGTTGTACCTTGGCACACCTTGTCTGAGAAGGAGTTGTCTTAAGAGTCTTTTGGTCTCACTGAACAGTCAGCATACTTAGTAGAAAGACAATAGTCTAGTATGACTTGTGCTTAGGGAAAAAAGTACTCTTTTACATAAATAAATAAAACCTTTACAAATTTACTCTGTTAGGTTTTGTATGATTACAGGTACAAATTTTCTTTTCATACACATCAAACAAGCTGCCTTGAAATAGGTACAAGGATCTAAAACATGATCACAATGCAGAAAATTATAAGGAGGTGGAGGGAAAAATTACTCCCTCCAATACTTTACCACTAAGGACTCATGCATATATAATTGAATATGTAGACATTTGCAAACCACGCTGTATAACTGGTTCATTATTGTAAGTAAACAGATGAACACATAATACTGCTAATAGATGTAATTCGCTTTCAAAATGCTTAATGGCATACGACAACACTGGATTAACTCAAAGTAAATATTTCACATGAAGAGATATACATTTCAGAATGATGCGTTTGCTAGAAAACCTCTCATTTCCTCAATATGGCAATCAAAATTATTTGCAAATATAGAGTATGACTTTTTTGTAAAATACTGCAAGGTGGTTGAGGCATTCTCTAGTGATATTTTTTTTTTATTCTTTAGAAGCTTGAAAAATTCTTGAAAATACAACAGTTGGAAAATTCCCCTACAGTCTGGCTTTCACTGAGTGGGATGATAAAATTAAGATGTTATATAGAGGCCTTTTTTAAAATTATTTTTATTTTTTAAAAAGTGATTCTATAATCTAGCCAGGGCCTCAACAAACAGTTTCACATTTCCTGACAGTTCATGAATCTACCTCCTCAATTGACTCAACAGCTGTGGAGCTAAGGGTAGTCTTCCAGAAAAGCCTTTGAATAAGTGTCTCCAAGATGTCCACAGCAGATGACTAGCAGGACTAAGCAATAGCCAAAGACCTGAAGCTTTCTAGATATTTAAATATTGGAGAACCCACTTTTGCTGCAGCGACCTCAAGGAGATTTTTGTCTCCGTAATGAACATGCCAGAGCTTCCATGGTCTTTCATTCCTGATTACTCCATGATTTAGACCCTCAGTTATATACCCTTTTCACCAAAGGTCTAACAAAATAATTTTTCATTTTACTTAAAAGATAAAACTAGATTTGAGATATAAAATTATCTAAAAAGTAGAAAAAAATTTGCCTGCCTGGTCTACAACATTCTACTTTAATTACTCTCCACACTTAAACCAGGAAGAGGTATTTGATCAGATGCTCCAGTCTTGTGGAGCAGACTGACTTGCATCATACAATCACAGAATGTGAATACATGAAGTGCAGGATTGGATTCTGCAGCAGAATACTGTTTAGATTATATTGCAGTAAATATAAGTGCACGAAATGAGTACCAAAATAAGAAAAAAAAATCCAGTAAAATAAATAAAGGAAAATATAAAGAAACTAGAAATAATCATAAATATAACAAACATAAACCCTAGTTACTTCTAAATTACATACTGAAAACACATCTTGAAAAAATATTTTGGATTCTAATGTAAGGCATGAAAAAGAGCAAGTAAGTAAACATGGCATTATAATTAATATATTTTTTAAAAATATTGCTGTAGCCTACATTTCCACAGAAGTGTGGAATTACAAAAACCAGGTTTAATAAAGAAAAAGGAAAAAAAGCAGAAACAGAACACAGATTTAACATTAATGACTATTCAATAACCACAAAACATATGGACCCAAAACAACAAAATCAAAAAACTTACCTTTTCTATTGCTTTGCCTATGAGGTTATCTCCAACTGGTATTAGGACTCCCCCAAAGATAGCCAGCACAGCACCGACGATGGCCCCAGTGAGGAGCCCACAGTTTCTGTTACAGCCCATTCCTCTCCTTTGTCAGGGAGCAGGTAGACAAGGTACTAGTATCCTTGCTGTAAGGCTTGATGCTTTTTCCTCACTTCTTGGTCCCAACAGACTCACTGATTTTCAGCAGAGAAGCTGTTAATATAAGCAAAAAGTGAACCAAAATCAAATTGCAAAGCTCAAAGTACAAAGTACATGAAATGCAGAGGGCAGGAAGATAACAAGTCCACAACAGCCAGCCAGTGGCCAGCTGCTGGCAAAAAAACCAAACAAGTTGCAGGTACTTTTGGAAAGCTGATCATCTATTACATGTGATTATCTTTCTTCATTCCAGTTCTCTAAACAGATTGATAAGTTCTTTCATTACCCTTTTTTTTTTTCGGCTCTGTTGCATTAGGGCAATCTGACATTGTTATTATTCAGCTGACACTCTTCCTGATGTAGACATCTCTGAAATCTCTCTCTGCCAAACAAGGAGGCCATGGATAGTTCTCTGATCTCAGCCTGCCATGCCCATGGCTCCCACTTCAGGCAAAACCAGGAGTTACACCATTCACTGTTGTGAGCTACTCAGGCTGTTTTCTGAATTATGCCAGTAAGAAAGTCCCCAAGGTCCATCAGCACCTCGGTGGGAACGGCAGTCCCTAAAGGGAGACACCTGTGAGAAGCCTCTTTCCAGATCTCTATCAGTCCACAGTCCTCTACTGAAGGAATAAAACTTTGTTTCAGGAACTTCATGACAAAGGCACAACTGGATTTTTTCCTTGAGCTGCATTCCTACCACCAAACCTCATCAATCCCAACTGCCTTACAGAACAGCAGAGATTTTAAAGTGAGTTTAGAGCTTGATCTTTGAAAGATGTGATACCTTTAATTTCAAGATTATTCAGTCTCAGAAGAAAAACATCTGCAATTACTCAGGAAAACAAGAGTTGTTGGTAATATGTATTAACATACCTTAAGACCTAGCCCCTGGTGAAAGAAGTAAAGAAAATCAGAATGGCACCAGTGCTAAAAGATATGGTAAAACATAAGCTCCTAGTGATATTTTTTCTGACTTGTTATCGTTTATGAATAATTTAGACAAAGAGGTGCCTAATTTAAAGTTTATTCTCGGTCAGGAATTAATCACATTCACAGAATTTGCAAGTTTGTTATTTGCTTTAGATCTCCAGTTAACAGAAAATCTCCTCTTTTCTATTTTAGATGCCACTATGTCCTCTTTATTCTTATCAATTTCTGTTTTTTAATATGTTATCATCTCTAAACAAATTTCAGCTGAGGTATTAGTTGCAGATTGAATGATGCATTCAAGGCCAAACTCAGAGAGAAAAGGAAAACAGAAAGGTGAAGTGGAAGAACAATGGAACAATGGAAGAACAATGGTTTTGCTCATGATGCCTAAAGGATTAAAAGGATTTCATGAATTTCTAAATAATAAAGAAGCTCTAGGAGTAGTGTGTGTTGTATTTTCATAATCAGTCATAAGATCCTATTATTAAAAAAAAGGACATACAGCATGCCCTAACAGACAAGTTACCATGGTCATCAGGCCAGGGATGTGTCCTCCTTTGTCTATCCAAACTCACAATTATATCACATCTGTACCTGGGACCAGACAGCTCCTTTTACCAGCATTGGATACCCACCTTTTCCAGACTCTTGCACCATCAGCACTTTATGGCTCCCTTGCCTTTAACAATGTCTATTTCTGTACATTTGAGCCCATTTGGTATGTTAATAATTTCTCCTTGGATACTTGCAAGCAGAGTGACCAAAAGACTGATTGCAACCTCAGAAAAATGTCCTTACTATAAAAGTCATCCAGTCCATCCATCTGCCACCAGGTCATTCCATGTGGTTCCCACTTCAAAGCTTTAACCTTTGATTGTTTTGCCTGCACATACAAGGGACCTAAAAGAAGCCACATTTGTCTTAAGTTTTTGACACTCGCTGGGAACTGAGAAGAGTCACTTTACATCAGTAAATCTGGCTTTTCTACTGGAGGTGGAACACCTTATTTGAACTGCACCTTTACTGTGTTGCTCTCCTCTCTACCAGCTCTGTTACTCTGCTTGTTTAGCAATAGAAACTCATCATAGAGGAAAAACTAAAAAAAAAAAAAAATCAGTTTTCTCAAACTTTTCATGAATTTTGTTGCACTTTTCACAAAGATAACTGAAAGTTGACCTAACGGAATTATAAAACTTTCAAGTTCATTAAAGACTCCTTGATAAAACGGATGGATACATAATGTGTTTACTGGCAAATTTTGAAGCAAACTTCAGCTAGAAATTCATTAGATCTGAAGAACTTATAAGTGAAAGTCACTAGGACCAAATTTCATATCTTTGTAGCTAGGCTCAGATCAAGATTTTTAGTTTGGCAAAGACAGAACTGTGATATGCCTATGCAACTAATTGGAAAGGTGGTGTGGGGATTTGAAAACCTGACTATGGTAACACATTGTAGCAAATCCAAGGAAAAGCAAAAAATTCTCAATTAAATCCCATTCTGAAAAGTATATATTTGATTTTTTGAGTTAATTTTTTTCCCCTAATACTATCTATTCTAGCAGATATTTTTTAAAGTGAGGAAATACACATTTTAAAATTAAAAATGGAAATTAGCTCTTTCATAAGTGTTTAAAGAGGTTTTTTAGACACCATCAGACTTTTTTTCTTGACTTAACTTCCATAAGCTTTTCAAATTCAACAGAAATACAGTCTCCACCAAGATACATTTCCATCTAAGTTTCTGCAAGCTTTTCCAATGCTTTTATTTTGTTTTAGGTGGACTAGGCATCCCTCATGAACATTAGCAATAAACAGCTAGAAAGCAACTGACTGCTAACAACTTGTGTCTATTCCAAGCTTCTGCAAATTGTAAAATATTCACCCTTCTCCCACCAAACACAATGTAATAGCAGTCTAGACATCCCAATTTATGCAATTCAAATTATCCATTACACAACTGCAATGAAGAGCACTCACACCATAACACTCAATTGGACATAGAAGTCAACAAGCTATTCTCATCTATCAGAACTGAATGTAAAATATAAAGATTAAGGTAGAAATTTCCCATAAAAGTGCACTTTCTGGGGTTTCATATTCAAGTGAATATTATGTACCCTAAGCAGAATAGAAAATACCATAACAAAATTAGATCTGATCTATGAAACTATAATATCATTTAAACTTAGATTTGACAACAGGATTAATAAGAATATTTAGCCCATTCTAGAGTGCTGGACATGTACTTTTCAGTATTGTTTCAAACATCCTTCACAAAATATTGACAATGAAAATGGTCCATTCAAATCTCTGAAAAGGCAATTTATAAGCAACTGTATAGTAGAAGAGATGCAAAATGTTATTAAATTCTTTTTGCACTACTTGACTTAGACTTCTGTACATTTCAGTTTAAAACAAGTCCTTATAAAACTCAAATAATTTCATCTATATTTTTTTAATTGTTTCTCCAGCTCTAATAGTAATTTTCAAACTTTGTTTGACATGGTATTACTTCAATTTTGAAACAGAATCATCTTTATTGCCCCAAATGAGAGCAATTGGTGGTGAAAAAGCAGTGTGTATAGTGAAAATTAAAATGTGTCTTGAAAATTCCTATTAAGAGTTCCAACACAATATCATAATATAATTCAATTTTTTCAAGGTCAGATGGAGGACCTAAAAATCCTGAAATTATTAAGAGATGCATTTGCAGAGAAGAGATTATTTCTGCAATTTTTTAATATTTGATGTACTTTGAAATTACGGTTCCAAGCTTTTTTAATTGCAATAGAAAATGCTAGAAATCTCACTTTAAAAATCTGCATTTCTTATAAATTCACATGACTCCAGAACTGTAGTTTGAAGAATATTAAATATCAAAAGATAGAATGCAATTGGGAAAGGCAGCAACACTGAACATAAAATACCACTGTTATCATAACAACAAAGCATTTCACTAATACATGTACAATTTCACTCCTTCTTGCAAACAGCTTTGCAAAATGCTGCCTTTTTTTTTTTTTTTTTTGGATTACAAATAAACATTTTCAAGAGCTGCTCACCAAATGACCTTTGAAGTATTTCAAGAGGAAAACCTTCTGATTTAAAATGTTGTATCATATGACTCACCTTGAATAAGGGCAACTGATTTTTCAGCTCAACATACAAGTACTTAACACATGACTTGCATCAAGTTACCAGCAGACAAGCAGCTAAACCTCCCCACCAAGCACATAGGCTCTGAACTCTGAGGGAGTGTTTATATATTCCAAGAGACGTCAGTTCCCTCTTTATCTTTTTGCCAGAAGAAAAAGTTAAGTTGTATTGGTGCTGGGGGAGGGGGTTATTTTTACAGTCTGACTAAAAGCCACTACCTACATCGCGTGGTAATATACTTAGCAACTGCAATCTTTATCAAATTTTGATCCAAGTGAGTCAAAGGTCAAGGAGACAAAAGGGCAACTTACTTATTTGGTTCCTAGTCACTTCTTTAATATACATTTGCTTTAAAACTGCTCACATTAGCAAGTTATTATCAACCAGTTCCTGATAGCTTCTTTAAGATACAGAATATTTTTAAATATTCTTTTCTCTATAACATGGTCTGATATATATGTATAAATAAAACCTTACTAATGCAGTCATTCTCTGTCAAAATACAGACTAAACATCTTTTCAGTTTAATCATCATGACAGTGTATTTGAAAGTAGTGAGAATCAGAAAATGTTAGAATATTTTTAAGGAGATTTTTTTTTTCAGATACTGGATTACAACATTTCCTTGCAAAGTGCTAAGGCTCTTCCTCTTTTACTGCAAGTTCCAACTCATCATATGCTGTGATATTCTGTAATATTCTGTGATAACATCATGCCAGAAACTTCTTTTTCTGAATGTATCTAAAAATTAAATTATTTAATTTTACACTGTTATCTCTGTCAACCAATATGTCACTTCATCACAATGTTTTCTAATAATGAACAGTTTGCCAAACTTTTGAACAAATATTTTCTAAATATCTCCTCCTCTCAGGTGAATTAAATGAATGCATTGTTTTAAAAGATTCTTCTGGCAGCAGCAAGAGGAAGTGATCTTTACTTGGCTTAATTATAAGAGAGAAAATATTCCTAAAAATAGATTATTAGGTCCAGACTTTCAGGGTACAGCACTGAATAGTTTGTGATTCCCATGTTTAGTATTTGCTGTTTTGACTGACTGTTTGCTGTTTTGTTTTTTTTCACATTGCCCTATTAGGAATTTAGGCTTTTGTGGAAGAATCTTCCTTTTCCTAATCTACTTCTGCTAAATAAATCTAAAATGGGTGAAGATTAATGAATTTGAGGTTTTTATCTCCTAGTAGTGAAGGCAAGACTGAAAGTAAGCCTGGCCTTTTGAAGGAAAACTCTTATAGGGGAGGCTGTGTACAAGGCTCGCTGCCAGGGAAAATTAGTGACCCTGGCTAACTCCAGTTTCACATCCTTGAAAAGTGCAGTACATTTGTTTTTCCTTTATTTTGTAATTAAAGAGTGGAATTTAAACACTGAAAGAAGCAGTTCTCCACACTACGCATCCCATGAGCTGCTTTTATGAATATTGTCATTAATTGTTTCTATTGGATATCTCCTCATGTGATACTCCCTTGAGGATACTCTTGTTTGGGATCCTCCAGCTTTCCTCCCAGGCTGAACTGCCTCTTTCACTGCTGCCCATGAAGGAGGTCCCTACCACGTTCATTTTCTGCAGTGTATGGGAGTCACTGTGCACCCTTCATGATGAAAATATCTACTGATGGGTTTTTTTGGAATCCTAAAGGCACTAATGCTGATGTAATGAAGTTCAGTTTTTAACATAAACGTGCTGAGTTGTAACACCTAATTTTGTGACTTATAATATCCTATTATCATCCTACATAAGCACAATCTCTCCTAGCAGCAGTGCTTGGCCAGGAAATGAGGACTGCCTGATTCAACTGCAGAAAGCTATAAGGACTGGGAGCTCAGAGAGAAGCTGTGAACTTTTGGATGTCAGTCATTCTTTTTCTTAAAAACAAACCAAAACAAACTATAAGTACTTAATGGTCCTGTGTTCTTTGGCTTCACATCAGAGTTCAGAGGTTATAGAGGGGAAAGTAGAGACATACAGCAACACAGCAAAGACACAAAAAACAAACAATTATGTACTTCATCGGAGTCCCCAGTGGTGCAATAACAAAGAAACTGCCCCACCAGGAAAAACTGTCAAGAAGGAGAAATAGGGTAAATGACACACACATACGTGACGAAGACACAGAAAACTGCAGGAAGCATAAAAAGAGAAATGCAGTTGTTAACTCCAAATGAAGTCCCCCCACATTTCCTGGAGTAAACATGCAAAAATGTAAAAATGTGCAATATGCCACCACCTGCATAAGACTTGACCCACTGCGTGTATTGGAGACTGTAGAAGGTATTGTTTTATAGGGAGTGAAGCAGCACCTGATTTATCCATCCAAACCAAATTTACTTCACTTCTTTTGAACAAGAATCTCCCCTAGAGTGAACATGGGCAATCTTCAGGTATTGCCCATAAGGAACATGAGTATATAAGACACAAATTATAAAATAATTATATAGAACTAATATTTTTTCCTGAAGTTTGTGTTCACTCTTTTTGTCTCATAGTGACTGCCATGTTGCACCACCTCATTTTCCAAAAGGAGTTCCAGAAGGAGTTCCAAACGGAGTTCTATAGGTCAGGAATAGTCACTTCACATGATAAGGAAGTAAAAAGATATTTCAGTTGTTTTGGTTTTGCTTTTAATATCTTAAATCTAAGCACCTAAAATAAAAGAAAGGCATAGTTTCATATTAATAATTTTTTTGTGTGTATAATGTTATTTTCAAATATTTGTTGCAAATAAACTTATCCAGCTAAAAGCAGACAGCTGGTCTAAGGAAGAGGAGTCGTTTCCTCTCCTCTCAATGGAGAGGAATGAACACAACTCATCCCATGTAATTTAAATGCTTATCTTAGGCAAGAATATATGGGATCGTAGAATCGTTAAGGTTGTAAAAGACCTCCAAGATCATCAAGTCCAACCTTTGACTAAGTAGGACTATGCCCACTAAACCATATCACAAAGTGCCATATCTATTCAGTTTCTGAACACTTCCAGGGAATGCATATCCTTTAGAGGTACTGATGTCTCTCTTTTAACTGCAGAGAATCCAAACAACTGACTATAATTAGACATCTAATGATTAAAAGGTCAACATTAGAACAATTCCACTAAAACTCTCCAAACAGATCCTTCAATTCTACTCCACATCAGCGCATCATGCTGACAGTAGCACCAGGACACCATACAAGGTTCTGCTAAATGCATGCATGTTGTGAAACAAGAAGAAAATGCAAGAAGAAAACTTCAAAATATTTACTACCTGGCATTAATGGAAATATTGGCCAAAGATTGCAGACATGGTGTAGCATTTTTTTTCCAAGCTCACATCACAGACTTTTACTGCAGGTGTGTTGGCCTTCAAGGCTTGCCAGTGCATGCCCTGAAGCATATTCCAACCACTCATATCAAACAGTTTTCAATCCCCTGAAAAAAGATGCTCCCAAACATGCATCAATACCTGATTTCTCCTCACAAGAGCTTGGAAGACTCATTCCAAACTGCTGTGTAGCTCCTTCATTACCCACTAAAGACTCCCAGCGGTAGCTTTCCCAGCTCTATGAAGTGTTAGGACCTAAGGTGCTGTCCCTTGTGATTCTCAGTGTGTCCTGACGATATGGAAAACATCCTAAAATACCAACAGCTCAAGCCAACTTGGCAGCAGTACAGTGGAAACTGTGATATAATTGGCTCCTGTCACTGATGAGTTCCTCTGTCAAACTGTAACTAGGTTCTTTAAGGGGAAAGTGGGTGATGGAAGACCCAGCAGTTGCTTCACTTTTTCTTCCCTGGAAATATTAATTCTGAGCTCTTCTTCACTGATTGTGGATTCATATGAGAGTCACTCAGGGCATGGATAGGAAGGAATTTAGTACAAAAGAAGTGAATGCAGAAACTGTGATATAATAATATAGGTTTCTTGTGAGTCTGAAACAGCAAGGAGGTATAAAAATCTGTCATTTAAATAGCTGGGTCAGTCTATTAATGCTAGAGACCTCTCTCACTGAAACCTAAATGTTGCCCCAAGAATCAGGATTCATCACCCAATGTGCAGTAAGTCAGTCATGCAGAGACCAAGGTATTTGTTTATTCAAGATTTTCATAAATTTGTGTGCTAGGTGGTAAGTCCACAAAGCTAGCATATTGAACAGAAAAGACAAGAACTCTTTATATGCTGTTAATTTTTATATATTCTGCTTATCTAATATAGTCATTGTTTACTCCTTGACTATTTCTGGTTTTTGCTGATCTGGCTCCTTATCTTGGAGAGCTTGGTGGTCATCAGCGTTTGCTATTGTATTATTGTTGAGCTAGGTTTGTTAGTTTCTTCTTATCTTGGGTGTTCTGCGTCACCTTTTGGTTTCTTCTTATCTTGGATAACCTGCAGTAGCACATTCTTTTAACCAAAATTTGTTATTCCACTGAGTCTATGACATTTCAAGCAGGTCAGGCCCTAAACTTTAATAAGGCAATTCTACTGACAAAAAAATTGCCTTAAACTTCACAAGGAGGGTATAGAGAGCAAACTCCACTGGTAGGAAAGAAAAATTTTTAAGCAGGCATCTTCTGAAAGTCAAGAGAAATTTTAAAAATCTTGTCCCTACTTGGATATATTCTACTTCTTGCAAAACTCTTCTCTTTGGATCAGAAGTCACAGAATAATGGAGTAATTCTAAAATCTTTCACCAGTGCAATAACTGGTTGAGAAATAGTCACCAAATGAATCATCTCAGACAATGTCACTGCCTTTGACGAATGACTGGGTAGTCCTTTGTTAGTTTTTGCCTACCAACTACACTGCAATTTTGTCTCTGTAATAATTAAGAACAACAAACGTACAGGGGATTTTTACATCTGTGAAGACCTAAGTTTAAGGTCAAATTCTTGATGACTTTTCAAGTGTTGACGACCTGTGAAATAACTGAAACCCTTTTCTTTCAGTTCACCTGTTCCAGACCTGGATAAATGTCCTTGGTCTGAACAATGTGCAGAAGATCTTCCCTAGGACTTAGTTCAGCCTCAAACACCAAAGCCAAAACATGAGCCTACTGCTAGGAAAAGCCCTGCTCCTTATCAGGCCAGCACAAGAAGAAACCTTTACTGAAGCCATCCCACGTCCTGGGGCAGCTGCCAAGCCCCACTTTGAGAATTAGAATTGGTGGTTGGCATAGTCCCACAGGATCCAGGCCTCTGCCATCCAGACATATGTTTTCTACCAGTAAAAATAGGAGACACAGCAAATCCTCTTGAGAATTAATACAGGCCCAAGCCCTTCCTGAATAAGTTTTGTCCCTCCAGAGGAAATCTCAGAGACTATGGCAGTGGCAGCATGAAGCTGATGGAAAAGAAACACTGTGAGAAAAGCAGATTTTCTCCTCCAGCTTGCAGCAGAGCTGCAGACTGGGGTGGTCTTGCCTGGCACTCAGGGTGAGGGGAAATACTCAAGTACTTTACAGAACACGTGCTCCTACTGCCATAGAGTTTCTCACCTTTTATAGCCTTTCCCAGTGGATATGGTTAATTAGACTTTATTTAAACTACTTGATTGTATAGAAAATTATTTATACAAATTTTCTTATAGCAAAGGATGTTTTACTCTTCTTTATTCTAAGAGCTAATGTGATGCTCTTTTGTGTGTGATAAAAAGGGGATTTTTTCCTTTTTACACAATTTTCTTGACAAGATACTTAACTACCACAATGAAACAATATAGGACACACACAGAAAGAATACCAAAACCCCAAAACTGAAAAATAAAATCACCTTAGCCCCAAGAGATATCCTGGCAGAAGCTGAAGTTCTGAAGAGATTACGGAAAATTGTGTAGAATCACTGTGTATTAAGAAACATTAACAGCTCTGAAGAACAGAGCAGTAGCAGTGATTTCTGAGCACTAGCAATGAATGCAAGAAGGAACTAAAAAGTATACTGAACTTCTCAGATCATGTAATTTTTTGCTCCTAAGATATAACATTATCCTGTCAGATGAAAACATGATACAGAAATATGCATATAACTATCAGTTACAAAAAAAAAAAGAGAAAAAAAAGTAGTTCCAAAATACAGTAATTTAACCCAAAACCCTTACATTTCGGATAATTTTCCTGGTTGTGCCAATTATATAGAAGCTTCTGAAGTCTCACTTGAGGAAAAAAAAAAAATCCCCATACTAAAAAACTACAGACAACACATTTATTATGAATAGGATATTTTTGCCAAGTAAATATCAGTTATTGTATTAGTTGTTCAGAGACTCAGACCACTAAAATAGCACATGACTATGCTGTATTTACTGAGTCAATCTCAGGATTCTCATATAAAAATAAATTTCTATTACATCAGCATAATTATTGCACACAAATTATAATTTTAAATCGACACAGAAATGCAGATGAATGCCTTTTACCCTAGTGAAAAATTACATAATTCCCATAATTAATAATTACTACAGTATTTCCAGATGTTCTTTTATAACATGGTTATTTAATGCATACAGCCATAAATTTGATATCTTCATTAATAGTTTTTTTATAACAAAGGTATATAAGATAATGAATCACAGGAAAATTATTAATACACTTGTTGCACTTTAAATATCAATATATTTATTTTTAATTGCAGCATACAGTGAAACATTAGGAATATGTACAATATTATCAAGGTACCAATATGCAAGTGAAATCATTTGATTACCACTATATTTACTCTTTCTAAATTCTATTCTTAGAGCTATAAACAGTCAAGAAATAGAGCCTGGATGACATCTGTCTTTGCTTTTCATAACTAGCAATTAAGAGCATTTTGCAAGTTATAAGATGCAATAGTATGCTCACAAGAAATAAATACAATATCCAACTGGGTGCTGAGAAACTGCCTTTAGCCCTGGAGCAGGGTCACGTACCTGGATGGAGGGAGAGCTGCTCTCACTGCTCTTGCCACCATGAGCTGAAGAGATGCAGAAGAGCCTGCAAAGTTATCTCCTTATTCACAGAAAAATCAAGTTGCTGTAGCAACCCAAAGCAACCCTGTTGCCCAGTGCCCTACCAGCCAGTTGATCTTTCATCATCCACAAAGAGAAACAGAAAGTTGCACAGACCTTTTAAACCCCCTGATAGCTAAGCTGTCTAAAGTGATAAGGAACTATAAAACCTGGGAGCCCAAGATAATACTTTCTCACGCTTGTGCTTTGCAAGAAAGACCAGCTCCAAGAAATCATTCCAGGACCAGCCTTTGCCTTTGATCTTTTTACCCCCTGCGATTCCCGGTACTGGGAAGCAATGTATCAGGTCCCTGTTGCCAATCCAGAAGAGTTTAATTGACATTGCTCTTTGCAGTAACTCTTTGCAAACACAGTCTAATCCCAGTTAATCCCCACAATGTACTGGAAGCCAGGTGAAATGTGTCATATTAGAGATAACTCTTCCAATTTGGGCTTATTACATTTACTTACACAAAACACAGAGACAGTTCAGGATGAGGGGTCCCAGCTGTGAGTACAGCTGTTCAAATTTACAGGACTCCTTCTAGCAACTTCCACAGGCTTTGGTTCAGAACCTGGTTGCCTAAATGAACATCTGAGACAAGTAGCAGTGGTATTTCTTCCTCTGCCAGTCTTTTTGGATTTTTGAGAAATCCTTTCATCATAGCAAGGATGATACTTTTTTTAAAAAATTACTAAGTTTTAAGCACTGTATTATTTTTTTTTATTTTAACAGTGATTTGAGGCACCTCCCTCCAGACAGTTACAGCAAATAGCAACAGTGAGCAGCCTGCTGCCAAGTACTTTCATAATTAAGATAAAAGCTGTCCCAGAGGATTAACAGGACCCTGGAGGTGAGTCAGTATAACAGGAGCTATAAAACTACACCTACATGTACTAACTCAAGAGGCATCCCATGGCATAAACCTCTTCACCTGGCTTTCTATGAAATTTCTATTTCTCTATAGTTAGTCAGAATATAAAATTACAAAGGAAAGGTAGAAATCAAAAAATGTTCCTGAAACTTGCATTGATCTGGATATTTTCTGACCTGTCCTCTTATATAAATGTTGTTCTTCTACCTTTGGTCTTCTTGGAGTCCTGTTGGTTGCTTCCTGTGTGGCTTTCCCAGCTGCAGCCTCCAGCTTGTTGCCAGACTTCCCTTCTGCCTTCCTTTCTACATGTGCTTCCTTTTACCCACCCCCCTTTCCTTCTCTGAGAATCTCCTCCCTCCTCCAGCTCTATGTATACCTCTCTTGTCTTCTACCCTATCATCTCAGCAGTCACTCCTCCACCAAGCATCTCCTCTAGTCTGTCTCCTCCCCCCTTGAATTATCCTCCAGGGTATTTTCCCCACTCCCAGAATTTACAGCTTCCCATCAATTCTGTCCTTGTTCCCTGGCATGAACATTCATATTTCCCCAATTCCTACTTTTCTTCTCCTTCTGCTTGATGTTCTGGTATATAAACTTCTCACACCATCAGTTAATCAAAAAGCTCATTGTAAATGAAAACCACATTTATCAGTGTAGTCCTAGTATCAGAGAAGTCCTACCTGAAAAGGTTAACTATGAATAATAATTTTAGTTTGGTAACTTAATACTGAAGTGTATTCATGTTTGTGTTCCTTCCTAAAGCCTCAGAATAGTAAAGCCCATGATATTTCTGCCCATTATCTATTTCTCTGCCCAGCTGTCATTCAGCACACTTTTTGAAGTCCTTCCACTTCTAAGAAAATTAATACTGAACAGCTTCAGCCATACACAAAGAAGCAGATGGGCCAGATAAGAAAAAAAAGCTTCATCCTCATCTTACCTGCACCAGAACTGAGAGAGGATCTGAGACGAGGCTGGGAACAGCTCAGACTTCTCTGGATGCAGGGTCAGGCAGGTCCAGTGGTGAAGCAGGCATATTGGACTACCAAAACCAGTGTTGTGCCCTTCCTTCCAGCCCACAACAGCTAGAAAGAAAATGGGATGTATCCTTCATCTCTTTCATAAGCTTTGAGAAGTCAGGGCACTCAGTGGTGCTTAGCATTTAAACACAATCCTTAAAATTATATAGGATAAAGATGACAGAATTGTAAACATGTCGTCACAACATGAAACGCTCCAGGCATGTTTGTGGCAAGGCACACACCCTCCATATAATTATACTCAGGCTTCTCTGTTTTAAGCAAAAAGTAACAATAGTTACTTATCAGATTCTCAAAATGGTATTGGAGAGGATTCAGCAGGACACTCCCAAGACTTTCTGGGTAGTAAGAGCCACAGAATTACAGCCATGTAAATACTCTGTCCCTCCAGCTTCTGGCAGATCCTTTTTCCATGCTGCACTTTGCCCTGTTTATGGTTTTTCTAATTAGTTTTTCACCAGTCCTTCTTTCACAATTCCTTTTCTTGCTGCAAGATTCTAAAATGGACCTCTCTTCCTCTCCCCAAGCCCCACTACCAGGCTGTCTGCTCACCTGCTTTCATAGGATAATTGACCTACTGCCATTTTTCACCATGAAAGCACCCTGAAGAAGACTACCTTTTCCTTGGAAACTTCCACGTGTGCCTCACTGAATTGCGTGTTGCTGGTGGGATTTGGGCCTATTTAGAACTTTGAAATTGTGTTGTGATTCATTGCAGAGCCCTAATCAAGCCATACTTTTCATACCATCCAGGTTCCTCACCTGAAGAACGTGCCATTAATATAGGCCTATTTCTTTGGCATGTTGTCACACCTTAGTGTACTGCTTAAACTGAGGTGCTTTCTGAGGTGCTGCAGACCTTTTTGATGTGGCTACTGTATTTCTATTGTACCCTTCATTTTCTGATGAGGAAATCTATCCATAAACAGTTTTCCACTTTTACAGCTATCCCTCATCTAAATACCACTTCAGTACTTCTTAATTCACATTATACACCGAGCATGTGCCCAGTGCATATTTTACAGATGGGACAAGAGCAGCTTCCTAAGTATAGCCCCAATGTAAATGTTTTGGCTATCGGGTACACATCACCTGATTTCACTTCCAGATCTTTCTGGATCACCTGAAAACATACCTTGTTTGGATCTTACAACTCAAAGAATCAAAATCCAGCATAAATTTGCCTATAAGTGTATAGGTGACATCTTCCAATTTACTGCAGGAAATCTTCATGCTACTGTTGTTCCCTGCAATGAAGATGATGTGCAGGACAACTGAGCCCGTGCACTGCTTCCTGTCTTTGAACTTCAGTAAATTTTTTCAGGACTAAAGGTTAACAATTTTTAGTTTAAAAGAAAAACAAACAAACAAAACCAAACAAAACCCACCCCAAACCGCAAAACAAACAGCCCTCCCCACAAAAAACCAAAACAACAACAACAAACAAAAAACAAACAAACCCACCCAAACAAGAAAACCCCCCCACAAACTAGCAAATATCATGCAACAGAATATCATGCAACAGGCCATATTTCTTTTTTCCAGAAAAATCTTTAGTTCTGAATCAATATGCATTTTGTGAAGCAGAGGAAATGACCTGCCAGTCTGGGTGGGATTCATCTTTTTGCAGTTAGTTGTCCACATTGTAGACATCTGAATGTCCACCCAGAATCCCTTCATTGTCTACAGAGAAAAATACACCTTTCTAGGACTTAAGTCCTCTCATCTTTTCTATATGATACATTAAAAGCAGTTCTCATGAGCTATCTGCCACTAATATCTCTTGCTTTGCAAAAAAAAAAAAAAAAAAAAAAAAAAAAAGGAAAAATATTGAGCATAATACCCACAAAAAAGCATGCAAAAATGGGCTCCAAAATTTTGAAAGAATTTCAGGATTTCAGAAATATCTCCTATTGAAACTCATGAGACTTTAGAAGGGAGCAGAAACAAATAAAATCATAATATAAACTTCATCTGACCTGCTCTAATCCTTATTTTGTTAATCAGACTTATTTAACTCTGGGATTTACTTGCTATGGAAAGAGTTTGGTCCTGAAAAAGTGACTGTAGTTAGTGAGACTTGATACAGTGACATAACTTGAATTTAAAGAACCCATGAGCATTGTTCCTGGGTTTTGCTCAAGGGAATTTCATCAAAGAGCTTATATGACTCTTTATTAAATAATTTTTATTCTGGTCAAACATTCCGCACTTCCAATGCATGAAGCCTAAACTTCATGGGGTGCTGATGGAATTCCAAACAGTGGTTTACTTCACGCAGTTTAAGAGGCACATAATGGAGCCGTCACATGAATTAAACAGTTATGGATCTAAATTAATTAGATACTAAGATATAAATTGGTTCAATATTAAGATTTAGCAAGGAGTGTGCTAGTCTAGACACACTATGCAATGCTTAGTGATGTTAATAAAATAATATTACAATGATGAATATTAGAGATCTATGTCTGTTTGTATGGCATCTCCAACAACATGAAAAAATGGGAGATAGTGCTGCCACATTTGTTTTCAGAAACTACAACAGCATTACATGAGTAATTGATGCTTCAGGTAGTATAACAAGTAGGATAGCAAGATTACTTCTTTTGAATGAAAAATCAAAATAGTTCCTGAAAAGTTCAGTAGCTCAGTCTTTGGCAAGAGAAATAAACTCTTATAAAGTTTATAAATTTTAGAGCCCTTGACAATGGTGTTTTACATGCCTTTTGTCAAGAGGGAGCCTAATAGTCTCTAAAGTAGTGAAAAAAAAAAAAAAAAAGTGAAATTTATATACTGCTGCTACTTCCTGTACATGTTCAAAAGTCAAAAGTTAGTCTGAGTTTAGAAACTAAAAAATGTTGTACTTCCTTGTTTAATAACAATCCATCTGTGCCGGGTTTACTCAGGTATTTGAGTGTTCACAGAGTATCTACAAAGCCCAGGGGAAAGTCAGTGCCAAGTCCAGGCGGTGAGACTGGAAACTCCCGTGGTGCTCACCAAAATGTCAGGGGAAGAATTTTACCTCATCCTGTTGCCCACATGCCCAGAGTTAGTGACATCAATTGCCTTCTTCTCTGACTGAGTTGAATTTTCAGAGCCATTCAGATACAGAAGCCAGACCAAGTGATATGTCACAGGAATCCAAAAGTATTTTGCATTAACAAAGTAATGAAGTTACATAAATATAAGGCAGATGAAAATCAGAAATTCTTTGGTATTATTCAGTTTTTCAGAGATAAAGCCCATTTATTTCCATGCATTTTTTTTTCAGTCTCAGCATGCCTGAAAACAGCATTTCTGCTTTATTTGTAAAGCAAACGCTGCTATATACTAATGTACATAAATCCCAAAATTGTTATTCTCAGAAGTAACAAATTGTACTGGATACCTTGAAATTTACATAGCTGCTTTATGGAGATTGCTCATTGTCCCTTGAAA
Organism: Empidonax traillii; assembly: GCF_003031625.1. Lineage (NCBI taxonomy): Eukaryota > Metazoa > Chordata > Aves > Passeriformes > Tyrannidae > Empidonax > Empidonax traillii. The sequence goes on from NW_020955378.1 coordinate 1,017,951, forward strand.
AATCAGATCCCTTTCAACTGAAATTTCTATGTTCCTCAAAACAGAGACATTAGCATTGCCAAAAAACTTTTAAAATATAAAATTCCTGATTACTTAATAATTGGAAGTGTTGTTTGTCTATATAATGTGTACACAGTGTAAAAATAAAGCTGTTGATCTAGATTATTTTTATTTGCCAAATAACAGTTCCTTGTAATAACGGGAAAACCAAAACCAAACAAACAAAGCCCCCAAACAAACAAACAACCCCCCCCAAAAAACTCAGATCTAGATTGCTTAGGTGGATAGTTCTCTGCTCTCTCTCAAAAAATAAACAAAAAGACTTTCTGTAATTTTTTTTTAGCCACATAACTCAAAATTTTGCACACCAGTCAGATGGATTGTTCCCAGCAGAACATTACTCAGTACTTAGTTCCTTTCCTACTGCAAAGATTCTTAAGATTTGTTTTTCATCTGAGCAGACTTAAATTAGCTTTCATTTCTTTGGCCTCTCACTTTTACAGATACAGCACCTTTGTTTGGAAAATAAAACACCTTCTGATTAAAATTTAAGACTGAACATGCCTTGTCTTTTAAACAAGTATTGACTTCCAGTATGGCCAAGGTATTCTTCAGCACATCTTTCTTGGAACATCTCTGTCTTGAAGTTCTTAACAATCAGGCCACAGGTCTATCAGCAGAGGATACCATTAACATTAATGTCTTAAAATGTGAATTTATTATTTACAACTCTTATATTTTAAGCTTTTATATACAAATATAAACTTCACCAGTCTGGTTGTTGCACTTCTGAAATAAAGGATCCTTTAATAAAGTACACCAATGCCCAGAATGCTCTTGCTTTCTTGAGACACCATTCCTCTGTGAAGTGAGCAGTGAACCTGATCTATTTATATGTTGAATAACCATTCTTTTATTTCAACATTTTCAAACATAAACAGGTAAATGAAACTTTCCTCTGTGGAATATGCAGATTTTCTAATTAATGAAAAGCCCAAATAAAAACCTGTGTTCAAAATTGTCCAATACTGCATTATTATTAGGATCAGAATGTAGAATCTGGTGTGAAAATCGAAAATGTCTGTATCTTGTGCTCAAAGATCATCTGCCCTACTGAGCAGCTGTAATGAAACTGATTCCTGTTAAGTTAGGAAGATCCTGAACAAAATGTCACAAGAATGCTTTTTGCACTTTGTGAGGACTTGGAACCACACATGGTGCACTTTGGGTCTCTAATGGCTCTGGCAGTAATTGTGGGAAGAACAGCAGCGATGCAGGAATGTAAGAAGCCAAGTGCAAGAAACATTTTGGGACTGAGACAGAACTTGGCGTTGCACAAGTCATACTTAAATGAGTGCCAAGAATGACTATTCAAAGGCCACTAGCCCAAAGATACTTGGCCTCTCTTTCCCCTTTTAATCATTTTGTTCCATACACGTAGAAACAATACCTAATTGTAGGAAAGCTGGGAGGCAATTTTTAAATCCAACGAGTATGTAAAAGGGTAAAGGAAACTCTGATGTTAATAATGGAGAACAACACATTAAGAAGTACTATCTGAACAGCCTCAAGGGACTTGACAGCAAATTGACTAATAACCCTCAAGCTTGACTATGCTGTGGAGTGAAAGTAGGAGATAAGTAAAGATTCAAAGGAGATGGTAAAAATAACTAAGAAAAAAACCCTTGACAAGTGGGGTGGGTTGACTCTGGCTGGACACCAGGTGCTCACCAAGCTGCTCCATCATTCTCCTTCTCAACTGGACATGGGAAGAAAATACATTAAAAAGCTCATACGACAGTGAGAGATCATTCACCAATTACTAACAGGCAAAATAGAACCATCTTTGGGAAATTAATTCAATTTATTGCCAATTAAGCAGAGTATTATAATGAGCAACAAGAACAAATCTAACCCCAAGTTCCTACACACACCTTTTTTCTGGACTCCAAACTTTTTTGCGTTCACCCCCTCAGTGGCACAGGGCAACAGGGAATGGGGTTGGGATCAGTTCATCACGTCTCTGCAACTCCTCCCTCTGCAGGGGGAGGACTCCTCCCACTCTTCCCCTACTCTAGTGTGGGGTTCCTCCTATGGGAGATTGGCTTCAGGGAACTTCTCCAACCTGAAGGAAGACAGGCTGCCTCACCATAGCCTTCATCATAGGTTACAGGAGAGTCTTTGCTCCTGCACCTGGAACACCTTCTCACCCTTCTTCTGACCTTGGTGTCTGAAGAGTTATTCTCTCACAGTTGCTCACTCCTGTCTCTCCCAGCTGTTACACAGCTGTTTTTCTTTTTTGTTTGTTTGTTTGTTTGTTTGTTTTACCCTCTCTTAAATATGTTATCACAGAAGAACTCCCACTGTCACTGATGGGCTTTGGCTTTGGTATTGGAGTTGGCTGCTACTGGCTGTGTCAGACACAGGGACAGCTTCTGCCAGCTCCTCAGGGAAGCCACACCTGCAGCCTTCAGCTAGCTTTGAATTTTATGAAATCAGCATTACTTAAGAAATGTGGGGTTGCTATGACTCTTTAATTGTAGAGTCAAGCTTCGGGATGAGTATCTCAGTTTTCACTTCTGAAGAAAACTTTTTGGCTAGTAGATGTACAGCAGAAAAATGGAGTAAAAAAATATTACCATAAATCCAGAATCCACTAATTCTAGTGAGGTTAATTTACTATTTCTGGGACATGTGGTGGGCTTGTGTGTGTTGAAAAGTTCCAATTTTTGCAAAAATTTATTACAGTTTTGTGGGAATTCTAGTGGCTCCATTTTAAATACTGGAATACATTATTATTATTATTATTATTATTATTATTATTACATAATTGTTGAGAGCAAATAATAATTTTAAACAAGATTTGCTCTTTCTTTAGCATAGTGGTAAGAATATAAGAATTATACATAGAAAGGAATTTGACCTTTATAGGTTTTTTTTTGGTAAAGAAATGCAAAAGAAATTACAAGAGTCAGTGCTGTCTCAGCAGTTCTTAAATAAAGCGTATATGTTTACTTAAAATACATTATTACAGACTTCCAGAAAGTGCCTGGAGAGGCAGATTTCCTCCTTTGGTTTTGTTAAAGACCTGCTAAATTTCAGTGGGGGGTTCTGTGTTTCAAATGTTTTTTTTTACTTAGAAGATATTTAGACACCACTTCTGAATGTCCTTGAAAATGAACTCCCGTTCCTACAGTTTCTAATCACACAAATGCAGGAAATTGTTATAATAAATGTTCTATAAACAGCCTTGTTTTGATGGATTAACATATCAGATTCATCTAACCTTGCACTGATTTTCTGGCAGTAATCTAACTGAAAAAGTAAGAAAACCTTCTGAAATATGCAGCTATTTCAGTAGCATCTAAGGAACCAGTTATTCTTTTAAATTGTTCTGACTAAAAGTGAATTAAATCCAAATAGAAAGCATTTCTTATGAGGGCACTGTCCTGTTAGTGATTCCCCAGTGTCACAGGGTTTCAGAGAAGTACATGAACAAAAGAAGGAAGACGGCCCTTAATCACAAATCAGACAGGCCTGACCTTGTTTCAGTCGTTAAGATGAAATCAAGTCCAAGGAAGGATTTCTCAATTGTGTTTTTTGTTCATTGCCATTTCTGGTGTCTCATAATCCATCTAGCAATTAGAAATTCTGTCACTTACAATGCTGCCTAAATCAGTAACTACTTCAAACCACCCAGGTGCTTTAACATTGTCCTATTTAAAAAGAATAATTCAGCAGCAACACAAAGCTTGATGAAAAAACAAGTATATAAATGCAGTAGTTGCAGTTGAACATCTTAAGTGTAGTAGTATATTGGCCTTCTAATAGCAATAAAACTACTTTCAAGAAGTATTTAATATACTAATGAAGCAAGAGTATTCATAGATGTGTTATCACAAGGCAGTTTATGCTAATTTTTATTACAATACAGTGGATTGCAACTGTCTTGAAAAGGTAAGTTTACATTCATGTGTGGTAAATAGACTCATGTATATTTCCATTGTAAATCCTAGGTTTTTTCTAAGGGACAAGGCAATGAAGAAGATTTTGAGTTTATAATAATTTTGCCATATCATGAGAGCTTCCAGGAATCCTTGCTTTTCCTGACATGCTGCAGTTATCATTGCTTTTTTCTAGCTTCATACTGTGTTTGTTTAATTAAAATAAGGCTTATCTGAACTGCTCAACAGTATTAAATTTCTTACTACACTCCAAGGTTTGCATATTGCACAAACCGTTTTTCCTCTTATCCCACATCATGCCTTCATTTAAACAGAAAAGTTGGGTTGAACTGACAGCTCTGACTGATGACTGCAGATCTCGACCTTCCTTCCTATCCTCCCAATTCAGCACACCTTCTTTAATTGATTGCTTTCCTGATAGCTGTGGTGAAGAAAGCCCTGGAGTAAGTGAGGTTGAGCAGACAGGAACAAAAGCTGATTTAAGATTATTTGCTGTTCTCTGTACATTATTAATGTTTGAAGAAAGCTGAAAGCTCAGATATGTGTCCTATGGTTGAAGCATCTTTTCTGTGTTCAGATGTGATTGGTAAAGAGAAGCTGATTGCTTTTTTCTGTCAGCAAGAACAATTGCTAAAATCAGTTTTTATTTGGAGTGTCTAAGTTGCAATTTCTACCCAAAATTATACAAAACAAAATAGAAGTAAGCCTAGAAACCCTGTTTGTGTAGACCAAACTCATGCAATGACTGCAATCACCTTTTGAGAAGTATACCAGTGTGTTCTTGAATGTAGAAAATTATTTTTTAGTAGAGACAGAAGTTTCAGTCTACAAGAGTAAGTCCAAAACTTAGTGCAGTGAATAACTGGTTGGGATTTTCCAAAGTCAGTCAGCATACCAAACTAATGTACTTACACACATCCTCATCTTATTTACGTAAAAGATCAATTGTGAGGCAAAGTCCTGAAATTGTCTCTGGCAACAGGAATTTATCTGAGACAGGACACAATAAAAAGTGTTCAAAGTCTCTTGCATTGAAACATAGCCTGGAAGAACATGATCACAAATGATTAAACAAAATATTCCCTATCTCAGGCAGGATAGATAGATGTTATCCTACAGTACTGCATGTCATTGTAACGAGCTTTCATCTTATTCTGCCTTACATACAGTGTTAAAAATTAATTGCAGAAAAGCTCTGGCACATTTTTTATTGTAGCTCTGGCCTTAGAAATAAATCAAAACAGCAGAGGATTAATCCATTGTTTAGAATCCAAATTATACAGGTAAAGGATTAAGATAATATTGGTCTACTTTAAACAGTGAGTTAAAATGATTATAGTAATTTTACCAGCAACTGAAAGCAAGTCATAACGTTGGAGCTGCAATTAGAATCACTAAGCTGGTCTCTTCTGGTTGGTGCTGTCTACCTGGTTCCCTGGTGGAGATGAGTAATAGACCCGGAAATTGCATGAGCAGCACTGGCAATCCAGGGCATATTTCAACCATAGTTAAGTGCTGCTGGCCACAGCCTGCACAGGCAGGTGGAAAGGAGGAAGAAAAGAGAAAAACATACAGAGGAGAGGCCCAGCTACAAGCAAGATATTACAAATTCAGTGGGAAATTACTGCACTTTACCACTATTAGAGTGATACAGACACGTAGACACGCAAGCATAGACCTCCATAAAACTTTAACAAAAAGAAGAGTAAAAGAATCCTCAATCTTTACAAATAAGGACAGTGGTTTTGCAGCTAAAGAAGATAGCTGCTATGAGCAGAGATCTGGAAGGGAAGGGCTGCACAAAAAAAATTAAGAGGAAAGGAATCTCACAGATATGTGAAACTAGGAAAGTTTTGATAAGGTGGTAAAAACAGCCAGTCATCCCTTGTTAGGAACCCTGTCTTCTTCTGCCAATGTGAACTCCTTCACAGGTTCTTCAGTTCTTGTCTTTGTGACATTTTGACTTGGATGTATGATGGTTATGTCCTGTCTTTCTTTCTGTGGTTCCACAGCATGGTGTTTTGGACAGCAAAGGAGTGATATAGGCTGAGAGAGAATCTGAACTTTGATCTGCAGCCTCTAACACTACGTTCCTAAACACCAGACTCCTGCACAAAATATAAGTACTGTTGCCAAGAGTGCAATAACCCATCACCCACGTTAAAGTTCAGCCCTCTCACTCAGCTGTGTATGCCAGCATAATGAATCCCACTCCTAGAGCCTGTTCTGGGGCCTGAAAACATCAAAATTTCATTTGTAATCTGATCCTATGTCAGAATATGAGGGACTGCCTCTCAGACTACTTAAGTTTTCCTTCTTAGTTTCTTACCTAAAATTTAAGTAGCTGAAGTTGAGAGGAACTTCATTTCAATTGCTAAATAGTTGCATTTTTTTAGAAGACTGAATGTTTTTGAATATTCAGTCTTCCAGGTCTACATGCAAGCATTAACTCTGTAGTCTGATATCAGTCTTACTTAGTACACCAAACATTTTCTTTGTTAATTTGAAGCTAGGAGGTGATGTGAACTCTCTTCTGACATAACTCAAGGGAATAAGTAAACACCAGAGAAGAATTACTAAATTGCCTTTGTCAAGGCAACTCGTACCTCAGAGTGTTCTTTGAAGAAGTGAGCAATACTGGACATGGGAAAGCCTGTGTATGCAGTCACTTCAGTTTGAAGAAGTTGTTCAGCTCAACAATCCACCAAATGTTGGTGAAGAAAACACAGTGGCAAAAGCTTGAGAAGGAAAATCCTTAAATGAATAAAGAATTGTACGAAGGATAGGCAACGGACCTCAAGAGGAAGTAATCAGGGTTTTTTTGTTGTTTTAATGTCAATTTTAACATCTTTTTGAAAATCAGTCATATCATCTAATACCAAGGAGTCCGACTGATTCAGTCCTGGCCCCCTGAAGTTAAACTGAGCAAAATGAGCTTTCTGTTTCTCAGCTGTGATCCCCAGCCATGAGGAGCGAAGTGGCACAGTTCAAGAGAACAGAGCAGCAGTTCTAGGGGTGCACAGGAGAAAGCTGATAGCGAGATGACCTTCAGAAATGCTCTTTTGTCTCTTTTGCTCACTTGTTCCACTGCCAACAACTTGTTTTTTTCTGCAGTTATCTTTTTGTTTCTACTCATTTCACTTTGGGGCACTCTGAAGAGCAGTTTGACTAACAAAAATTACTAGATACAAATATGTGACAGGATAGGTCTTGTGTGCAGATGTTCTTATTCCTGCTAGCTGTTTGTCACTGAGATGTTGATTTGTTTTGTAGGTGTACTTCTTTTCATGTATGTAGTGAACAAGGAATCTTTACCCCAAGAGCCTGTGACACGTATATTCAAACCAAGTAGATTAACTGAAGGAGTCACAGAGTTTCTTCATGAACACACTTTAATAAAAGTTGAGTATGTTACTTGTTTGAATATCTATTTGAATATTTATTTGGATCTGAATTACAAAACAAACCACGTGAGAATCTTAATGGAGTGAAGTTTTTGCACTTTTACTGGTTTGGTTTTTTTCAGAGGGACTTATACAATTAGTCAAGTGTTAAAGCTTTAAGATTGTGGCTTCTGTGAAGAATTTTAAGTTTTATTTATTTTATTTATCTAGATTTTTATAGAAAAGGAAGAGAAAAATCCTACAAAAATGAGTGAAATAATCACGAAATATTCTGGCAGCATTCTAATGAAAATTAATATTCACAAATAACTCTCACCATCTTATTTTCCAATTTGTTGTTCTGCTTTCTGCTCTTATTTTACCCTTTAAAGGTCAAAGTCTTTAATTTAAAATAGATCCCTCTTCTACACAACTAGTAGCTCTCTTACTGTACCCCACTACTAGTTTTCTCTCTTACTAAGTCCCTTCCAACTCAGAATATTCTGTGATTCTGTAATAAACATTCATATTGTCTTCACCTTTCAGCCCCCAAGCTTTAAATTTCTTTCTACAAATAAATCTGTATTTTCCCAAAGGAATTCTTTTTTTTTTCTGTTCAATAGCATGTTAATATTTTCCATATTCTCTTTTGTATTGGAGTACCATTCCCCTTGTACTCTTTGTCTCCTTACTGATATGATGTTAGGTTCCTTACTTACACTGCCCTCAGCAAATTGCTCTGAGTTCCCATAGCCATGCTTCCCTTAGTTTCAATTCCAAAAAAAGATTGCAGGATTTCTGGCCAAGATAACTGACTGCTTTATCAATCCTTGATGGGAAGGATGCAATTAATGTAGCACGGACATTAAAATGCAACGTGGCAACAGGATCACCAGAAGCTCTTTCAGGCCCTGGTTATGCAAAATATCCCCTGAACTTTTCCCATTGGAATATGTTCTCCCACTTTTGTGTTTGAGCTCCCTATTGCCCGGTACTCTGATTCTTAATCTGATCCCAGAAATGTCAAATAAGCATCTGAAGGATCAAAGAGTGAAAGACATACTAAAGAAGGGAGTGCCAGTCTGAGGTACATGAGAAAGTACAAAATTGGCTCAGTTTGAGAAGAGGCTTCTCTGCGGTGTAGGAGATCTGATTAAGTTCCAGATTTTTCACAGGTTTTTTAAGTGTCATTTCCAAGTTGCTTAACTCCATACCTTCATAACTCACATAAGTGTTGCAATGCCTCAAAATAATTTTTAACATCTCAAATTAGTTCCTAATGTGAACCATCTGTCCTTCATATAAAGCACAGACTAGGCAACAGCTGCATAACCTACCCAAACAGGAAAGGCAGAAGCAAGGGACTGTAGGGTTTGTTCAACACAGGATGTTTAGCTGTGAATACTTATCTGTGGAGATGGGCTCCTCTGTGGGCAGTTATTCCTCCTAAGCAGGATTGTAGTCACGATCACTCCCATTTCAAGATTTGAATCAATTCACATTTCCCCACCTGTCTCTGAATAACAGATGGTCCTTTGTCATAAAGCTGCTTAGGGGATACTGCAAGGATCAGGCATTGATGGTTTTCTCCTACCTGATTCACCAGGCATAAGACTCCACCTTGTATTTCAGCAGCTTTTAGTATGTACACTCTGACAGATTAGTGTGTATATTTAAAGAAGTACGGGTAGCCTGAGCAGTGAGTGTGAGCACTGATTATCTCTGTGTAGCACTTCACAGTTCCTTGACTGTTTTGAACCACTCCAGCCACTTCCAGCACTGTCAATACAGGACAATCAGTGCCACTCAGCCTCAGTAGTCCTCACTTGGTTATGATCCCTTCTTATTTTGCTATAATTAGGTGATATAATTTGCTAAAATTAGGTGAATAACATTTTTTAGGATGCTCAGTATGTTTGAATAGTGGTTGAAATAACCCAGGCATCTCTAGCTTAGCTAAATTAATATCCCTCTTTGCTCTTTGAAGAAAGTCAAGACACTGGAAAAAAAAAAACCCAGATTTTTGGTAATTTAGTTCTCTTCTGCTTTCGATAAACTACAGGGGATAGCTGAACTGACTCCCTGCTAACCTTACTGAATACACTAAATAACTGAATTTAGGCCCCAAATCCTCTTGAGCATAATTTCATACCTCAGGCTAGCATGGGGGATAAATGCATAGGAAGTAGAATGATTCTTATTAGGACTAGAACAAAGAATGAGTTCTGTGGGTGTATGTAAAGATGAGATAGTAAAACTATCGGCCGTGAGGCCAGGGCTCTTACTCAGTATCTTCACCAAGGGGAAAAGCCGCTGGGATCTTTTTGACGATAATATTCCTTTTTTAGAGTTTTCCACTTCATTTACTCCAGTGCTGAAACTGCCTTCTACAAACCTTTTCTATAGATTCTTGAAGATTTCCTAAAGCATGTGTGAGCTAAACTGTTCTTACAGCATGTAGTAATAATGGTTAGGAAAAAAGAAAAGAAAAAGCAGCGTAATCCCACTAATTAAGAATAAGTACTTACTTACTATATTCATTAAGAAAAAACCCTTAAACGTTCCCTAGGTTGCGTAAATGTTGGTTGCACCATGTTTGCACAAAATATTCTTTAATTAACACAATGCTCCCTAATCCAGAATTGCAAGGTGTGAACCAAGTATTCCACACTGCCCAGGCTGCATATTCTGGATCTTCACCACTTTCAAAGCATCATTTTGGCAAATGATACAGAATCTACAATCCTGATTCATCTCTTTTTGAAGACAGTAGCGAAAACTTCTACTGTTTTGTTGAGGGGGTTTTTCTTTTTTTTAATTTTGGAGGTTTTCCTTTGTATGTTTCATAAGCTGCAGCAGTGTTTACAACTAAAGATACAAATATCAACCTGCAACGTGGCGCTTTTTAAGGCTGTGCTTAAGTCTTGGAAGAACAGAGTAATCACCTGTGATACAATTTCCAAGGAAGTGGCATCCCCAAGCCCTCCTGTACAAAAAGACTCTTTCATAAAGTTTCATAAATTTTGTGATTCTGTGACAGTTTTAAGAAAGAAAGTTGCGTAAATCAAGGACCACTTTTTAAGCTTTGAGGCTGTAAACCTCCAGCAAAAGTACCACTGATTCTAATTTGTCTCTATTTTTTGACAGGCTAAGTACTTTTGCACAAAACCAACTGATATTTATAAACAAAACTGATATATTTTGAGGAAGGTCAGAAAACTTGACTGGCTTGACATAGCCAATGTGTAAAGTTTTCAGTTTCATAATTAGTTATCTGTTATTACTATTATACATAAAGTATAATATTTGTGAACCTCCAAAACACTTCAAATCCTAACCAATTAAAGGTATTTTTATCTGCTTGTTTAAAAATACATTTTGGGCGCCTATGGATCATTCCATAGTTTCTGCTAGATCAAACCAGGCTCCCCAGGGAAATGGTCACAGCACCAAGCCTGCCAGGTTCAATAAGTGTTTGGATGATACTCTCAGGCACATGGTGTGACTCTTAGGGATGGTCTTGTGCAGGGCTAACAGTTGGACTCGATGATCCTGGTGAGTCCCTTCCAACTCAGCATACTCTGTGATTCTGTGAAACAGATAACAAGAGTTAAATCCTGTGCACTGGTGCCCTGAGTGCTTCATCTGTGCTGTTGACAAATATGGGGCTCGAGTTCCAAAGCTGAAAAGTAATAATTGAAGTACAGCAAGCATATAGCGTGGCTTAAACTACGTCCAAGTCCTATTTTCAGGACATATAGACATTCCCCTAGGTCACCACAACAGACTGAATCTATCTCTGACTTTACAAACTTGATTTACAGTATTGTGAAGACTTGAGGCACAGGACAGAAGCTGGACTAACTACATCATGGGGAGCTGGGGACCCTCAGGACACAGATTTGTGGTTAAGCTTTAGAAGCACATATAAGGAAAACTGCTCCAACTAAACAATCTCTAGGGTAAATGGACAAAGAGCAATTTTTAAGAGGAAATATGAGAAGGAACAAAAATAGCGTGCGCATTATGAATAAGACTCGTGACAGGAAAGCCACAAGTGAAGAGTCACTGACATACAAAACTACTTAGAGACAGAGTCAAGGAAATCCTTCCCTCGGAGTTGATCATTTAGACATCCTGGCTTAACCACAGAAAGAATAGAAGCTTAAATCAAGCAGAAATTGCTTTTAGGGATCTAAGAATGCCTAGTGTTGGCTTTCTGTCATAGTCCATGGCAGAAAGTACCCAAATGGCCACAGTGGTGGCTAGTAGTTGTGTATCACATTTCTAGACCCAGAGAACAACAAAACCCCTCTGCATTTTGCATATGACAACTGAATAAACCAAAGAAAAGTTTTCTCACTTCAGGAGTCATTAAAGTGTTTTCAGGACCAGAAATCTTTTTCTACAGTACATTCTTGACAGCAGAAAAGGACAAACCTTTCTGAACCACCAAAACTCACATTTATAGATCACCTGAAGTCAGCATCTTCTCATGAGGAACGTGTTCTTCATATTCTGTTACAGACTCACTCAAAACTCACCTGATGGAAGAACCACTCTAAAATAGGATTAGTTTTGTTGCCCTTTGCACAATCTTACAGCTTTGTGCATTGCACAGTCCTACAGATATCTGTACTCAAAGAGCAAGACTATCGCCCAGAGAATACATCTTTACAAGCCTCTATCTAGTTTTCTGAAGGCTAGATAAAAATTTATGGTTAAATTATGGAGTCAGCCCAGCTAATTCTATTAAACTCACCTTAGTTGAGTCAGTACGTTTCTATTGATATGATCACCAAATCATTAAACTCATTTATTCTGATGGAACTTCTGATGGAGTTTGTATCTTAGACAAGGGCTTTATTCTAAAAGTTTGATATTCTTAATTTGGGAAAAAAAATCATAGATCTTACCTTAATCACAGTGGAGTTTTAAGGACTGATTTCTTAGAAACTCCTGTAACCTTCTGTGAGATCTTTCGAAAGAGCATTCTTAATTAATTACTGTTATCATCATGTTGTCCTGAAGGCTTGGTTGTGAAATTGTGCTTTTAAAAACAACCAGTTTCTTTGAAGGGAATAAATTAAGAATGTTGACTTCTAAATGTGGAGTCTGAAGCCTGATAGATGTAAAGAAGCTACAGCACAAAGGATCTGTCTCAGAAGCCAGTGGTTATGCACATTGCAGCTGGTGGTGGTGATGGCCACACATTTTTTAATTAAATGGTGAGACAATTTACGTTTGATGGTCAGCTTGGACACGATTCCTGAGTGATGAGAGTGTTCCTTCAGCACATGTACAGCTTACTGACTGCTGCAAGTCAGAATTGAAAAAAGAGCTGTGGGCAGCAGAGGTTTTCTGCTGGGGAGGAACACATTGAAGTGTCTCTTTTGTAACAGAAGATCTCCTAAAAAAGCAGTTCAGAATGTACATACAAAAAGAAGACTTGGGCATTCATTTTTTCTTTGGCTGTACTATTTTAAGCATTCCTCATCTGACAGCAGGTATTTGTTCTTGATCTGTTCCTTCTTCTCGATCATTACAACCAAGCCCCTTTTTTCCCTTGATTAGTTTCCAGCTGGATATGTTCCCTAATACAGAAAACCTGAAGCAGTACAAACAGAGGAATCACATAAGCTGGTAAGAGTGTAGGAGTTAATAATTTTAAATACATATTTATACCAAATATAGAAACGTGGCATGTAGCAGCTGGACAGACAAGTTAACTGCTTCCTCACAGTTAAGTTTACAGCATAATACAGATACCTGTGAGGCTTCTTCAGTGTCAAACAGAATCAATAAAGAGTCTCTAGACATCTATAAGACAAACTTATGTTCTAGTAATTCATGTTTAATGGCTTCATCATTCACTATTAAATAGAATGGAGTTTTTATCACAGCTCATATAAAGGGCAGTATTTTATTGCTGAGCTGAGGATCAGATTTAGAAAGAAATTTGGATCCAAAGTATCACCACCTGTTTCCTATTCCAGCTTATACTACCATGGTTAGTCTGCCAGCTCAAATTGCCCAGCCCAGCTATGCCAGAATTCAGGATTCAGCTCACTCAGCAGTAATTTCTGTCAGGTGAAATACAGCTGCATGAGCAGAATCAAAGTTTGATATACTAAAAAGGAGAAACCCCAAAACTCTTATCTGAAAGTAGGAAGATTTATAGGAAAAATAAACTAAAATGAAATAAGTAAGAATATAAATCAGAACAATTTACAAGAGCATTCGGGAAAAAAAAAAAGACTGAAAGAAAGGATAGTACTGAGTTGCTAAAGGTATGTATTACAGTGTCACTTAAGCTTAATTATAACTGGTAATACTCCCCACATCCTTAACTAGAATTGCATGTAACCAGATGAGAAAAATTTTCTTCTCATTAATAGATTTTAAGGAACACAGAGGACTATGAAGACACAGAAGAGATGTGGCCAACCAGTACTGTGTAATCTCACACAACTGCATTGCTTGGTCATGAAGTGTATGGCTTAATATTTGTTTGCTGGCCGCAGGCAGAAGAATTTATGACTGAATCATGCTGCATCTGGTGCATCTTACACTTGTCCCCTCTCCCCCCCCGCAGGAATTAGGCACGTGAAACCAACATAGGTTTAAACAAGGAGAGGTTGCCACAAGGAGCTTGTAGTTCCTTCTCACTACTGTTCGAGTCTTGAATTTGTATGTACGAAGTGTGTTCTCAGGTTATGTTGCAAAGGGTGTAAGACTGAAGTCATGTACAAGTCTTAGGACAGTCTCCGAAGTGAATTCCTAGTCCTTTTCTTCAGAGTAACATCTTTAGGTAAAGGAAGTAAATAGACATCCCCTGGAACTTGAGTAGAATGAAGAACCACAAGACAAATGTTATCTGGAAGGGGTATGTCCAGAGATCTCAGGTCCAACCTCCTGCTTAAACCAAAAGTTTTATCAGTGTTATATTACATCAGGTGCAACTCTAATTAGCTATGCTTTGAAAACCTCCAAGGGCAGATTCTCCATAGTCTTCTTATGGTGCATTATCCCACCCCTACTAAGTGAAGGAGCTTTTTCTAATGTTCAAAAATGTTCAGCCTCTGCCTCTCCTCTCTTGTCATACATCAACCGTTATTGAGAATATTTAGGCTTTCACTTCACAATTTCCTCTGAAGTAGTTTCAGACTGCAGTTACATTGCCCCTTAGTCCCTACAAACACATTTAACAGCAGCTTTTTTGTGGGCAGAAAATCAAAGATAATACAATTTCATACTATTAAGAAAGTTCATGCAATTTCATAGTATAAAGACTAACTGGTTCAATAGTTAGAGAATGAGATTTCCCTGGCACAGACCTGTCTGAATTTTCTAGCTTTTGACCAGAACATTTTCACCAACAGAATCTAAAGATTTCTTGGATTATTTGCACAAACTAACCTCCACTACCACCAAATACATCTATCTAGTTCTGTCAGAATTGTGTTAGAAAGGGCATAGATCATTCTGACAGACTAAAAACTTGAAACTTGATGTTGCCTCAACAGAAGCTCTTGCTTGTGAGCACTCAGCATGCCTAATCTGCCAACTGTACTACTGCCCATGCTATGAAACTGAGTGCAGGAGAGCCATGAACACTAGTCAGAGCTTTTTGGAGCCAGATTTCCCATTTCTAACACTCTTGCTTTCTCTTAGGGGCTCAAGTGCCACTGTCTTACAGCATGTTCTCTGCTTTGTGGATAGGGAAGTATGGCTACATATTTATTTCAGATGAACGGGGTGGCATATAGCTGCTAGCTAAATTTGCCTCCATGTTTTTTCATGATCTCGTAATCATTCATTCCTCTCTGTTTCATGTATCACCTCAGTCTTTTGCTGTGAATTTGTCCTATCTTAGACCCAGCCCTATGCCAAAGAAGTGATTATCGTTCACTGGTACACTTGCACTGAGTTGCTTCAAAACTGGCCTCTAGCCAAGAACACGTTGACTCCAAATGCCACTAGAGTTTCACTTCTGTGCTAATCCAGCTAACCACATTTGAAGACATATTTTAATGAAAACCAAATATGTTTTAGTGAAGCTCAAATTATTGTGCTGTCTTTGAGAGTAGTCACATTAAATTCTGCAGCTTGCAATATGCCAGGGGTCAGTTGGCTGGTTAATCACAGCTCTCGCTCACCAGGGTTTGCAATTTCAGCCAGGACTACTTGGCCCAGAGCCCAAACAGCTGGTACCAGAATTGACAGCAAATCTCCGAACTCCGTCCCTTTGCTGTGCAGTCAGTGGTCCCCCACCTTTTTGATTGTGATTACACTAAACATACTGCTACAGGAAGAAAAAGTAGGTATCTTTAAATTTTACAGAGTCACAGAGAACATGCTAGATGTCCCTGTACTTTATCTCAGGTCAGAAAAAAGGAACCCATCAAGTAAAATAAATATTTCTTAATATTAACTAAGCTTATCAGGAATAGTGGAACTGGCAAGCAATAAGGTGTACTTCTAATATTGCTTGTTCTTATTACGTAGTCCTTATTACTTAATCATATAAATGGCACAGATAAATAGAAAAATATAAAGGCATATATAAGACATTTTTTATTATATAAAATAAAAATATAAATATAAATGCAAATAATATAAATGAAATTTGACTAGATAAGTAAGACCATTTATCTGGGAAAAAAGCTATTTACATTCTATTATTGAATATTTTATGGCAACTTCGTATTCTATAATCTCGAATCCATATGAGTGTATTTGCCATGTAAGGAATGTGAATTATATTTTATGTTCATCAATAACAAAAAAAGAAAGATAATTAGTCTATTCTTGTTTGTCAATAACTTCATGTGTGGTATAGGATACAGAGATATGTTTGACAGGATACTGTAAAAGATGTTTGTGCAATACTTTTGCTTAAAATTGTGTTTAGAAGTACATATATTTTTCATAATTGAAGTGAATGATTAAATATATATATATATAATTCAAATTTATATACAGAAAGCAAATGTATATATAGTAAATTTCAGAAAAGTCTACTATGAATGAAGTGCCGCCAGAAGAAGTCAGGCTGAGAGCAGGACATCAGCAAGCTGAGCAGCCTGAAGCTGTTCACCTACTCGATGGCAAACTGGAGAGCCTTTCATTTTATACCATCAGCATTTTGCCAGTGTCCTGCTGCAGCAGAAAATTGTCAGCTGCAAAGAGCAGGTCCTTTAAATTATTAATCCAGTGCAATGTTAGCTTTGCAAAGTGACACAAGTACAGTGCTCAAAGGTTTGATTTTAGACACCCTGTTCGTAGTAGTGGAACATGGCCAGAAAGACACGTTTGCATTAAGGAGGACAGAGCTGATTGTGTGCTGCTACATACACAGCAATACTCTGAATCAAACTTTAGTGAATTATTTAATATCAAATGCATGAGGCTAAAGAACTTGATTCTTCAGTTCCCCAAGCACGATAATCTTTTTGCCTTTAGCAAAGGCTGTTCACAGACCCAGAGATTTGTCATGAATTTGTCACTGCCTGCAGCAGGTCATAGCAGTAAGCACTGTTTGCCTGAGGAACTGTGGGGGATGTAACATGGATTTACTGCTGAGTCAGAGGTTTTGAGATGTCTAATCCAGCAATTGCACAAGTAGCCTTTATTCTAAAATAAGAATTATTTTAAAGAAACGCTGACTGAAATTCTCACAAAATGGAACAGTTGTTATTATCTTTAAAGAAATCATAATAGGTGGATGCTGTGGCCATTAAATCAGCTTGCTTTCTCTGTAGAAGGCTTGGTAGAAATAGTGTTTTTTTACTAAGTCTTCAGCTGTGCCTCTGGGAGTGGCACAGAACTGCCAGCGACCAGCTGCATGTTGTGTAGTGCTGCTGGGAGAAGCGTGCCAATATTTGTATAAACAGTTTGTCCCTGTTGTTCTACTGGGGAAAAAAATTGTTCAGTTTCCAACTGTGTCTAAACTTGAGCCTTCCTGCATCTTGAAGAGTAATCACATTTTTGAGTGAAGTAAGCAGGAAGTGGCGTCTAATCACTGAGCAATCAGGGGAAGGACCTGTGCTCTAGTAATATGCCTGGGGTTTGCTGAGCCATAGCTGTGGGAAATGCAGGAGTACCAGAATAACTGCTCCTCTGAAACACTATCTGTGAGACCATGTGGTAGCAAGAATTTACTACAAGGATCTTAAACCCCCTTGTATCCACCTGTAGCGCAACAAATTTCCCAGATTCACTCTTACAGTTACAACATGCGAGAGAAAACAGAAACAACCCAGTACTCTGTGCCTGTTTTAATTGCATATTCATAAGCCTGTTAAGGATAATTAAATACCCTCTACTGCTCAGCATTGCAGCAACCCCTGTTGCTGATGTTCTTGTTCTTTAGCAGTTAAGGACACAGAAGGATATTCCACACTGGTATGGAGCAGATTGGGAATAAATTCCCTAGAGTGAGTAGAATAGTACCACTGGAGCAGTAATTCAAAAGTCAGGACCAGAACTCCCATTTTTTCAATTGCTATGTTTTCCTTCTATATCTTTTCAGATCTTGCTTTTCTGATTTGGATTTTTTGTTTCCATTGCAAATAGGTCGCAGGAATACTTCCTTTCAAATGAAGTTAATGTCAATCACTGTTTTGTATATTCTAACTTGCAATTGTCCTTTTTAAAATTATTATTTGTTTATTTTTTTTTGTTGCTTTTGTGTAGGACTGCTGTCAAATATTGCAATGAAATGCCAAAACAGAAGAACCACAGCAGCTTCTGTTTCAATCTTGAGAAAACATCTAAAAGAAACCTACAATAACTTATCCCTTTCCCAAAGCTTTGTGTTGCCCCAGAAAACCTTGATATTCTCCTCCTCTAAAGAGAAGAGCAAATCTTTCAACATCTGTTTGATTCATTTGTTTCATTTCTTTAGTAGGAAATGTGCAAATGCCAAGAAGTCATTTGGAACAGAGAAGTTGCCGGTTGTGCTGAAGAGAAAGTCCTTCTCTGGACAGGGAAAGGCTGAGTGGCCACAGGTCAAAGGGCTCCCAAGGAATGTAAGGATGCATGATCACATTCATCTTGCCACATTTACAGCGAGAAGGAGCTCCAGTAAGCAGAGTTATTTAAACTGAAACATCAACATCCCACACCGATAACAGCAAACCAGACTTGGAAAGTGCAACTTAGGACCATGCCGTTTACAACCATAAATAGGTTTGGAGGGTGTTTTGAGGTCATTTCGAGTCTTATTTCATTTTTCACCATTTCACAACAGCTACATTGCTGGTATGATGCAGCAGCAGAAAAATTCACTGGCACAGTAATGAAAATTAATTTAATTCAACTTGGTAACTTAAAGGAGTAAAAAAGCATAGTCTTACACTCTCCAATATCTGTTGCTCCTAAGGAAGGACAAAACTCCAGTCCAGTAAGTGTTAAAAGACTAAATTCAGGAATTGTTACCTGAAACATCAAAATTAAAATGTTTCTTAAATATTTATTCAAAATAAGATATTATAAGAAGCCTGGTGTTGCCTGTCAATAACTACAGTAACATCAAAGTTCCAAAATTATTTTGAAGACAAGCACAAATATACATTGTTTATTCAAAAAGCTCCTAAAACCAGATTGTTAACATATCAAATTCTCACACAAAGTATCTATGGTCTCCAGAAACTTCTAATTACTTCACTGGCTTTCACTGTACATATCTATGCAAATAAATCAGAAATGAGCTGACACTAAATATTAGCCTGTACTACTTTGTACCCAGTTTCTTTACAACTAAACCATTAAAACTTACTAAAAAACATATATACACATCATTTAAACATAGTTAATGAACATTTTTTATGATTTTTTTGTTGTTTATAGTAAGAAAACACAGCACTTAAAGTAAAAGCATGAGATCAACTGTTTTCTCTAAGTAAAAGCCATGTAGCTTCTTTCAAAAGTAGTTAAACATCTCACCACAAAATTATACTGCTGATAGAAGATGTAGCCATTGCTTAGGTGAAGCACTAGAATAAAGAATTCAGACAAGTAGCATTTGAAATTACAACTTTCTCAAAGCATCTCAGGAAATACATAAAAATATTCACTGTGTCAACTAGAAAATCCTAATGAGAAGGAACAGCTGGAGATGTTGTTTAGTCCGTTAAAGGAAAATCCCAAAATACCTTTCTGCTTGGAGAGTAATCTCCAATAGTTGTGCATAATGGGCAAGAAAATTTTAGAAGCAACATTCACTGATAAAGAGAATCACAACCAAGTTAATAGAAATCATCTATGAGAAGCAGAAGTCCTTGACCCTGTATACAGCCACCAAGAACCAAGGCCAGTGTGTAAAGTATATCCAGTATTTAAAAAGATGGATGGATGCCAGCCATGAATGGCTGCCTATGGATACCAGCCATGACTGTGACAATAGCCATGACTACATTACCCAATCTTATTAAAATACATCAAAGTTTTAAAAGAGTGGGGTAAAGGTACATTCTGACTTTGAAAAATGTGCAGTGGTGTGTTATTTCAGTGACAGCAATGAACCGTCAACACAGGACATAAATTTGTCTACTCCTACAGTGAAAAGGAAAGAGGACCACCTTCCAGAACCACTTCAAGGGTCCCCAAATAACTCAGACAACCAGGTATAGAAGGGAAAGCCACCGTACTGGAATGAAATAGAGGTCTTCTGACTGTTCCTGTGTACCAACTCCTGCAGTCAGAGGCACATCCCTGTGCCGATGAGCAGACACCAATAAGTTTTTTATCTCTGTTAATCCTTACACCCCTTTCTTATCACATACACAGATCTAAGACTCAGATATTGAATCTGAAGGCCTGTAAAAATATAATTTGCACAGCTGAGAAACAAGGAGATATCTTGGAATCTTGAAGGCAGTCACTAAAAAGAGGTGTAGCAGGAAAAAGTTCTAGACAGGAACTCCACGGTACAAAATGTTCCAAATGGAGCAAACACAATGGTTTGGAGCTTTTATAGAAATACCTGATGAGTTTCCCAAAAGGAAACTTTCATCAGATTGGACTAGTACCAATAAACCTGTAAGGTACATAAAGAAGAGTAAACCAGCCCAATCAGTAGATTGTACTTGAGATAAACCAATGATATCTTGAGAGGCTGGGCAGAGCCATTTCTGCCAATGTTCTCCTGAGACACTAGATTGCCCTGTTCTTCTCTCTAATAGGGCAAATTAGAAACTGCACTTCAGGTGTGGAGTGATATTAACTCGCTCCTACTGATGATTGATTTAGTCATGGGCAACATAGGCAGCTGCTTAGAAAGGCAGATTATAAAAAAATCAAAGCATCTGCCCTTCTCCCCTGCCAAAGTTTATGATACTGGATCCTTTCAAAGGTGTTTTGTCTTCCTGTGGTGAATAGGCTGATGTGCAGTGCTGGGGAGAGGAGGAAGGGGAGCTCCTCCCAGGCACCATCCTTTATTTCCCCAACTCCTGGGAATGAGCAGAAGCTGCAAATCCACCTCTACATATTTTCCCACCATCTTACTCTTCCCTCCTTGCAGCAGGAGTTGCTCAGCCCCAGCCAACCTCCAGGTCTAATCCTTGGATTAGCAAAATTCAGTTTTAATTTCAAGGCTTGCCCTCTCTCTGTTGCACATATTCAAGGTGATGAATTCCTGTGCCAGGTAAGTCTAGGGTCTAGGAGGACATTGTGGGGCAACCTTAAGAAAAAATGTTTGTGAGTCCAAAATAAACAAAGATTAGTTATGCGATTCAAGTTTTAATATTAGAACTTTTCCTATGAAATGGTTTATAGAACATATAAAAGGAAGATGAAGCACAGCATGAGATGAGGACATTATAACCTGCTTTCTTCTAAAATCTTCCCCAGAGCATTGCATTACCCTTCAGACTTTTCATTTAATTTCAGGTATTCCTTAGGGGACATTACTCTTCTCTTCCTTGTAACACTACTTCTAAAACTCACCCTAACAAAAAACTTTCTTTATAAATGTATTTAATATGGATGTGGTTTTGTGTGTCTAACTCTTTTTCAGTACTTTTCCAAACAAGTAAAACAACTAGGCTTGGGGATTTCACAAGTTCCTTCCCAGTCTGCATACAGAAGTTGCTTCCCCATCTCTTTCTTTTTATGAAGGTTATGGTTTTACTTTAATAGTATTTTTGAGTTGCAGTCAGATATGTCCAGTAAAATTCTGATTTCAGCTTTGAAAATACCCAAACAAACACCTTTCTTGGTTTTGCTTCTAACCTCATGCCTGAGAAAAAAAAACAAGGAAGAAAACAGTTTTGTAGCCGAGAGAGAGAGAGAGAGAGGGAGAGAGAGAAACTTTATGAGTAGGGTTGGGGGTGGATTGTGGTGGGTTGTGGCTTGAGGTGTGGTCATATGTTCACTTCATATCACTCAGACACAAACTCTGAAGTTCTTAGGAGGACCTGCCTACTATATCCTCCCAATAATTTAGTCTTAATAACCTTCATCCTCATCATTATCCCTGTCTGGGAGGGCCACATACTGAGTACATCTGACCAAACCACTAAGGAGGATGTGGAGAACCCATAATCAGGACATTGATAGAATCCCAAATTCTGCTGTGGCTGCTTTTGCATTGGAGCTCCCTAGTGGAATACATGCTGCAGAGCTGGCTCCTCCTATTTTGATTGCCTAACAAAACAAAAACAAAAACAAACAAAACCACCAAACACAACAACAAAACAAAACAAAATCTCAAAAACAAACAAACAAACAAAAAGGACTTGATTGTTATTCTGAGATCCTGTGAGGATAAGAGATGCACAAAAAATAAATTAGCATGTTCAACAGTATTCTTTCTTTCAATACCTGTTATGAGTTTGTCCTAAATCCCCTGAATCCCTCAACAGCATAATCAGGCAAAGGATTAATTCTGCTGGGATTGAAGGTAGGGGTTTTCGGTGGCCAGCACAACGTGTAATTTGACTTGGACACATATAAACATCAAACCCACATGATCAGACTGAGTCTGAAGAAGATTCAGAATTCTCTGTTCATCACTTATTTTTACTGGTTACTTGAATGTTTGAATAATTTGAATGGGCATTAATAATGGTCTAACAGAAGTGAGATGGGACTGCTGGGGTCTGAGTAACTGAGATAAATAAGAGGTGGTTAGAACTCTCTGCCAGCCATTCAAGGTCACTTTAATCTAAAACTCTTTTACCTTTCCTTGTACCCCTTCTTCATAAGAGGAACCCACATAAGCGGGGCTGCTAAGGGAGTGACAGCCCAGAGTGGGTGGACTGACTCAATCCCTATCTTACTGCTTTTTTACACTACTGTTCAGCCTCATGTTAGCTGGATGCTCATAAGCACCAGGTCCCCCATTTCAGATCCGGTATCAGTACAGGGTTACAGAAATCCCCCTGCCCAGTTCTGCTAGGTCTTTGGATCCCTCCAATTCATGTAATGTCATGAAATAAAGGGACTCTAGACGAGGAAAAGGTATAGAAAAGGAAGCGATGCAAACAAAAATTGGGACAAAGTAGTGTGTGAATTTCTACTGCATCTAAACACTCATGAAGAAACAAAACAGAAAAAGGTCTTGATTCATGATAACAGCATGTGAGGCTGGATGGAAGAGATGTACATCAGTATACTTTATAAACACTGTCAGTGGAATTACTAGAAGCTTTTTTTGGAAGCAAAGCATGTATTTATGCTTATGAATTTCTTGATAATCAGTTAGGTGCCATCAATGGAAGGAACCAGCTTATACGTTCCCTGAGTCATTAGGGACCCTGGAGCTACCATAGCACTTAAATGCACCACATGGGTATCTACACATTTCCTTTGTAGATCTGAGCAGAAACGCAACAGAGGCCAGTCCATAACTGGAAAAACTAATGCTGAACTATGAATATAGTTTCTGTCTGTATAACACAAGACATAGGACCTCCCTGAAATCTTGTTTGAACTGCTCCACTCTTGCAAAATTCCCTCTCCAGGCTCTTAGAAATTGCTATCAATTAATGAAGCAATTGGAGATGGGGAGGAAGGAAGATTAAGAACAATTAAATGAGTACATCGCCCTAAATATGAGGATGTGTCAGCCCATGTTTGTATCACCACCTAAGCAATGCTCTAGATTTTATTAAAGAGTCAACAAAAGAAGGAAACAGGCAGAAAGTAGTTAAACAATTTCCGTACCTTAATAGCTGTTTTTAGTCTTGAAGACATCCTTAAAAAGCAAAATATCCTAGGAATTTCTGAACTAAAGTTCCATTGATAGGTACTCAAGTAATACAGATCACACAAATTTATTTACTTTTATTGTGAAAAATACACAGGATAAGTTCACCTATTTTGGTGCCAGTGATAAACGTGAAGAACAATCAAGAAGCTTGAGATAAATGAAGAGAATGCTTATGTTCCCTGTCCAGCAGGATGCAACCCTGAATGTGGTCAGGTTCAGATTTATATTTTATGCTATAAGGTCCTTCAAGTTATCTTGATCAGAGCAGCCACAGATATCTCCACCTAACTCTCATCCTCAATCAGACTTGAAAAGATGAGTTTAACTTCCCAAAAGAAGGGAGAACATTCTTGTTCTGCTGGTTTTACCAGCTGGCAAGTACTACACATAAAGAAAAAATGTATATATTCTTGAGTGCCTTCACTACTGAGAACTGAACACTAGCTAACAGAGACATGTAACTTTATGATCTCCTTCTTAGTATTTTCTGTTCTTGGGGGAAAAGTCCAAGTTAAATTTCATACTCAGCACCCCCTTGGAGAGTTCAGCCTCTCTCCTGGAGGTGACAGGCCACGAACCTTGCTGCCCGACTTAAGCACTTTGGCTCACCTCACAGGTACAGGTCAGCCTTACTACACGCTAGGGTGGCTCATCCAGATGGTCAGAGCCTGCATTTTGAATGTGGAGCAGATCAGCAGCCGCATACTGATGTAACTAAACATCCCTCAGTTATTCTGGACTAATTTCATGCACAGCTTTCAAATTATTTTTTTTTTAATACTGTTTTTTTCACTCTGGACTCTCCTTTGAGCTGTGAAATCCTTACAGAACCAATGAATGACCACATGTATGGGTTCTAGAAAAAATCCTAAGGATTGAAAAAAAAAAAAAATCTCAAATCCTTGTAATTTTCTATAAAGTAAGTAAAGAGCTATGTTTTAATCTGTCATACATTAAGGCTTACACTAAAATAGTTCAGTGTAATATTCAGGAAGGGCAGAGAAACTATCATGAGGATATTTTGGCAAATACCCAAAAAGAATATTTGCGGAAGAAGAGATCATTGAGCAAGCTAAATTTGTTTAAAGGGACACTAAGATTCACAAGAATGAGAAGAGAAATCATGTTGTTGAAACAAAATCTTCAGATTTGCCCGAATTCTTATAAAGACGTCACAAATAATTAAATGTAGTACATCAAGCTTCAAAAGCAGTTTCATTCTGTCTCTCTGCATTAAATATGTCTGGATTTAGTTTACCATAACAGTCCCTGGTAGGCAACTATTATGATTTCCATAACCTTCATGTATAACTTTTCCCAGTGCTAAACTACCACTACAGTTGGAAGGTTTTCATAAGATGCAATAGAAACCTTCCTTGTTTTAAACTATTACTATATTTTTTTCCCCTGAACTTGAGCATTTATTTTCCATTCTCTTGAAAGGTGTGTTTGGTATTTTTGGAGGAATTATGAGAATTTTCACACTTCACTTTCTTGTTAGTCTATTTTCTAAACTTAAAAAAACCTCTGATTTTTCTCTTTTATTTTCACTATGACCAGTATTTCCATAAGCTCATTTTGTACTGATGTGTAATGCAACTTTTCTTTGGTTTGTTATTTGAACACCATGACTCCCTTGTATATTATTAATTAATAATTGAAAAACACATCTAAGATGTCAAAATTATTACAAATGAAAAACTTTCCACAGTCATACTTTCAGATTGCATATATAACATTAGATAAGTATTTTTTAAAAAATTCTGTCTATCTCTTGCAAAAATTAAGCCATAGTGAAGGTCAGTTGCCCGTTACATTCAGCTGGTGTTTACTTACAAAGTGGTAAGGTAAATGTACAAAACATTTTTGTTTAGATTGGGACTGACATTTTCAATGAGAAAATGTGTAGCAAGGAGAAAGAAGTCTAATTCTAGAGTTTTGCCTCCATTATGAACTTCTGCACTTGGCTTTAAGAGGCTTCTCTAAGAAGATGACAAAACTGAGCAGTGTCTCATGAAACTCCTCTTGTATTTCAGCCATGTAATGTTATCTCTGAGAAGAGCTCTCCTTGACTGTCTTGACTTGGATATTATCAGCTCTCATTCCTTTCAGAAATGTCTGTCACAACAAATCTGTAACTCTGACAGGCAACATATTCAGATGTCTGTATATCCACTTTCTTCTTGAGCTAAGTATACATAGTGAAATACGGCTTTCACCATTTTCCTCCCCCTAGAGCTTTGTCTCTGTCTTTTTTCATATGATTTCCATGTACACACACACAGAACCAAAGCAATTCAGAATTCAGACTGTAGTAAAGCAGAAGTTTTTCTATAGTGGACCACAAGTCAGTGCAGTCAGACACACAACAACCAATTTTGTTCACTTGTGAAATTCATTTAAATTCCTTTTACTTCTAGAGAAAACAGTTCTGTATTATTTCTGTTGGTTTGGCTTTTTGTTTTTGTTTTAGGTTTGTTGTTGAGGTTTTTTTCCCATTCTGAAAGATGTGAGTTCTAAACAAACATTTTAATATTCAGACTGCAAGCCAATGAAGCATGTAGAATTTATTCCAGAGATGGATTTCATTTTTAGTTACTAATTACATATAACCTCTGACATAAACACATTCTTGTAAAAGTAAAATTTAGATGCATAGCTAAAATATGCAATGAATCTAATATAGTGAAATTAAATATGTTACCTTGCATGCAGAATAGGGAAAAGAAAACAACCACCCCCCACATAAAGGAACTTTTGTCAACCCAAAAATGAATATGGCTATGAACACAGGGACACTCCCTGTCTGCCATTTCTCAATTGTGTTCATAGATCAACCACTGGACTATTTTAAGAAAACATGTTTTTATCAATAAAACTATTACATCTTGTCATTCCTTTTCCATCATGTTGGAAGTTATTCCTAGCTTTGACCATTTTACAACTTTCTGTCAGTTTTCTGAACTTTTTTGGAGCCACTCATGAAGATCACATGGACTTTTTGCCCAGCAGGTCTTGCAGTTCATCAGGATGTCTCCAGAGTGGCTGCCACTAAACACTGCAGGCAACCTCCAGTAACCACTGCAGGCAACCTTGAGTAACCACTGAAGGAAACTTCCAGTAACCACTGCAGTCAACCTTCAGCAACCACTGCAAGGAACTTCCAGACCTTTGTCTCTTGGAGTCCCTCTGGACATTGCTCACACTGTCAGTTGTCCAAGGACTTTGAGAAAAACAGTTCCTCTGTAGCTTCTGCACCAGCTACTTGCATGGGAGAGGGAAACTACTAAAATTTTCCCCGGAGAATTGCTGAATTTGGAACAGTGAAAAGAACATGGAGAGTTCTGTGGCAAAAGATTTTCTTCTAATGAGAAACATGCTCAGAAAAACCTTAGTGAGAATATCAGTGAGGGTACTGCAGATGGAGATGAAAAGATCTTAGCATTCTTGCTGAAGATTTTTTACAGCAAAATATGAGACCTCTATATTGTGTGCTGTAAGTGTGAGAGGAAACTGAACTCTGGAAATGTCCATTATTTTTCATTGCCTGTAAAAAAGACTGAAGGTGGCTTGTCCAAATGCAGGTCTATGCACTGTAGCCATCCGCAGACAGTTGCAACTAATGTCAGCAAATATATTTCAAGATTGTAACAGCAGTGACAGAATGTAGTTTTATTAAAAATTCATCACTTCAATTAATTATAAATAAAGAGCATACAAAATTAAATGGAACAATAAATTATTACATACATACATTATTATTTATTTTTGTTGTCGCTACACAGATGTCGTGACATGCCACCCTTAAGGGAAAGGGAGCACCCAAGATTCATAAATGCTCATGGTCAAAAGGAACAACAACAATCAGAGGGTTCGCAAAATCTCACAAAATGTTATGCTTATCTTCAGGAGTCAAAACAAGGATGTTTGTCCCAGAAAAGTGCTGCTATACCTCTGTATGGCACTCACCTCCAGTCCCATCTTGTTCTTTCCCATGGTGTGCTATTAACAACAATTCTTGTCTGTTCTTACCAACAACCCTTGGTGTTTGAACTCTAAACATTAGCCCCTTATGTTCTGGGATTCTACAGATGTACAATTTAAAAGAATATGGTATAAGCTACAAATACTGTTTTGTTTTCATAGATAAAAACTTGTGCAAACGGATGCTCAAAATGGCATATTGGGCTATCAAGTGGTAATAAAATAAGACTCTTTCAGTTGCTTTTTGCACAGTATCATGAAATTAGAAATGCCTCTAGAGAATATGATGAGCATTTCCCAAAGTACACACATTTCAGAGAAATATCCTCTTCTATCTTTGTGTATGTCTTGGGAATCTTTTAAAAACATAGAATTGTAGCGTTACTTAGATTGGAAAAGATGTTTAAGACCGTCCCATCCAATTGTTAACCCGGTACTGCCAAGTCCACCACTAAACCACGTCCACCCCACCCCCCAAACCTTCTTTCCTCCAGGCTAAACACTCCCAGCTTCCTCAGCCACTCCTCACAGGGCATGTGTTCCAGACTCTTCACCAGCCTTGTTGCCCTTTTTTGGCAAGATATTTTCACAATTTGCCTTTACTTTGTAGAATCATATGTTCTAAGAGCATGATAAGGGAGGATGACAAGAATGATGGACAATGCCTTGACCAAAAAATGCTGTTTGTGCATACAGACCACAGGTAGGCTGATATTTTCAACAGAGCACCACGGAGATCATCACTGCCTGTTCTCTTCTGAAGCCAGCACTTTTCCAGGTATTGACCTGAACAATTCTCCATAAACCAGAGAAGATATTCTGAAATAAACTGGTGGGATAAATAGGAAAATAGGCTGCTCTGCTTCTTGCTTGAAAGTGCTTAGGATTTCTGCAGGAGTGGAAGGGAGTTGCAAGATGCCCACAGAGCACTGAAGGATCACTTTGCTGAAGCCTTTGTGTACCTGTGGCACATGGGTATTTCTTCCATGCACGTGGATCAGGATAGACTGCACTGTAAAATACATAGGATGATGCAGCCATCTGAAGAAAAGTGCACTCTTGAATGCATGTCAGCTTCAGAACATGTGACTCACAACTACAGTAACTTAGAACAATTATCACGGTCCACTTCAAGTCTATTAATAAACTGCCACAGTCTTCAAACCAAACAGATTGTAAGCAATCTTCCTTTAGTTGTGCCAATTTTCTTTGGCACACCAAGTGAATGAATTGTTCAGGGAATATCATAAACACATGAAATTCTTTACTAGGACTGTCCTAACACTTTACAAGTGCAGACAACCCGGTTCCAGGAAAACTGCTAGGCATTCTTGGGTTTACTAATATAGCTGACGCCTATAAATTCAACATATAACTGAGGGTAGGGGGCAAATACTGAGTGAGAAGACATGTTTCTTTCTGTCACATGCCACAAGATAATGCAGGAGAGTAGGTCGTGTGAAAAAGCAACACGCATTGCTATGTCTGTAAGGAAATATTTAACTACAAAGTGGAAATCTGAACAGAACATGGGATTGAATACATAAATATGAAGAGCTTGATCCCAAGTGCTGGAGTTTAGCCCTGCAGTGTCTGTGGTTCAGAGAGATTTACAAACTACGCTGGTACAAATGAAATATAAGACCCAAGCAAGAGCACGCCACTGAAGCACGAGGCACGGGCTGCTTAGCCAGCAGGACCGTGACAGGTACGTGAACTGGATCACACAGGGCAAGGTATGGCATCTGGCCAACAACTCAACCTAGAGGTGACTTTTCATCAGGGTGACTCTGGAGCAGCAGAGGGCACACAGATAAATAGCCTGACAGAGTTGTGTGAAATATCAGTAACACAGCTTGCCAGCTGCATAACACTTTAAAATAAGAGCTGGGCACTACAATGACTTCTGGAAAAAATGTCACCCTGCAACCAGTGAAAATTCTGCCGCAACAGATTTGGTAATAAATATGAAAACAAAAAATTGATTACCAGAATAAACAAAACATTTGGGACACAGGAGACTAAAACAAGGAGTAACTCAAGTTGTTCCACAGAGTACCTTAAACACCTGCAGCCTTACCTTGCAGGCTTTCTAATGAGAAAAGTACTCAAGCAAATGCGAAAACACAGTCACTGTCCAAAGTGCTGGCAGATTCTTCTCTGCACTTCAGCTAGATGAAGACAGATAAAACCAATTTTGAGACATGAAAAATGCTGGAAAGAGAAGAAGTTAAGGAGACATTTTCACAAAACATATGTTGATGCCATGAAAACAAGGTCTCAACAGACTAGAAAGTAAGTGCACTTAAATTTGCAACTTGGAGAATAAAATTGAAGGGACATTTAATTCCGGAAAAGATTGCCTGACTTTTGGGAAACAAAAACATAATCCCTGAAGGCATAGACTAATATGCTGCCTGAAGGTATTGGAAGTGTTCCCCACCTTAACCTGTCATTCTATAACTACCCAATTAAACTTGCTTTTACCCTTTATCAGAGATCCACTCCTGTCTGTGATTTATTAAGGAGCAGCACTTAGGCACTACTGGCATTCACAAAATGTCTGGCTAGTCTTGTAGGCTCTTCCATTTCCTTTGCACCCCATTTCTTATGAGATCTGAGGATTCAGAGGTTTACTTTTTTTCCTATCAACTTATTGAATGTGGGTGGAGTACTTAACGTGTTTAGGATCTCCATTCCCAAATACACAGGGAGCCTGACCTATGCTCAATCCATTCAGGAGAGTAGTAAAAACATTTTGTTTTTGTTTTTCCTTCCCTCTCTAAGAACAGAACATTTTGGGGTGGAGGCCAGCCTAGCTCAGGAAGAAATGCTCAGCTTTGAAATTCCTCTTTAAGGGGAGGGGGAGCTGAGAAGAATGAGATAATTTCCCTTTTCCCTTGAATTCTTCCCTGGGACAATGCATATTTTTTGAGAGGAAGTGTCAGCTAGAGTTGTATTAATTAAAAAACTACCTTATAAGTAGAATGAAAGAATACTAAACGCATCATTAATTCTTACAATTCCCAAAGAATTAAAATCCCCAATATTACCTTCTAGGCTTCATGGGCCAGGATGAGATATGACGTGTCACTATCTTACAGTATTTCAGGATACTACTGAGACAGAGAGTACTTAAAGTTAAGCAGATCTGACCATGAAAGACAATATATAGGGCTAAATCAGAGGTTAAAATTATTACAAACCACATAGATAATATGATAGCTTTGCTTCTCTGAAGAAATAACTTTTCTTCTAGAAGTTACACTGAGCAAGAGAGAAGGGTTTTCCAGAATGATTTCAGTATTATAGCTTCTGCCTTATCACATTTTGCCGCCATGCTCTATCCTTTGAATTAATCAGGTCTAACACAGAGTTAGAGTGAAATGTATCTTAAAAAAATTTAACACCACCATCCTCTCTAAAAACATATCAAAACAAGGATCAGGTCTTATGGAAAAGAAGTTTAGCAGACATACTCCACACTGCATAGTTCAATTAAGTTGACATCCTGGAAATCACTCTGAGCTCTGAAACTACATACTTAACATCCTCTTCAGCATTCAAAAATCAGATTTTATCCAGACATTACACAGTTGTGTCACGGTGTGTCACAGAGCTGCTTGCATTCTGATGAAGAGACTGCAGTCACAGCTTGTCTTAGCTGGAACAAGCCTGCCAGAAAAAAAAGAAGGAATGATAATCTGCTGGGAAAAATGTCTTAATTTTTTTCCATATTTTTCTTTTGCATGTTAGTTTGACACTACAAGCAAAGGTTAAAATGGTTGTTATTCAAAGGGTTTTATGAGTCAAATCAGAATTGTGTTTGCTGTTACTCTTCATTCATTTCTGGTTGTGCAAGGCACCATGAGACTTGATGAGTCTTAGCATGTGGGTCTCCTGGGAACTGGAAATGTTCAGAGTAGGATGTTGATAAAATATTTCCCTATTGTTTTGTTTTGAGCTTTTTTTTTTTTTTTTTTTTTTTTTTTTTTTTTTTTTTTTTTTTTTTTTTTTTTTTTTTTTTTTTTTTTTTTTTTTTTTTTTTTTTTTTTTTTTTTTTTTTTTTTTTTTTTTTTTTTTTTTTTTAATGTACTACGTTTACTGTTCACCTTGTACTAGAAACTAAATCCTTTCAGCAGAGATAGCAGGCATTACCCATTTTCTCACTAAGATTTCCTTTTCCTTTTATTTTTACTCCCTCCCCCAAAATATACAAGGTGCACCTCTTGCAGAATTCAGCAGGAGAGAATGTCAGATAATCCAGTGGGAAATACATGCCCATCAGCTCAAAGACCTCAAATCATTTATTCATTGTAATGCAGTAATTCTGACTGCTCTTTTTCACTTTCTTGTGTGA
Organism: Empidonax traillii; assembly: GCF_003031625.1. Lineage (NCBI taxonomy): Eukaryota > Metazoa > Chordata > Aves > Passeriformes > Tyrannidae > Empidonax > Empidonax traillii. The sequence goes on from NW_020955378.1 coordinate 1,049,859, forward strand.
ATCAGCAATAAGCCACAAGAAAAATTAAACTCACAGCAGCAGAGAGATCATTTGTTAATCTTTGTAGAAAGGTCATACCTTGAGATATTTGCTGTTCTTATGTGGGGTGTCAGGGGAAATTGCAGTGCTCAGTGCAATTCATAGCTCTGTCAAATTCAGCACAGGCATCCCGTAAGCACTGTCTGGAATCACAGTATGGGTTCAGGAGAGACTGAAGGGTTTGGGCTTCTTTTATAGCTGTACACTGGACGTTGCTTTTCCACTGGTCGGCCAAATCTATAAATCAGGTTTCAGACTTTTGGAATGACCAGTTCTTAATCTGAAGACAGTAGCTCAGCCACACTTCTGCTGTCAAAAATTGGCATAGGTTCACTGATAACACAGGCGATGTTCAGCTTAAGTACTGGCGTATTTCTTGCCAGAAATATGTGGGTCTTATCTGGACTGATACTCAGCCAGCAAGCCCCCACCCAGCGCTCAATAACCTCTGCTCACACAATGTCACATATTCCATCGTATCAGCATGTGCTGCAAATACAGAACCAAGGATACTGGGAGTACTGAAGCTAGCACAGCTCACCTATGTCATGAGATTTTCCCAAAAAGGAAAAAGAATTGTTACATATGTCAACATCTGAGGAAAAAAATCTTTAGTAGAACCAAAAATGAAGGAACTCATTAGCATTTTAAAGATATCTTCTTGTAATATCTTCCTAATGTTGTTTCTATCCTTCTACTTCCTTTTCTTTTCACCTCTGCAACCAGTAAAAATGAATGGCTACATAATTTCTTTTGCCCTTCTTATAGAAATATATGGCTTTGTAAATGTTACAGTATCATCACCATACTAATATAGAGCTAAGGTTCAAGCTTTCCTTTTTTCTTCTACTATTTGGTAATGTTTCCTAGGGAGGAGATGACAAACTGGGGGGTGAAGGATGAGGAAATGACATGACACAAAAATCTTGAGTTTCACTCACTCATTTATAACCAGTGTTCAAAAAGGGAAACAGAAAATTTAGGAAGAGGCAAAGCAAATAAAAATAAAATCTAAATGTTATATTTTTGTTAATATTTTAAGGGGAAAAAAGGTCAAAATTTTCATCTGAAAGTAGCTAGCAATGTATTCTTTTTGAATGTTTTTCATAGAAACAATCTTTTCTTCCCTGTGAAAAACTTGAGAGTATTTTTTTTTGTTGATTTTAGTTGGAAAAATCACAAGAACCTGAAATTCAAGAATAATATTGCTTGCAAACAAAGTCTCAGAACTTAAGTCCCCACAATCATCTCCTTTTTCCATAGGAATACCAGAAATGTGGATATGAAACCTGTAAAATATTCTTCTTTGTGGAGATAGCATGAAAAAAATGCAGAAAAATACAAAGTATTGGTAAATAGATGTATGTGTCTCAGCTAATATTAATAACTTTTTTTTCCTTACCCATTATCACTTATTGAAGTAATTCTTATTTTTTTAGGGCTTTTTTCCGCAGCATGGAAAATACAAGTGATAGCTTACCACTCAAACTTCCGGGACAGTATCTAGAACACCAAGTTCAGTTATATGACCCTTCTGAAGCAGCTATGTTAGAGTTATTTTAATTCCTGAAAAGTCATGGGGAGAGTCATGTAGATCTGATGATTTTACTTTTTTTTCAATTGAAGCAATCAGGATTCATGGATGCATCAGTAAATAGGATCTAAAGTAAACAAGGATGACTACAGGTACCAGGACTACAAGAAGGATATCTTTCATATAACAATTAAATCACTGTGGAAGCATGGGGTGCATACAGAAAAGGTTTCACAATGGCTACATAATAAGAATAATGTTAAGGAATTGCTACATCATACACTTGAGTTGCTCTGAGCTAAATGCTGATCTCTTTTTATGATAAGCTTTGAACTGTGCTCAAAAAGACTGAAATAACTTGTTATTTTTTTCCAGTAGCAAATAGTGCTATTGCCCAAAGTGAATTTCAAGTGTGCTTGTGAACTGCTCTGAGTTAATTTACTCAGTATTAACTGTGGACAGTGCTAATTAGTGGTTGGTATGCTACAAGGCAGGGTTGCCTTTCAGACAGTCCTCAGTAAGTTAGAGGAACAGGCCAAGATGGACCTCATGAAGCTCAAGGATGAATGTGAACTCCTGCATTTGGAACAGAATAACTCCATGCAATAACTCCAGCTGGGAGCCAACTAAGGAGAAAGTGTCTTTCAGAAAAGGACCTGTATGGAAGACAGTAAGTTGTGTATGAACAGCAAATGGCCTTAGGCAAGGCCAGTCTTAAGAATACAACCATCAGGTCAAAGGAACCCCGCAACTGAGCTCTTCTGAGGGCACATCCAGAGGGATTTTTCTGGGTTTTGGACCCCTCAAAAGAGAAAAGAGATTGTCATGAGCCAATGAGAAAGATCAGAAGGCTGAAGCACATGGGGAAGATGTTGCTGGGTTTGTTCAGCCTGGCTAAGGACAGGATCTAACAGTAGTGTTCCATTAAGGAAAAGGGAGGTTGACAGCCAAACTCTACTGAGAAAAGAGGCGACAGACACAAATTCCAAAAAATGAAATTCCAAACAGAGAAATGGAAACATGCACTGGAATAGACTGCCCAGAGAGGTGATTGAGTCTCCTTCACTGGAGAGATTCAAGAACTTTCTGGATGCAATGCTGTGCCATGTACTCTAGGAGTACCCTGTTTCAGCTGGGAGGCTGGACCAGATGATCCACTGTGGTCCATTCCAAACTTTGTGATTCTGTGTGAAACATTTCTTCACCCTGAGTGTTCAAGCACTGGAATAGGTTACCTGGAGAGGCTGTGACATTTGGTCTATTGATCAGTGTGTTAATAAGTGATATAACAGATGTTAATCCTTTTGTGAATTTTACATCTGTCAGACTCACAAAAATGTAAAATGGACCTGGAAGAAGCTGGACAGGTTGAATTCAGAACTGTCCATGTAGCCAGCCAGTAAAGTGTAACAGTAAGAAGTTCTTTGTGTCATATATTGGTCGTGGAGCGCCTCTCAATCCATCTTCTGTTGTCACTATGAATCTCTTCCAAGATATTTTGACTCAGTCACAAAACTGAGATTGTTGCAACTTGAGTGTGACGTCAAACCCACAAAAATATGTCCAAATAAGTATCTAGCTCCTCTTGAGAATCACATCCATACCTCTCAAGCCAAAGGGAAAATGTACCAATCTCAACACCAACTGTATTACGACACTGAGATACCAAAGACCAAGAAATGTGACAATCATCAGAATGGGGTTACAAGCCAGCTCCATACTATGACAAATGCTTATAGAAATGACAGTAGGAGACTTATTCATCATTCTCTTCCCATGATGGAAACAGACCTTCCAGTGTTGTTGCTGGCAGCAGGTTCTCCTGGTTCTCTGGTTTTCCCTGTAGTACTGCTGCCATCCTTTCTGCCAGGGCACATATGTGGCATGTTCAACCTCCTTGACTCAAGGGTAGTCAGAGCTTGGAATTCCTCCATTTCCTACTGAGTAATACTACTTCCCGGTGTAAAGGAAACTTTTTTGGGCACACTAACTTTAAGAATTTGGCCACAAGGTCCAATGGAGAGACGAATATTTAAATCTTACCATGCTACTACCTTCTGTTCATATGTATTACTTTCAAGATAAGGTGACTTAGTCAGTTAAGGGATGGAGGTCCTTTTATACTTCCCATACCTCTGCTAGAGGAGTCAAAATAGAGTACACTGACATCAAAGTCGGGTGAAACCTGAGATATACCATTTACCAGCAACAAGGGCTCATCTTTTCCTAATCTCCCCTTATTCAGACTCACAGGCAAGTGGTCTTTCACTGAAATTATTTTATATCAAAAGTTACAGATTCCATAAAGAAGAGGAATTGCAGCATGTCACATCAAACTCCTTGGAGCCTTAGTAATTCATAGACCAGCTTAATAAATTAAGGTAAAACTAGTTGAAATTTCTCTAACAAAATAATATACCTATTTTGGCTGAAAACAGAAATAAGTTCAAAGCTAAAGTTTCTCAGGGCTTTGCATTGCTGAATTATAAGGCTTTTTCCAGGCCCATCTCACATTCTTGTGAATCTGAGAGATGTAAAGCTCACAGAGGGATTAACATCCATCTGGCATATTACTTAGAGCAGTCAGGAAGCACGGGTATGCCTACACTGTGCAAGGCAGATTACAACCCAAACTGTAAACATCACATAGTCCAACACAGGTAGTACCTCAGGTCCACAAACGTTTTAACCCCATGACTGTGGCTGAGTGCCAGAGATAAAACTCTTATCAGGTCCCAAAAGCTAGAATATCTGTCTCTGCACATTAGTAATTACAAAAGTCTAGATGGGTTTTTCAATATTAAGGGTACTAGGGTTTTCCCCACTAAAATATTACCAGTGTGTAACAGTGCAATTGGGAGCTGCACTGTAAGAGATTAAGTAACCAGCTAAAAGAGCTGAAAGGTTTCCTTTGATTGTAAAAGGCATTGTACTGACGATTTTTCAAGCTTCCTTTATTTAGGAGCACACTGAAGTATTTGTATTGAAAGTTTCTAAATTTAGAGAAATCTTTCTGAAACTTCCTTCTTTTTCATCAATGTAATTCCTCTAAATTTTACCAGAAAAAAAAAAGGAAAACATTCATTATAGTGAAACATGGAAAAAATTAACAGATTCCATCTGAGCAGTTTGTAATTGCAAAGACCTAGAAAGTAAGAGAGAAAACTTAGGTGTGAATTTCCGAAGCTGTTCCTCTTCCTTTGACTGTGAAGAATTTTGCACTTTCAGAAGAGACTGAAAATGAAAATGTAAGTTAATCAAGAGCTATATTAACAGGGCAATCTAAATTATTTGGAGGAAAAAAAAAAAAAAAAGAAAATCCCAAACCAGTACCTCTTTAATGTAATATAAGTCCCAAAATAAAAGTTTGGAACTGGAATTCAGAATTCACAATTCATTACTTCTGAAGAGATCATTTGAAACAGCTTTTCAGACAGTCTCTTGGAGCTTACAACTACAGAATGCTTTAGTGTACACTTTATATTATCAGCACCACCTAGAGCGCATCACCAGAAACAACTCCAACCACGAAACTAATACTCTTTACAAATCATGATATCAAAGGAGCATTTTCCAGACTTACTTTCAAAGAATTCCATATGAAATAAAGGTGGTTGGTAAAATAGAAAAGAAGTAAGGAGAGATCATGTTTTTCTTATTGCTTGATACTGTAAAAATTAAATATAAAATGAATAGAGTTGTTCTAGTAAATGCCTGGAACAACTCAGTTGTGAATTGGGCCTTTAATCTGGAGATGATGTTCATCTCCATGATTTGTGACTATAACAGTTCATTTTTAATTTTGTTAGTTTTCAGAAGTGCTCAAACAGGCTTGCTTTCCAACCCCTCCTGAAATCCATAGGAACACTGTACTTGCCTAAAGTTTTGATAAACAAACACCTGACATTGACATCACATTTCCAAAGCTGCTTATTTAAATTTTTTAAACAAATTAGTTGTTACTATGAGTGATATGATGGCTTTTTTTAAAGAATAAACAAAGTAGAAGTATAAGCTTAACAAAACAGAGAATTTTCTTGCATTGTAAATGTATATGCAAAAATTCAGCTGTTAACAAGCAGCAATTGTTCATTTCTGGCAAATCAGTGCAAGGAGATTGAAAAAACTTCTTACATGACTCAAAATTACCTTCATGCTTATTTTGCCCTTAAACATAATTTTCATGCTTACATACTGCAAACTCAGAGTGTAACTGGTTAGCACTAGTGAATAATTGCAGAAGTGTAGTATAATTTCGTGTTCCTATTTTTGTATAACTGAAATACATTGTGAAGTGAATAAGTGTAATTCTAGAAAGAATTATATCTCACATTGGTGAGATTTATTTTATTTAAATCCTTAATCTGAATCGAAGGGACAAAAGGTAAAGAATTTCATATGTTTTAGTCTGACAGTAATTCTACTCTTTTCCACTGCCACACTATTACAGTAGATATATTTTCTCAATATACTACTAACATCACATGTCAAATAATATTTTAATAATATTTTATAAAACACTTCTATAATACTGTTGCACTATGAAGAAACTAAGATGAAATGATCATGTCAGAGGGGAGAATCTGACCTATGTCCTCCCTTATATAAGAAGAGGTGTGGTGCTTTCAGCCAAAACTGATAACTGCTAATAAAATAATTAAGAAAATTGGAAAAGATATGACATTAATTAAGGAACAGCTGCACAAAAATACTCCAAAGATATTACAAATAAAAGTGTCCTTTAACATTACAAGAAAATAAATGTACTTGCCATAACATGAAAATGCAGCAAATATTCTTCATGCTAGTCAATAGATAAAAATAAAAATGTCTTGACCATGTAAATTCAAATTCTGTCGTTTGTAAATAAAGAATACATATATTTAGAGCTATGACCACTGAGAAAGATGAAAAAAAAATATGTAAATACTTCAAAGACATCTAAAGCTCTTTTTTCCTTGGCTTCAGGGTATACACATGGATTCACAAGCTGAAAATTTTACTACGATCGTAATTATTCCCAATTTTATTGTTTCAAGACATTCTGTACATTTCTTTGAAGCCTGTGAAACTGGAACCTCTCTGAACAAAAAAAGACCTTGATTTGATCTTGAATGGACAACTTTAATTCTATGACATCATAACACTGCATTTTTGTGTCCCTATGTAAATCCTTGACTATGGCATCTCCAAGTCATGTGACAGCTGAAAAAGGACCATTTGATTTGCAGGCTGACCACAGAGGTTGAATGGGATTTTTAAATTTTCTTTAAGCACAGACTGTTGTCCTTCTGAATTAAAGCAACCTGTCTGATAAGAAGTATATCAGCTGGACACACAGGATTTTTAACACCTCAAGATGGGCAGCGGAGCCAGTTCGGAGAGCAAAGAGTCAGCCAGGAGATCCAGAGAACTGGAAAAGAAACTCCAGGCAGATGCAGAGAGGGAAGCCAGAACAGTCAAACTACTACTGTTGGGTAAATAGAATAAAAATTGCTCATGATTCTTTTCCATTGAGGGGTTGCTTAGCTCTGGAATTATATTTCAGTGCAGTGAATTTCCCACTCCTCACTATTTGCTGTGAAGACAACAGTTCTATAATATGTGTATGAAATGTTTTCTGGTTGTGGCCACTTATGAAGTCACAAGTAATAGGCTGGAAAGGGCCATGTCACTGTATGTATTCAATTTTAAATGTTTGACTTTGAAAAATTTTAAATGAAAACCTACTGTTAGAATAAATGTTATGATAATTGCTTACAAATAACATAGCACAGACTTATTTTTTTCCCCATGGATCTGTATGCATTCATTTGCAGGAGGATTAAGTAAGATAACTGGTTACAATCCATAGGTGTCAAAAGGTATTAATATTGTTTATTTTCCAAAGTGTTGCACTTCATTTTTTACAGAAGCAAAAAATGATTTAGAACGGCTTTTTTGATGTATCAAAATGGTATTTAGATGAATACGGATGAATATTCTCACAAGCTACTACTTCTAATTCACACTATGATCAATTTATTAGCAGTCACAGGCTCTAATGGCAAAAGAAAAAAAAATATTTTTCTTTATACATCTTTATTCTTGTCTCTTCTTTACCTTAATAATTTGCAGAAATATCCAAGAACATAATAACACTGCCACTGTCTTAATATTTTTCTTCTAACAGTATGATGCCTATTATAAGATTTTACATTGGTTTCTCCCAATGAATAGAAACACAGCCTTTTATCATTGAAATGATTCTTATTTTTCCTTTACTGTAACCTCAGTGCTTACAAGTGCTTTTAAACTGACATTTATTCAGATGTAACTAGATCCCTTAGATAAACTAAATCGACTTAACTCTGTTGTTTTGCATCTTATGCAGAAGTCTATTTATACTTGTTGAGAACCTAACTATTATTATTCAAAAAAAAAAAAAAGAGAAAATCGCACAGGTTTTTCATATAATAATGTTATAGTAGCAATTTTAGACACTTTATGTACAATCAGGATTCAGATTGCAGCTTACAAAGATTTTCAGTCCAGCAGAGAATGCAAAGATTTTCTGTGCCGCATTTATACAAAACATTGTCCCTACTGAGGCAAGCTTCAATTGGCCAAAAATAGCCTCAGAACAATATTTTCATTTAAATTTTCATAAAGTTTAACTCATTTTTATGTACTGTTAGAAAAAGGTTCGTCTCCTTCAGCATCCTATCTCTGACCTTATCCAACCTTATCCATGAGGAAGATGTAAGAAATCCTTTAAGAGGAATGTATAGGATAAAGAGGAATTTTCCAGATAAAGAGGAATTTATAAGTTAAGCATTTTGATCTTCAAGCTTTTATGCCTTCCAGTATTACTGAAGGCTGTTTTATACCAGGACACAAAATAAATTATCCCCACCCCCCACCCCTGCTGAACATATGTATGTATTTAGTATTAAGGACTGTAGTTTTAAACGTTTCCTAATGTATATAATCAGCCTTCTTCTGACACTATTAATATCAGCCTCAAGATACCTTTAGCAAAATACCTTGAGATTAATTGCAAGCTATTTGAAAAAGACTTCTATTTAGTTCATTTCAAATCTGAACATATTTCAGTTTCAAAAACTGCTCAAGCACTCTTTTCATGAGACAAGATGATCATTAGGATCTGAAATCTGTTTATAGATTTCTACAATATCTTCCTTTACTCATGTCATACCTGATAAGAATTCAAATTTGTCAGTGGGTAACATTTTGGAAGGCTTTTTCCTCCTGTTACAACAGATCATAAGGTCTTGGTAAAAAACATGTTGAAGAGAGAGAAAAAAAGTATTATTGGCTTAACAGCTTTAATTTTCTTGTTCTTAAAAAAGCATGATGTGAATTAAGTGTAAGTCTGTTTGGAGCTTATTGCACTGCCAGGGTGAAAGTGTCTCTTGAATACCTGGAACCACAGATGCTGAAGCAATGTGTATAAGGGAAACTATGCAACCCCTTCCGTAGTGACTGTATGAAATGGCCAGATAGGAGAGGAATAAATCTGCTGTGCTCAGATTCGTACCTGTTATTTTCCATACCTCTGAGGTGATCTCAGAAATTATACAAATTTTGAACTTCATAAATCAAGGATAGGTCTATTCAAGCCAGCCTAGTCCTACCCTAACCCTAGGTTTCTGTTCAGTCAGACCTTATGTTGTCTCTGTACTGCAGAGCAGATGTCACCATTGTTTCTTTCTGCAATATGCAGATCGGTAGAAAACACTCAGAAAAAAATCGATATGTATATCATAAGTTTTTCAGTGGAATCTTTTTGTTCTTATGTATAAAATGTAAAAACCCCCAATGTATAATGACCAGTTCTTGAGATGATTATTAATGTCTAATGTGGGGCTTCTGTGTCCTCCAAGGGGTCCCTTAGTAAAAAAGAAATTATAGTCAGAAAACAAAGACACCCCATATGTTTATGCTAAGTACTATGACTTGAGCAAACATCTCTGGCTGAGGTGATTTATAGTTTATATGACATGCCCAAATAAACTGGGGAAGGAGGGAAATTATGTCAATTCTGACATTCCTCACAAGTTGCCCAGGAGCCAAAAGGCTTAAGACCTTTATGTGTGTTCCCATGCTGTCAAAGCCATCCCATCCCCCAACAAATCTGGTCTCTATATCTCTGCTTCCAAAAAATCAGGTTGTTTTATGAGTCTAGAACAAACTCCAAGGTGAAAGTTTTATTCCCTGTGTATCAGGGCCCTATCTGGCCTGCCACATCACATGAGGGTTATATGCTTTGCAGGATGTCTGTTTGCAATTTATTGGTGTGCAAAGTACAGTGTACATTGCAAATATGGCCAAAATAGCTGATGCTTGCAGTGATGTTTCACAGGAATAAGAACTTAGAAAATAAATAAAACTTGAAAGTTTTAATGGTTATTTAAACTGAATCTAGGTATTACTCCACGTCCTCATTATTTACAGTTTTCAGTGTCAGGACAAAACTCACTCTAAATAGACCTGAACATCCTCAGCTTACTTTACTCTCTTTAGGGCTAACTCAAACAATTCAGTTTAAACAGTTGATTCAGAGGAACAAAAATAGAAGCTGTTTTAGTAGCAAAGACTTTTCTCCACTGACTGTTAGAAGTCTCTAGTAAGTAGCAGTGTAGACATTTATAGTTTAGGTAATCAAAACCAGTTAAATGAATCAGTTACTGTAATACTGATGCTTAAGTTCCTGTTATTAACACACTGAAAACAGACTTTGAGCACAAAGACAGCCCAATAATCCTATTGACGGTAATGCACTGATATTCTTATTTAGGGGGTGGATCAGCATTTAAGGACTTCAAGACTCTCAAGATAGTCAGAGCTTAGACTTTTCATCTAGTTTCTTTCTTTTGTGGAGTAAGTTTGTTGAGTATGGTAAGAGGATCAGGAGATACAATTTCCAGTCTGGAAGTCCAGAGCTCTGAATGGCACAGACAAGACTCAGGCAGATGTGTGAAACATTTTCTGATTTTAATTTGAATATTTTCTTTTCCTGCTTTTTGCTAGTTTATGTCATTGTCAATGTTTTTTCTGACAGGTTTCAAACAGAGTATTCAATAAGTTGGGGTTTTTTATTTCCTTACCTTTAAATACGGAAACTTTCCTAAACTAAACCTTTCCTTCCAGATAATTTATAATTGTAAAGAGATAATGAGATCTGAGACTCAAAAGCACCTTAATATATACAAAGAACTTTCTCCAGTGTCTCAGCAGATGCCAGTCCTGAAAGGAGCTTGTACTCTCCGCAACCATTCTAACGAATTCTGCTTATAAAAACAGTTACAGCTGAAGGCCTGGGTTCTGTTCTGGTTTGAATTTGAGAGACTCTTACTCATTTTCAAGACATCTCCAGTTTTTTCTCTATTTCTGCTCTGGTGTAATGCCTTAGTGGCCTACAGAGAAGAGGTTGAACAATCCCAGAGAATTGGAGAAATGTGTGTCAAGCTGCTGGGGGACAGCTCCTTTGCAGCCATGCTACATGGCACTTCTTCTTGAGTCTCCCCTTCAGAACCAGGGTGTCCAGAACCATAATGGGCTTGGGACTAGGTGGGGTGCAGCTCTGGAATATCCAAAGCAAGAAGAGATGCAGGTTACAGCCAGCTGCATGTACAGCACCTCACTGCAGGTGGATGTGGCATGGCCTGTGGCACAGTGAATGTGGTCTCTGGGAAGAAGGGTCAACTTTACCGACAGAGGGGACACTCTTCAGCTCCCAGGAGTGGTGTTAGAGTTTCAGGCACTGACTGAGACTTTTGTGCTTGTATTTTCTGGGAGTTGATCCATGTCAAGGAAATAGTCACAGAAATGAGAGGGAAATTTGAAAAAGCTAGAGTTTAAATATATGAAATGCAAAATATGGGCTATGACATTTAAACTTTCTGAGCTCCAGGACAAGACTAAGTTTGACCTGAGCTCTTGTCTTTTATTTAGAAAATCTGTGCTTCAAGGAAATGCCTTCACTTCATATAAGGTCTTTTGTGATGCACTTTTCCCACTGTTTCCGCAAGAACAAGGCTACTGCTGTGGGTTGAAATGCAGGTTTGTTCCTGCTCTTCCACTCTGGGGACTGGCCAGAGGAGCAGGCTGCATGGGAAGACGAAGGAATAAAGGCAGCAGGTGCAAAGTAACTTGTTCCTGACCCAATTCCTGTTGGAGCCAATGCTGCTACAACTAACATGATACTCCAGAATGAAGCCAAAGTCTGAAAGTCATCTGTTGTTTAGATAAAGGCACTATTGGATCATAAATTGAAGATAAACAAAGGTAGAAAAATACATCCAAAAGATACAAATTATGCCTTCCACTCTATTTTAACATTTTCTTTCAGCTCTGGAAGAGAGGTTCATTTCTATTTTATGTTTCCTGGCATCTTTCTGTGAGGTGAATGTATGAATTCTCAGCACAGCCTCCTCTCTTCCCTACAAAAGGTGTAGCAAATACCACCTTGCTGACAGGGTTTTACCTAGTTCTTCAGAGGGGCATGGAAAGAATAATAAATTATCTACAGCAAATTTGCATTTTCCCCAAACTGTGGCAGATGGCAGCATCAGCCCATTTTGCATGGGCTTGTTTTTTCTCCCGTGTTTTCTACCATTCCTTTCAAGGGTTTCAGAAAATGCTTTGCGTGTGGTTTGCTATCTGTTGTGATTCATTTGAGTAAATTAATCCCTGTCATTTGAATGTTATTAGCTTTACAAAATGTGTTTGGAAAGTCTGTAATCTGTTTGTTCCATTCACTGAGAAGCCCTTGGTTAAAAAACCTATGCCCCAGATTTTCTCTTTTGTCTAAAGTTTTTGACATGGTCCCATGAGGCAAATAATAATCTACAAAGAGAAAAGCAGTGATGAATCCTGTCCCATGGATTCACATTCAAAGTTGAATCCTCTCTTTAGGTGCTTTCAAAATCCATCTTTTGTTGGGCAGCTCTTGCCAACCCTCATCACTGTCATTGACCGAAGATGATACTCACTCCTGTTGATATCCAATGGAGACAGTTTACATTGCAATTACTCACTTTCCATGAGATAAGAAGGCAAATTAATTGTACATAATCTGGTCAAACCTATACCCTAGTTCTGCAACTGGCTGTGCAAGCAGATGCCTTTACCTCCCTGCCAGCTGGGGGGTTTTCCTGCAGAATCATTCCCAAGCTGGAACTGTTGTGCTGCTCTGCAGGTTTCCCACTCCCAGCCACACTGCTTCATGGCAGAACACCATGGGGCAGAGGAACTGACAAAACATCAGGGTCAAGTCTTGTGCTCATGTGCTGCCTTTGCATCATGAACTTGACCTCATGCAAGTCTCCACATTCTGCTTTTCCAGTTTCTCGGAGAGGCTGGCTAAAGGGCGTGGGGCTCGCTGATTTGATTTACAAAAGGTCATAATACACATTAAATCAGCAGCTACAAATCATGGAATGAATAGGACACTATCTGAAGCTGTAGCTTGTTCGTGTCTTCCTGCCCATCAGCCAGAGATGAAATCAAAATATGACCCACATTTTACTTCCTTGCTAATTAAAATGTCTATATTTTTCTCTTAATTGACTGAACTTTCCTTTGTTTTTAAATGTCCCTTTCCTTTCCAGAATTAATATTTGTACCAATATTTTGTAATTTTTAAATCCAATTGGACATTAGAGAGGGTTTATAGTTGGTACAATGAGAATCTAAAACATCTGTACCTTTCTTCATAGATAGAAAATTCTGTGTTCCAGAGAGTTATTTTTAGTACTTGCTTCTTATTCATCTATCAATCACATCTTCTCAACATTCCCCTTCTGCAGGTGCTGGAGAGTCAGGAAAGAGCACTATTGTAAAGCAAATGAAGTAAGTATCTGAATATGCATATAAGTTGTTAAATTTGGTATTTGTAGTATAAGCTATCTAGCTAATGACATTACAATGTTTACACTTATTTGAATAAAATGCAAAGAAATATCATTCAAATCAAGTTATCATTCAACCACACAATAAATAAAAAGTCACTTTGTAAGCACCAATCTCTTCCTGTGCAAAAATCAAGGAAACTGTTGTACAAAAGCAGTAATACAAGTCTGAATTTAAGTGTCCCTACCTATTTAATATCTTAACCAATACATTTTAAAAGGTTAAATAAAAATATTATGTCATAAGAACAGTTTTCTATTATTTAAGTAGCTCATTTTGTAATAAGACAGATTCAGAACCATCCATCAAATTCTTTGCTAACCCTTTTTCTCCAGTTAAATGGTGGATAAAGTTATTTCTGGTTTGAGTTCCATTCAGGAGACCCTCCCTATTCAGCAAACCATTGAAGTTTATTGTATTCAGAGCTTCCCCAAATAGGAGCAGATTAAAATGTTCCTCTGAACTGAGCACTTTCAGAAGGCTAATAAGCCTTTACAGCATGGAGGAGGGGGCAGAACACTGTAAAGATGAAAGTTATATTTAAAGCCCTGTGCTGTCAACTTGATCACAAATATGAATTATTTTATAGGAAAACTGTTCAAAAAATGATCATTTTTCGTATAAATATCATCTTTCTGTCACAACCAGTGACTTCTTTTTAAGGGATTTTTTTCAGTTAATAAAAAAAAAGGCAATTTCAGTTTTGGGGTTTTTTTAAGTGAAGCCTATTATTTTCCAAAGAAGGCTGATACAAAAGAAATAATTCTGCTGAAAACACAATTTTCAACAAAATCATGGAAATTTTACTCCTATTAATATAATTTTTTTCATTAATAAACCTCACTTTTCTCAGTCTGAAGATTTCAATCCAAGTTATATCCGACCACTAAGCTTTGCACAATATTTACCGATGCTCGAAATATAGATATGCTGCAAGGCCCTAAAAAGATGGGGATGGTTATGAGAGACACTAGAAAGAAAAAAATCTCTGGAGCTCTGTTCTTCTAACTACATAATTTCCAATGTGTGATCTAACTTTCTTAAAACCAAGTTGAGTATCTCTGTGGTATGCTCTAAGTTAGCAGTACAAAGCTACTACAAATAATTCAGCAAATGAAGTGCAGGAAACAAAATATTTAGTCATCATACCTGTTGAAACTGAATCAAAGCCACCTATCTAAAAAGAAGCCTTCATTTGTGAAAGAAAAAAAAAAAAAAAACAAAACAGAAGGCTGCACCCATAAAATGGGGATTCCTCCAGGAACTCCCCTTTTTCTTTCTCCCAAGTTCAATGGGATTCCTCTGAATCTTTCAGAATTCATCTGAATTCATAATTGAAACAGCATTCAAAAAACTAAATCTTCAAAGGAGAGTTTATAGATTTGCCTGGTCTAGAAGTGATTGGGAAAACATTTTAGAGAGCCTTTTTTTCCTATAGATACTATTCCTACAGGCACGAGAAGGCAACTTTTGAGTTTTCTGACATACGTAAATCAGAGGCATATTAAGACACATCAGTTATGATCTGGGTTTTCTGACAGGGCTGACTTCTCCCCTGGAAGGGCAAATCTCCCCAAGACACACACCTATACTCATTCTGTGCTAACCTGTCAGATCCTTTCACTTCACCCCTTTCTGCCTGTGTAGCTCTGTCCTGACTGTATCTCTGGCAAGACTGGGGTAAAAAAATAAACCCCAAAGGCCAGAAAATCTTTATTTGATAACCTGGCCTTCAACTCTAAACACCTGAGGTCAGGAAGAACGGAACCTCGGTTCCAGCAGCAGCCAGTGTAGTTTGGTGCCTGTTCACTGAGAATTTGCTTGGTCCAAATGGGTGAATGTTTCAACCTTTTTCACAACTCATGGAATAAGATGTCTCTGAGTCACAATATAATCTATACACTGATTTTGAGAACTTTAACAACATGCTATTCACAAATCAAGGAGACTTATGAAATGATAATCTCTCTGTCAGAATCAGATTACTGAAATTGACTGCTAAGGTTCTTTACCCTCTGAAGTAATATGCATGTCTCCATAGCCTGTAGATAATGAGAGTAAGACCTTTCTATAACTAGAAATTTTAACTGACATATAAAGAATATTAAAGATTTTTTCCTTATTTTCTTGATAAGAGTCTCACAATGCTGAAATATTTTTTGCAATAATTTTTCAACCTAGGTAAGGTTCTGGATAAAAATGAGAATGACTAAACAAGCAATGTGACAACCCATGACTAACATTTTAGTTTCCAATAGTAAAAGATTTGGGATCTAAGTACAGCAATGCACCCTATACCTGCAGGGATGGACCTGAGTCCTGTTCCAGAATCATACATTATCTTATACTGATGCACAAGGTAAAAAAACAGTACCTGTTCAGTCCGATTGGGTGCACAGATTTAAGCTCACATAGATGAATAAATTGCTATTTCACTATTCTAGCAGAATCAGCAGATCAACCATTGATAAATGTTTTTCCAACGACCAAATGGATTAAGTTCTTTCTTGTGCTGACCACAAAAGCTTTTCTTTTTTTTTTTTTTTTTTACACCAGGATCATCCATAAAGATGGTTTCACCTACCAGGAGCGCATGGAGTTCAGACCTATCGTTTACAGTAACACAGTGCAGTCTATCCTGTCTATTGTGAAAGCAATGACTAAGTTAGGAATCAGTTACGAAAACCCCGCTAGAATTGTGAGTATGATAATCTTTATCTTGAAATAGACATCGAAACACATTTTTTTTGTAGTATAATAGTAGAGACTAGTAGAACAAAGAGGGTCCCGTATTTTCTTTATGGCAGTGGAAACCAAGTACTACTCAATTTACATGTGACAGGATGTATTTTCATCTTCTCAAGACTGATGCCCAAAGGTCTAACCTTTGCATAAATATCCATTTTGATTTTTACAAAAGAAATGTTCAACTTGCAAAGACACTATAAAAAAAAAAAATCCAAAACAACAGAACCTTTTCTTCACTGCTTAGTCATTTATTGCTATTGGGAAATGTAAAAAAAATATTTCCCTTTTATGAACAAACCTTGGGGTTCAGCCATGTAAGGAAGGGTAATGTAGACTTGTTGGGAGCATTTCATTTTGGCATTGCTCCTGGAGCAGAGACCTCCCTGCTGTATGGATGCAGTACTGGCCCACTGGCACCACAGGGAAGTGGAGTCTGACTTTTCTGGCACATTTATCAATCCTCTGCACAGGCACATAGAGGCAAGGCCACAACAAGGAGACCTGCTATCTTTTGTCAATCACATTGAATTTTCAGGGACAGAAATAAAGGAAAAACTTTTTTTTCTGTGTGCAATGGTTTAGTCTATTGCCTGTAATTCAGACCTTGCCGAGAATTTCTCAAAGGCCTGTCAGAATAGCAGTTGATTCCAGTTTTGGCAAATTCTGTCTAATCCTTAGAGGTTTATCTTGGCGGGAATAACATCTGCTTATCTGAAAGAGCTTTTCTTGTTCCAAAAGTCTACATTTCATTATAGTGACATGTGGTACTTTGGCCTAAAAAATGATAAACAAGAGCTTCAGAGGTTACTAAAGCTCACACAGGCATTTGACAAAAATAGAAATTAAATGTTTTCCATGAATGCAAGTCATTCAAACAAACATAACAAAGCCCAAAAGCAGAACAGAAAATAGAAAAAACAGAAAATAGGCCAATGTTAACGTGCTGTATTGCATAAGGACTTATCAATCAATCCACATGGCCTCAGACAGCTGGACCTTGCAGCATCTAGCCACAGGTCCTGGCTTAGCCCATGATATCTTAGCCCATGGTCCAGACTCTGTTTGCCACCTGTAATTGAAATATGTTCTTCCTGTGCCCTAGTTTCAGTCTCTTTTCTCAGCCCTGCCAAATTTTCTGAGATATTTATACATACTCACTCTATGCCAGTTTCATAGACATTCTTTTCAAGGGATTTCGCAGCCCGGAGAACTGGGAATTGAAAATTTTGTTAAATAGCCCAGTTCATTTCTTAGTATTATATATAATCAAATTCTGGAAAATACAGCTTTTGAAAGTTTATCATTTATAGCACAGTCAGCTCACTCTTACTGTCATTGCAGAAGAGGCCTCCAGGAACATGGTTGAATACAACTGTATAAAATATTTGCAGTGCTTGTCTTCTTTTCCACCCAAGCTATGTAAGAACAATCTGGATGTGAGTTTTAAAGAAAGTAGAAATTTTGGTCTCATTTTTTTGAATGTGACCACTAATCCTTGCCTTTTCTTCCAAAAATCCCAAAAAACTTAGCTTCCATTTCATATAAAATCATGAGCTCTTGGTAAGCTTGAGTTGTTCTGAGATAAGCTTTGATTTCAGCTGTACCTTTTTGTGTTCTGGACCAAATTTAACCTCCTAAAGTTATCTAGTCCAAGGACTGGGATTACTTTGGTCTCAAAAGGAATGGGTTTATCCATGTTCCAGGTCTGCCTGCAAATATCTCTTACTGGTCCTGAAAGGGCCTCAGAGCTTAATTTGAAGAACATCTGTTCTGGGGAGGGAGGTACTTTTTCTTTCTAAATTCCAATCTATTTTTAATATGAAAAATCATCTGAAGTCCGTGTAAATGCCAGTGAGAAACAAAACATTGTACAAATCAAGTTTATGATAAACTCAATCTGCTATCTTCCTTCCTTATGTAAGAACCAAAATCCACATTTGCCACCTTTTGCATAATAATCAATGAACATTTACCCCACACCTCACTGCGTGTTCTGAGCTCAAGGCTTCTTGTTGGAGGCCATTCAACCAACAAATCCAACACAGGTGGATAACTGTTGTCATTACATGATATGTCATATCTTGAAGGAGAGAATATTCAAACTCTTATCTTGAAGCTGAACCCTGGAGACAAATGCAGGGCACACAAGACAAAGTGTGACCCAGTTCTGCTGATCCCAGCACTGCATGAAAGGATGGGGGTAAAAAGGAGATGGTGGGGTTTAATGTAGGAGGGCAGTTATTCAGCTGTCCACCTTCCTTGTTCCAATAAGGGCAATTTTCTAGTGACAATTTTCCCCCTTTTTCTTTTCCCCATGCTAAACTAATTTCTCCAAAATTTCAGAAAACATGCAGTGTTTCATTTTTAATCTGTTTCTGACTTCTATGAAGTTTCCATAAACTTCACTTTCTATGGAGAGATAAAGATATAGCACATTCCTAAAATAAATTATTGTGAAGATGTTTTCTATTTTTGAATAAAACATACTCCCTGCCAAAACAGCGTCTGTCAGAATCCATTTATACTTTTTTAGCTATTGACTGAAAGTCACTTCAGTTGTCTACTTATACAACTAGGAAGGAATTATATTTTATAATTATCCCCTGCTGTGGCAGTGTATCAAATGACTCTATTTTAATCATGCTCTTTATTTACAGTAAATTCCTAAGCTGTTAACTACTGAAAAGAAATATTATTTTTAATGTAATAGATTACTTGAAGTATTTTTGATTTGACTACAAAAGGAAGAAATTATAGAATAATATATTTTAAATATTTGGGATTTTATTCTGGTGCAGGTTTCTTCTTTCCCACATAAAAGAACACATAGGAAATCCATTCACTAGTTATATTCAATTTTCCATATTCCTCACTGAGGCCTAAAGCTAATTTTTTTTTCTTCCAAATACATTCAAAAATACATTTATCAATAGATTTCTGCTTTGATATAGTTAATTTAATTTTTGATACCCTAATACTCTCTCTTGCAATAAAACCCTTCCTTCCAAATTGGTCTTTTTGTGAATACTTGTGCTAAGATGAAACTGAGACCTTGTGTGAACAAAACAAAAAAAAATAAAAAGATGAAAACTCTGTGTATCATGATTTAAGTCTAACCTTGGCTCTAGCTGAAGGGAAGTGAGCTTGTAAAGGGATGTTTACACACAAGGGCACATACAGTTACCTGGAAATAAAAGGTGAAAATGAGAAATTTTGCCCCTGCAACTCATTATAAACCAAGCACGTCTTCAGGGAGGTGGGGGGAGGGCACAGCACCCTTGCACAATATTTACTGAAATTTCTCTTTAGGAAGATGAAAGGAAACTGTGTGCCATGGCAACAACTCTGGAGGATGGCAACATGTCTTCTGAATTGGTTGAGCTCATCAAACAGCTGTGGCGCGACGGCGGGACCCAGGCCTGCTTCGCCAGGGCAGCAGAGTACCAGCTCAGTGACTCGGCAGCCTAGTAGGTGACAGCAGCTGCTGAGCAGCTGGCTACTGCTGCATGGACAGCTAGGGAAGCCTTGAGACAAGAGATATCCCTCACGTGCAGCCTGTGGAAATTATTGTTCGTAAACCAGGAAAAGAATGAGGGGTTTTTGCTAGCGTTCATGATATATTAGAAATGTTTAACAAGTTAAAATTAAGGTACAACTTGTTTCTGTTTTTGTTTAAACTATAAAAAAAAAGAAAATGAAAAAAGGGCCTGTTCACTCTTTGGTTAATTTTAAGACTGAAAAAATGGGGGAGAGGGTGAAATGAAATGGCTTAGGTTCTGCCTAGAGTTGTACTTTGCACACATTTCCAGCTGCTAAATATAAGCCTGGAGAAAAACTATAAAAATTTTCTTCTAAATTGATCCAGTTGCATGTATCGATGTTCCCTGGGCCATTACCATGTCAGCATCCATCTGCAGCCACTCTCCAACATGACAGCCTCACTTTCTTCTTTCTGTGTCATGGGAGGTGGCAGACAGATAAGAAGGGGACTATGGATGCTCAGCTCTGACCCCACAAAGGGTCACTGTTCAGCTGGGGCTCATCTCTTACCTTAGATGTACTCAGTGGGTTTATACTTTTCATACTCCCTGGCTTGGCTGCTTCTGTAGTTGTTCTTTCAGGCTACAGTCCTGCTCTGCTGTCTTCTTGCTCAGCTCATACGAGACCATGAAGGGAGGTGTCACCTGGATCAGAGTTTTCCCAGCGTGTGCAAGCCTGACTCTAGATCTGGGACAGAGGGTTGTTCCAGCTGAGGTCCATCTTCCATCTGCATTTGGAGGCTTCCCTGCTCCTGCAGCTCCTCCTGCAGGCTGAGAGCACCAGCAGAGTGAAGCCTTCCAAGGTGTGGGGTGTCCCTTCTACTCAGCAGGGAAAGACATGACTAGAAGCTGGGCTGGGAGCCAGGCAACCTGAAGGCAGTCACAGCTCACTAATTGTAGATAGTACAGGGGATATACCATGAAAATATTAAGAATGAAGACCTTTCTGCAAGATTCCTAAACAAAGAAAATATTGCCTATATTTCTTTGTGCTTTATTTTACAGTATTTTATGGCAGCCTTGAATTCCTATAGGAATAGGGCAGAGCAAGATTTTGTTTCCTAACATACCCTTTCTGACAGGCCCCGCTGCAGTTCGCAGCACTAAAACCCTATAAGAAACCATCAAAATTAAAAGGAAAACTACCTCTTTACATTAAAAAAAAAATATTTATTACCTGTTTTCCAGCTAACATTCTACTGTGGACACTATGCCTGGCAGATTAGGTTTTGTTGTCTAAAAAGAAGACAGGAGAGTCTAAGCTAATTCCCTCCCAGTGTTATGTTCTCTGTCATGTTTTAACTTGCAATAAGTTTCAGTATTTAAGTAAGTTAATACAGACTGTGTCCATAACCATTATTTATTGCTAGAGTTACATTAAAAACCTCTACAGTGATATGTTTTTCATCTGCTTGAACGCTTCTGAAAATCCTGCTAATCCTCTGTCTTCATCTTATAGCACCTGATGCTTCTGAAAGTCTGGCCTTTGACTCTGAACCATTAAAATCAACTTAATATTTGCCCTTGCTGCCGGGTTTCTAATGATCAGTTCAAAGCCAGCTACAGTCAATTAACCATCTAATGCTGCAGTTCAATTTCTTTTAAAATTGAAACTCTGTTCCTCAGCTCCTGTGAGTCAGCTCCTACAAAGAATATTGATTTATATTGTGTAAACTCTGACTTTCTGAGGTTATCTTCTCTAAGACTTTTCATTATTAATTCATGCTAATGAAGTTTGATCACTGCCTTTCCTCTGTGTGTTGTAATTGGCGAAAAAAATTGAGATCTTATGAATAATAGAAAAAAAAAACCTCCATACTAAATTTGGCTGGGGTTTTTTGCTTAGACTCACCTGGAATTAATTCTATTTTAATATGGAGTGATGAGTAAGAAGGGGCAAAATAGAGATTATAAATTGTGACCTTAAATGTCATTGTATAGCTACCAGTAGTACATGGTGCACCTTGCTTACTCAGTCATTTGCCTCTCAGGGTAGGATTCATGTCTCCTAATTCAAGCCAAAGAAAGATCAGCATTTAGACTGACCTAATGATTTACATTCCCTCCTTTGCTAGTGAAGAGCTGGTCTGCAGAGTCTCCCCTTGAAGCTGCCTGCAGCTTTAGGGGGAGTCTGAAATTGCCTCTCTTGCTCCATAAGCTAGATAATTAACTTGGTCTAATTTTGTATGTAATTACGATTGTCTGTCTTGAATTGAATTTAGGCATTTGTGACTAAGAACTACCAGAACTTCATAAGCAATTTTATATAAAATGGTTTTGTTTAGTGCTTACATGCTTTGTGAATAACAAATTGTCTTTTGTTGCTTCCTTACACAAAAGTGAGCTGAGTTTGCCTCAGGTCCTACTCAGAGAAGCATATATATTACCTTTTTTTAAAAAGAAAAGAAACCCAAACACATTGTTTCCTGGCCTCAAATAATGGACAAACATTGAATTATACAGATCAGCACTCCTTGCTGAGTGGATGGAGTCTATTCAACTTAAAATAAAAAAATCCCATTTGGAAGCATTACTTGGAAACATCCAAATGAAAGATTCTAGCTTTTTAATTCTTTTTATTGTACTTAATTTTACTATTTTTAATTCTTTTTATTATTTTACTGATTTATTAAATATTGCAGACAAGGATGAGGAGCTGTGAGGTTTGTTTTGGAAGCTTCTGGTTAAACTGAACAGCAGATCTTGATGCTGGGCAGACAGCGTAGAGAGGGGAATAAGGTGGCTTGAATCCTAATAAACTTTAGAGAGACAGTATTTTCTTTGTCAGAGACATGAGGCTGCAAATGGAATGGTGCCAACTGGGACACCAAAAAGCTTGAAAATGTTTCAACTGCTATATGTGGCTTCTTGCTTTTGGCTTTGTTTTTTATTTGAATATTAGCAGTTAAAAGGTAGGAAGTTACCCACTCATCACATTTTCTTTTGTGAATTCGTAAGACCTCCAGAGATTCCTAGTCCAACCAGTAGGATTCAGAGGCTCTGCCCAGCCATATGGAGAGAGCTGTGTGCTCCTAGAAGACATAGGAGAAGGGTTGGTGATAGGACAAGAGCAGGCTTCAAGGTCTGGTTTGGATTTTCATTTCATGCAGATTTTATCTCTGTATGCCAGAAATAAAAGCAGGTAATCCATACCTTTCCGGGGGGTTGTTAGAATACTAACCCAGGGAATTCTGAGCTTCATTAAAGTTTTTTGTTTTGATTACAAAATATATTTTTTTAAAATTACCATGTACCTCCCTCTTGTAAACTGAGAGGTCGACAGGAGAAATAGCCCTTAAAAGTGAATTCTTCCAAAATATTATGCCCTCTCTTTCACTTAGGAAGGAAGATACTGTTGCCAGCAGTCTGAGATGCTGTGGTGACTCTTAATGCATCTGTTTCTGAAAGATGCTTGTGGTTCTTCCCCTCTGATGGAAAACCCCACTTGCTGAGACAAAATGGCCAAAACCCCTTACCTGACAAGGTGTTTTTTTGGCACCCCTTGGAAAAATAAGGATTTTCATGAACCGAAATTCTCAGAAAGATATTTATTATGTACAACTAAATTACACTTCTACATGCAAGAAAAAAAAAAAGAAAGGCTCTGGACTGTGGAGCGAAGGTGTATAAAACGCACTAGTATTGTATTTAAATGTGTAATTTACATTCCCTATTTAAAAGTGGCTCAATAAGAAATAATTGTGTAATGTACTTTTCCCCTTTTGATTTCACCAACCTCCATTTCTTTTTTACTCTCCTTAGTTACCTCAATGATTTGGACAGGTTGGCAATGTCAGACTATGTGCCCAGTGAGCAAGACGTTCTGCACTCCCGAGTGCAGACAACTGGGATTATAGAGACTCAGTTTTCTTTCAAGGATTTGAACTTCAGGTATGAAAGCCACATTTGACAGTTTTCTCGGGCTTTATCTTTCTCAAGTATTTTCTTTCAAAGGTGTTGACCTATTATAATACAGATAATCCCATTGTGATATCCTTGAATCCAATCTTATTGACATTTTGACACAGTGGAAAAACAAGATATTTTACTATCAGTACTCCAACTTTGAGCATATAATGAACCATTAAACAGAGGTCTCAGAATATCAGGTTCTCAGAGGATATTTTTACATATGTAAGTGTCTAAAAAGCATTAGTTGTATCCTGCCATTTGAATAATTGTGACATTTATGAAATTTGCCTGCCTAAATGTCCTTAACAGCATGCAAAAACATTTGATGACTATCAATTTGCATGCACTCTCAACCTTTCACTCTGCTTTTGAGAATGGAAATAACTGCTCTTAGCACTGTTAAACACTTGTTAAAAAAAATATATAATAATTTCTGTCCCATAGGAAATTTCAGCATTATCATGCATGCCTTCATGCTCATTTAGGATGAAAAGCAAAACAATCAGAAAAAAATTTTGAAAATAATGCCTCTGAGAAATTTGACTGAAATATTTTACACATTTACTCAAGACTTTGTTATGCTTGGTGAACCAATTAAAAACATCCAATACCACATGGAAATGGATTTGAATGAATTATGATAGTTTCAATGTTCTATAATGCTTTTCTCTATGGACTGAAATCCATTTAATTCTTAATTTAAAGGCTGGGGTGCATACTGAGGAATGCAGTCTAGACAAGAAACTGCCTGTAGAGACAGACAGATTTATAAAGCATGAGGAATATAACTTTTAAATTTTTCATTCAGCTTCTTTTTTTCTCATCATGTGCCAATTAAAGATTCCCCAAGCCCTCTATGCTACCACACAGATGCTTTGACACAACAGACATTACATATGCAAGATGAGATTCTGAAGTAGATGCCCTAAATATAAATTATTATCACCTATTAATACTCTGATGACTTGTGAAAATTCAGTACTTACCCACAAATTCTATAGCACAATCCCATATCCTTTTTCTCTGATTATCATATTTCCAGACAGCTTTATATGCTGGAAATTTGAGTGCTTTCAGTTACAATCATAGTTTATGTAAGAAATAAATTCAGGGTGGAGAAGGAAATCACCAGAGTGCAAACGCTCTTTGACATGGATGTTATCAGTCCTGATATTGGAATACCAGCACTTGTGTTTAGGTCTAACTGAAATACAGCACAACAGAAAATTTAGTTACACAATTGTCTGTTAACAAGAGGAAGGTTCCTAATGCCAGCACAGACACAAACCTCAGCAGTTTTACCCTTTCTGCTATGCATCACATAGTGTTATGTGAGTAAACTCTTTGCTAGTTGCAGACAGTTGAGTAATAGGAGGTAAAATCACTACAAAATAGTCTGAGGGGTTTGAGCTGCTGTAGGGATGCAGAGCAGTTATAAATCCATTTTAACCAGCCAGTTACTGCTACTTTGTATTGTCAGAGCTGTGCAAAACAGCTGGAGGATCCTGATGACTCTGTGCTAAATTTGATAAGTACCATAGAAACATCTATAAAGGGAGGAACACTTCCACATTCAGAGTGAGTTTTGGCTGATGTACTGATTGGGCTTCGGGTCACAAGCCACACATGGATAAAAAAAAAACCCTATGAACAGATGCCTCATTCACTAAACACTTGTTCCTCTTCTGAACTGAGTTAGGCAGATAACATTTTGAATCTGTGTAGTAAAAGTCTGAATTCCATTACTGTAGCTAAATTACAGTTGCACAGAAAGCATCGACTGTTATTTGCTCTTTTCTTAGTAGTTACTTTGATGGTTTAGTATAATTTAGCTTTCATGAACTCTTCAATTTGTTTCACTAATCTTGACTTAGAGTTCAGAATATATTTAAATATTTTTAAAAGAAGATCTGATCTTCATAGGTTCTCTTCTACTCTTGTTTCCATTGGTGTGCCAGGAAGAGTGTGACTGAAATCAGGCAGGTTTTATTTTAGTCTTCAGGTCTGATATTGTGTACTGTTAAATGAATATACAGCTAATTCCATATCTGCAGCTAAGTTTTGCTAGAGCACTTCTGGGAAAATATAGAGATTTCTACACTAACTTTGACTATCTTGGTAAAAGAAAAAGATCGTCTCATTTTCTACCACTCAAGGAAGGACTTCTGTTTTAGATATGCACATGTTAAGTTCTGGGCTGGCATGAGAAGAGCTAAGTAACCTAAGATTAGCACAAGAACTGCCCATAGGCATTGCCTGTGGTCTTGATCTTGTCATATATTAACAGACTTTTTCATGAATATTCACAGGGCCATATGCTAAAAGCTTGCAGGAAAGGGAATACGGGCTCATATGATTATGAATCCTTGCAAAACTTTACTGCAGACTAAATTTTCAAGATTTTCTTTTTTTTTTTTTTAGTGCCATACCACAAATCAAGGAAGGCAGTTGACTTTTGGGCACTACTCACAGCCAAAAGTCAAGACCATTTATTCTACTGAAATCACTCTTTAGTAGGTGTTCTGAACTCAATGAAGATATGCTTGGAAGAATGCCATTACTGTTTTCAAAATCTTGCTCCACAACAGCTTCCTGATTTCAAAAATAATTCACTTTTATAGACACCCAGTGATGAAAAAAATGATTAAATGTACAAGAAAAAAAATTCTCTCCTTGATCCTAAGCAGCAGAGCAATTCATTATGAGCATTGGGAAGAGTTTCATTTCTTCTAAGCAGGGTGAAAAATGAAAAATGATAAATAATAACTGTTTTTACCATCAGCTGCACTGCTGATGGTGAAGAAAACAGAGGATCAATACACTGCAAAAAGCAGTGTTTCAGTAACAAATTATTCTTGCTGTTTACTACTGACATAATTGTTTCATACGGAATCCCAATATATTCATTGCTATAAGAACTGAGTTGTGTTTAATTTTCAGATACTGCAGGAGATACATCCACAGATCTAATGCACCTTCTTGAAGAAAGGGCTAATGCAACAGGAGATTATGTTTTACAGTTTTAAGTTCAGCAACAGGCAGCACAGGGAAAAGTCGTTATGCACACAAGGAAAGACAAAACCTAACAGTAGGATAAATTTGATTTTTTATGGTCTTCCAGCTTTATAATGCAGCTGAAAAATCTTCAAGTTTGACATCACTTTTATTTCAGAAAAATAGTGAAAAGAATGTCCTATCCCTTATCGCTGAAGAATTTCAAATATAAGTGGGAATTTTGAAAGCTAGGGCTAAGCAGAACAATGGTACCTTTGATGGCAGCTCCATCTTAGTTGGGCCCTAACTAGATCCCATATAGGTGTGCTCAGTTGGCTTTGAATCCTGTATAGAGTCCATGGAAAGTTCATATGACACTATGTAAAAGTAATACTTCCTGGCAAAGCCTGAAGGACATTAATGCAGACAAGAGCACCCCTACAGTTCCCTCTCTACAAAAGAAGGGATTCCTACTCTCCAGGAATTGCTGCTTAAAGAGCAACTAATGAGGTTGATAGGGCAGAGACCTCCCCCCACAAGCATACTGCAGCAAGCTCAGTGATTGCACCAGGGCAGTGAGCAGATGGCAAAATCTAGTCACACATAACCAGTGGGTCAACCTGTGACTCACTTCCAGTCACAAGCCTTATTCATCAACATGTCAGTTCACTGCAAGCAAAACCATGAAGGAGCAAATGACACTGAACTTGAGGGTCTTCTATCGATGTTTCAGAACTCTGCCCTGAATAAATCCTTGCCTGCAGGTCTTAGTACTGCACTGAGCCCTTATGCAGAGATGCAGAGCCCTACTTCCTCAACACACAGTGCCACCTGAAAGTACTGAATGTTTTTCTTACATGCAGGTATTTAAGCCTTTACATTTTGTTTTATGCCCACTACAAAGCCATGAATAACACATAGCACTCCTTGACCTGTTGGGATAGAAACAGATCAATATTTGGAAAAGCTGAATATTTGTCATTCATCTCCAGTTGAACTCTGTGCGTTAACAGCATGACTACATCCTTAGTAGTTAGTGCTTTACATTGTACATATGTTATTTTTTCTGCAAAGGATGTTTGATGTGGGTGGACAGCGATCAGAGAGAAAAAAGTGGATTCATTGCTTTGAGGGAGTTACTTGCATCATATTCTGTGCTGCACTCAGTGCCTATGACATGGTTCTGGTGGAAGATAAAGAAGTGGTGAGTCAGAAGAGACAAACAACCCTTTTTGCTTCTAAGTTTTAATGTACTTTCTGATGGCATATCAGAACTATTCCTGTTCCCTGATAACCATTTAAAGGCTATTACACTGTATTGGTTCTTTCCAGTAAAGAACATTACAGTAAAAATGACATATGGAGATGAGATTTGTCATATTTACCTTTTACCTCTCAACAGAACAGAATGCACGAAAGCCTTCATCTGTTCAACAGCATCTGTAACCACAAGTGCTTTGAAGCCACTTCCATTGTGCTGTTTCTAAACAAAAAGGACCTCTTTCAAGAGAAAATAACAAAAGTTCATCTGAATATCTGCTTTCCCGAGTATAATGGTAAGTTTGGATTGTTCAGAAAAAAATACATTCAGATGATTAGCGCAGACCATGCATTAAAGATGGAGACTTTGACTCAGGTCACCTATATATTCAGCATCTTATCTAAGCATCTAGCCTTTCTCAAAAAAGAATGGTGTGAGACAGACATTGCCAGAATTCAACTCATCTCACCTACTCACCATGCTTACCCTTGGGTGGGTTCGTCTTTCTCTCTGGAGAAGCTTATTTCTCTCCATTGGTGGTAGGGGAAGCTGAATGACCCAGAAGTTTCAGATGGCTGAAGTGTGGTGTGATGAACCCAGCCAATATTTCAGTGCAATCACTTGTCACTCACACACACCATAACTGAATCCAGGTTTTTGTCCCTATTTTGAGAACTCATTCTATCAAGGAAGTCTACCTCTTTTTGTATGTCACGGTAGTGTCTACTGGAAATAAGAATAATACCAGATGTTCCCAGATGATGCAAGAGAATATATAAAGCTATGTCAAGAAGTGCCAGAGAAAAACCAAAATCTGTTCATATTTTAGTATTAACCTAATGTATGTGGGATAGGTAGTGTCCAGAATGGAGCATATTTAAAGCAATATTATTATTAGAAAATGGGTTCTGTGTAGTGCCTGAAAAACAGCTCCATCACTCCATTTCTCAGGAAATAAACACAGCAACCCAAAATTGCTCAGTGGGATAATCAGACATGATGTACTAGACTCAGTGGAGCTATACCACTTCACCCTGCCTGAGGCACAGACAGGACGGGAGCCAGCAAGGGCTCTCAGCAGCCACTCCCTGCTCCAGACTTACAGCGAGACCGTGGCACCAGTGTCCACACCTGCTCCTGCTCTAAAGGAGTGCTACCAAAAGGCAGAAAAGCTGCATGAAGAAATTAAGACTGAATATAAAAACATCTGATTTTTTTTTCCCTTTTTCCTTCTTCAATTCTTTATCTCTTGTTATATTTCCCACCAAATTTGTCTCTTAGGTATCTGAATCCCTTTGAATTTGCGTGCCTTCAGTTTTCTTTCTGTTTCTCTCACTTTCTTTGTCTTGAAGGTCCTTCACTGTTTCACACTGGATTACTCAGGAGCATTTCACTTTATAAATGAGGACTTCTAGTTAGGCATTGGAATTTAGATTTAGGGGGGCAGTTTAGATACAAAATTTTCACCCCTAGTGAAGTTAATTCCAGTAGAAAGAAAGAAAAAAAAAAGAGTCAGAAAAAAAAGATTCTTGTCTCTTTGTAGCTATAAGGAAGTACCAGCTGAAATTGTGTCTTGTCTTGTTTTTGCTGGTTTTTCCACTAGGACAAAACACGTTTGAAGATGCTGCAAACTACATCAAGAAACAATTCCTAGATTTGAACATAAGGAAACAAGATAAAGAGATATATTGTCACTTGACTTGTGCCACGGACACCCAGAATGTCAAATTTGTTTTTGATGCAGTCACAGATATTATAATCAAAGAAAATCTGAAAGACTGTGGGCTTTTTTAGCTGTTCATGCTCAGAACCTCTGTCCATTTTCCTCTCCTCATCTGATGTGCTGACTGAAATAAAAAAAAACCAAACCTCTAGGTAAGAAACAGTATCAATAAGACACCCGTTAGCAGTCAGTTGAAGCCTTGGGTACAGTCTGAGCATTTCAGACCAACAGTGAGTTTCCATATCAAAGAAGATTGAAAAAATTATTCCTTTTCCACAAAGATGCCGGCTGCTGATAAATCCAACTGGAATAAAAGTCACATTCCCATTTAAATCAATATCATAGAATTATCAGATGGTTTGGTTTGCAAGGGACCTGAAAAATCCTCTAGTTCCAACTCCCAGCCATGGGCAGTGATATCTTCCACCAGATCAGGCAATCAACACTTCTCAGGAAACTGGGCACACCTCATTATTCTGTGTTTTCTAGTGATGAGAGAAAAAAAGACAATATATAACATATATAGTATATAATTGACTTTTATTTATAATTGAAGCCTTAAGAAAACTATAGCATTAAACAATATCAATACATAACTTACACTCCATTTTGTTTTCATATTACATATACAACTAAAAATGACATACCATTAATTCAACAAAGGCAAACCCCCCAGGCCTAAATGGTATATGATAAAGAGCAGTGCCAATCTGGATGTTTATTATACTGTTTTATTAGAAGAGCTTGGGGAAATATACATAAAAAATGCACATGTATAAAACTGGCAAATGCTGTTATCCCATTTGGAAAAAATAAAACACAATAAGATGGAGGCTAAGGTGAAAAAAAAATATTATAGTGGCTCAGTTCCTGCACAGCCATAAATTCAAATTGAAACTTTTTTTTTTTGCACTTCGAGATCATAATTTTTTTAAAATATAGTTAATAATTCTGCTACTCGACAGCCTCTTCAGTGCCCTGTGACTGCAACAGTAACTTCTACCACTGCAGAGCAGATATAAACCCACTAGTTATGACGCCATGTAGAGACCCATTCTCTACTACTCCTCTTGATTTACTGTGACCAACTACAGAAAATATTTTACTATGTTGAACGGAACATGACTTTGTCCTGGTTTCAGCTGGGATAGAGTTAATTTTCTTCCTATTAGCTGTCACAGTGCTTTGTTTTGCATTTACTATAAAGTTTTCATTACTGCTATTTATACTATTATTGTTATTATTATTATTATGTTTTACTTTCAATTATTAAACTTTTCTAACATCAACCCATGGACTTTACCTATTCCTGATTCTCTCCCCCATCCCACTGCCGGGGTGGGTGCGTGTATGAGCGAGCGGCTGCATGGCACTTAGCTGACAGCTCAGGTTAAAGCATGACAGAGTTCTAAATATATTCAACTGAATTTTG
The DNA here is from genome assembly GCF_003031625.1 of Empidonax traillii. Taxonomy (NCBI): domain Eukaryota; kingdom Metazoa; phylum Chordata; class Aves; order Passeriformes; family Tyrannidae; genus Empidonax; species Empidonax traillii. The sequence continues at coordinate 1,080,957 of NW_020955378.1, forward strand.
AAATTCAGTCTTGAAATAATGCTCACTTTTAAAATAGGATCGCTGATGAAGGGTTTCCATTTGGTTTTCTCGTTGCTTTTTTTTTTTTTTTTAAATACTTTTCAACCTAATTTTCACCATATGCTCACTGTGTTATGGTTAACCTAATTAGAATAGGCAACTTGGCCCCTGAACAACAGCATCCTGCAGGCTGTGTGTGAACAGGGCCGTCAGAGTGTGGAGGTCTCCCAACAGAAGTGAGGAGTGGAGAGCTAAAATACATTTTGCACTGCCTGGATTTCTGCTGCCGCCACCTGATCTGTACTACTTCACTTGATTAATTCCTTATTTGTACTGGAATCGATGGATTTCCACTGACAAGGTTTCTGGACTCATTTCCAGCAATAAATCTAATTTAAAATCAATAATTTGAACATCAACATTAATTTCTGATGCCTCAATAACATAATGAAAAACAAGGTCTTTAAGAAAAAAATCCATGAACAAACACATTTCAAACATATTCTTCAAGCAAATGGCTGAGAAATCAGACAGGCTTTACAACGCAGCCTTAAAACCTTCTCAGGTAAGACTGCTTAGGTCAAGTTTCCTGCTCATGAGGGAAGAAATTTGGCTGAGTGTGCCCAGTGACAGGAGTGAGGTCTCAGCTTTGTGATCCTCCGAGGGAAGGGGCTGCAGGCAATGTCCCCAGGCACCCCAGGGGGCTGAAGGGACAAGCTGGGGGGACAGCACAGGTCAGGGTGTGCAGGACCTCCCACAGCCCAGCCAGCAGCTCCGTGTCCCAGTGACACTGCAGGGAGCACAGGCAGTCTGTGTGCCTGTACCCAGTGCTGCATGCAGGGGTGCTGTGGGCATCAAAACCAGAGCCTAGATCCCAAATAATTCCATTCCTGGGGGTACTGCTGCCAGTGGGTCCAGGCCAGGCGGGCACAGCGGGCCGAGCTGTGCCCAGGAGTGCAGCCTCATGATCCCTCTTATTTCTTTCTTCAGACACACAGAGGGAGGCAGGGAAAGGGCCCAAGTGTGACACCTCTTACTGCATGGGGTGTAACCCAGGTCACCTACGTCCTGCTTGGGCTGGGTTACCCCAGATAGCAAGCTAGATCACTCTCTTCTCAAACCAGGCTAATACTTTAAGGTCATCATGCATTTCTGAATCTACCTTGCGGGGCCACTGAGCTTCTGCATTCAGGTACCAACTCACCATTACCAGACCTGCACTGACACCCAAGAATGAAGCATCACCCTGTTATAGCTGTGCAGCAACCTGAACTCCACCTGAATTCTCCAGAAGGACCAAAAAGTAAGGGGTGAGAAGGACTACAGTGAAGAGGCTGTACTGAAGGGCAGGAGGAAGAGTGGAGACTGTGATGTCTTCCATGTGTTTTTTGTACATGGTAGACTTTTATCCTTTTATTTCCATGTACACACAGATAAACTATCTTCCCTTTTTTGTTGAAAACGGGGATTTTTCACAAGGAAGGGAAATCTCTGGGGTCAGATGGAAACATGAAACACGACTTCCAGAAAAAAAGATAACCAGAGGTTTCTGAAAATCCTCCCAGGAGCATGCCTACACTTACTATAGGAAAGGCATTAAATAATAGAAAACATCACAGTTCCTAACCCTAACTGCAATTTTTGCCTTAGCTAGAAATGAATTTGATCCCATGAGCTGTGAATGATGGAAAAAAGGTGTCTCCAACAGTTTGAAAACTACTTTATGCATACAGGGACCTCCAAGTTTCATCAGGAACCTGGGCTCATGAGCCTGCTTTCCAAAAATCTTTGTTGTAACCCTGATCTTGGTCCTGCTACATTTCAGAATGTAAAGGTAGGCATGAGGCAGGAGACAAGGGGTTTAGGAAAAATGGTTTTGAGGAAAATGGCATGAGTCTTCTTCCTGCCTCCAGGGGACCTCCAAGACACAGCAGGAGCATGGGCTCCTCACCCAGCACTTTCCAAAATTCTGTCCATACTCCTAGTTTTAAATCTACTCCAGGCTAGAAATTAGGTCCAGTCCCTAAGAAGTGGATGAGAGAAAATAAAGTAGCACTTGAAACCAAAATGAGCCCTTTTCCTTTTTTTCTCAGGACCCTAATCCTACTGTCACCCAAACTTTCAATCCCAACACTGTGCATTTCAGAGATATAAAATTAACCATCAAATAATAAAAAAGAACTGGATCCCTTGACACCTCTTTTCCTTCCAAGTTAAGCCAGCATAGCCCCATTCATTAGTAAATGCAGTAATGCTGTTGTGGGTAAAAGGCCACAGGCTTTGTGTTAACACAACACTGAATGTTTCTCAGGTTTTGCCTGGACTAGTTTAGTCTTTGGAGCTTGGAGCTTTGTTTTAGCTTGTTTGTCTGTATCAGCAATCGTCTAAAAAGCAGGTGGCTCTTGCCTTTTTTGGTTTTAGTCTTACTTTGCTTTGTATAATTGGTGCAAGTTCTCTTGTTAGTAGTTTTTATATAAATGTGAATAACAAGTAATGTGGCTGTGTAGAATGATCTGTAACCCTAGACTGATGATGAAGTATAAGGAAGTAACTTTGGGATAGTGGTGGCTGTAAAGATTTGAACCTGGGATAATATCAGAGACTATCAGTAACTCACTATTGAAGGCACTGCAAGCTTAGGAGGTGAGTAAAACAACTAATTGTGGGCACAACAAAAACAAAACCAAAAACAACAACAAAAAAACCCCAACCAACCAACCAAACAAAAACATCTTTTTATGAGCATAAGCCCTACATAAATAATGAAGTTAGGTGCAACATTAAAATTGTGGTTCAGAGAAGAAAAATCAGTATAGAATATGCTAACAAACAGATCCAAGAGGTCCATGGAACAAGAGGGGAAACAGCCACCAACATTTCATCCTTCTCCTCCCAACAAAGAAGAGGAATAAAAACCAATTGTGAACATCATACTTCTCCCAACAAACATCTTAGGAGGACAGCTTGCTGTCACACCCCTTCCCTCAGGCAAAGACCATCAGCATTACCAGCTAAAGGAGCAGTGTAGAGGTAATGTAGCACCAGAGAAAAAGCATGTGATATTTGGAGGGAGATTTTATTACAATGTTTAATAAAATGTTTTTTATGAGAACTTTTTTAATCTGAAAAATTTAAATTGGATTTAAACTGACTGACATTAAATGTTCTTTTATATTTTGGTTCTACATTCAAACCTTAAAATTAGATTAACAATAAAATTCTGGCTTCTGGTACAAGATGTGGCCATTTCTTTGTGCATAACAGGCTGCTTAAGCCCAGTATATGTGGCATATACAAATACTCTGGGATAGTATTGGTACCAAACCAGCAGTCTCATCCCTGCCCTTGTATTTAAGGTGATCTCCAGGAATGCTTGCACTCCAATGGGATAAGGTGACAAAAGACTCCCTGAATTTGATATCTCACCTCATTGTAACTGTCTTTGACCTTCTAATTTCAAGAACTAGTCTGATTCTTTATATTTTATTTCCTTAAGTTTTTCAGCATTTATTGTGATTACAGACTCTTCCAGGAAGTAAAAAAGAAATTAATTAATTATTACAAAGAAAATTATTTCTTTTGCTTCCTTTGCAAACTCTTCAAGAGTATTAACCTACAGAAGGAATGCTTGAAAGCTGCCAGCATATGTGGCTTTCATAGTCCATTAACGTTGGAATGACTCATCCTTACCTTAATTGGAAACTGGCATCCAAAATTTCACAGAGCAGTTTTTATTTCTACAGCACTAAAAATCTTGGCTGTGTGAGACCATTTTGTTCATGCATTGAACTTGTACTGTTGGCGTGTCCCTCTGTTACACACAGGGCATGAAGCACTGTGTGTCTTTCTTAGAAATGTTGCTAATGGGGCTTCTATATAGGCAAGGACACTGGGGTTTTATCTATCATGTCTGATTGACTACTAATATTATGATCCCTACAATTTCAAGAAATAGATTAGACCTTGACTACTTTCTCATTTCCTGAAATTCAAAAGTTACAAGTGAAGCAACCATAAGGTTGCTTTCATTCATCTGGGATATGGAGTACTTCAGCAACTAGATAACTCTACATGCATTCTACATTTCCCTTTTTTAGGTTTCTGACAGTCTTCTTCCTCTTTTCCATTTTAACTAAATGTTTCCTTTTATAGAATCCCCATTCATTCTTCTGTTTTCCTGTGTCTAATCCCAGGAAGCATCCAGGGACACTAAGGATCATAGAATCATAGAATGGTTTGGGTCAGAAGGGACCTTTGAAATTCAGATAGTTCATCTGCCCTTGCCATAGGAAAGGACACTTTCCACTAAACCAGCTTGCTCAAAGCTCCATCCAACCTGGCCTTGAACACTTCCAGGGATGGGACATCCACAGTTTCTCTAGGCAACTTGCTCTACAAGAGAGGAAAAAAAAGAACTCTTCCATTGAGAACTGCCAATAAACAAAGTCTTAAAGAAGAAAACAAGTCGTCCTATCATGTACTCCCTTTTGCACTTCTAAATTTTTGAAGCTAAAACACTCCCAAGGCTCTGATTTCAGACGAAAATCAGTCACTGAAAATGTTAAAAGAGCCCTTCCTGGAGGTGAAACTGCTTTACTGGGGCCAAAATTGGCAGACAGGCAACTCAGGAAACAGACAAAGAATATTTTTCTCTCTGAGAATTACAAGGAGTTTTTCTGTGTTGGCCCTAAGAGCAAATGACTGATGTGGAAAGGTCATGCTCCTTCTCAATTCTTAGTCAGCTTCTTGTTCTAATAAATTGAATTAAAGACTCTGCAGTCCATTCTTTCATCCAAAGGGACATGTAAATCTGATTAGTGTCAATGAAGGTTACAAGACACGCAGAAAAGGTAATATACACTCTTATAATATGCATCTATATGATGCATTACATGTCCTGAAACCACTTTCTGTAACATTGTAGAAAACCTGCCATAAATACAACCCTTTTCTGTAACATTTTAAAAGCATAGAAAAGGTATATAAATCACAGGACAGTGAGGCTCTGGTGATGAGCATTGCGGAAGCTTCTTATCCTTGGTAAAGTTCATTAAAAACAAATCAGAAATTCTGAAGTAGCACATCTGAGGATCCTCTGAGGCCTAAGATCCAAGGGCACTTAACTGCTGAACATGCATTGATCAAACTTGTTAAGTGTGTTTACCCATGGATGCAAATCCTGTCCACATAAGAGCAAGAAGCTGTAAAATGAACTTACTCAGCTAGAAGATGCATTCACATGAGATCTTACTCAAAATTATACTAAACTACAATGTGCTACCTAGCAGCACTGTTCAGTGGGTGGTTTTGTGATAGCAAGATGTGCAGAGAGGAGTGAGATAGACTGACACTGTTCGGTTTATGAGAGGAAAGAACATAGTAGATTTGAGGATATTTTTACAGGTTTTGTGTGTTGATTGAAGCTGTAGTAAAGCGCTAAAGTTTAAAAGGACACCATGTTCATTCCTGTTACAAATGGATATTTGTAAAAAAACCCCTAATATCTCTCCTAAGTGTATTTTTCCCCTGTAAAACAGGAGTTTAGTTGGTTTATGAGCTTCACTCACTACATGGGATGATCGGTCATGTCATGCCACAGAGTTTTGGTCAGAGCTTACTATAATTTAAAAGTTAGTAGATTGTTCAGAATAACATCAATAACACGATAGACTATAGGGGATATTTTTTGCCCATGATTACTTTGAGCTGATAACATTTTTATCCTGTATTGTGATACAGTTGAAAAGCCAATATAACCTTGTTTAGGAGTTCTGCTTAAAATGGGTGTTCACTCTATGCTGTATTAATAATAGAACAGCAATTAGCACTTAGTTTTTATGTTGGCGCTTTGAGAATTTCCGCTGGATTTTTATGTATATGTGTGGGTAAATGTCTAAGTTTATTTTCTTGTTTCTTTCCTTGTTTTTATTTTATGTGGGGTCAATAATGACCCTGTTGAATAATGTGTCTTGTTGTTTACTCTAATGTGCTTCAATTCAGGGCTTAGAATAGAGAACAGATAGAAAAAACAGGGATTCTTCCATCAGAAAAAAAGGAAGCCATTAGTTAAAGAGAGACAGTAAGGAGAACTTAGATGAAAGTAAAATGTCATCTAGATCTTTATAAAATACTTTACTGCCCTTCTTTGGAATAAACAAAGTATTATGTACTTTAGTGCTTATTTTCAGCCAGTGTTTTTCATACTATAAGAAATCTGAATTTCTAAATAAATCTCCCTCTGAAAAGCCATATGAGGAAGAGAAAATACTTGTATAATGGTTTTGGGGTTTCAGAGAACAGGAACTACAGAAATAAGGTGAAAATAGCCAGACTCAAAGGAAAGGGCATTAAATGAAGGACAGATACATTTTCAGACTAAATAACATCCATTTTCTCACTTATCTAATTGGTTTTATTTTTTAGATTTTGCATATTATAACAGAAAAGTTTCAAAGTGCAGACAAAGAGCTTGTTTTGTTGAAATAAAATATTTTGATAGATAACAGCTATTTCTCTTGTCATGTGTGAAGAACTATCAGCATTTGCCAAAAACAGAAAGAAAGGCAAAGGCTGAAAATCTTGGAACAATCCCTGATGGGGAATATCCACTCTGTGCACAACTCTAGGCAGAAGCATTCATTTTCTCAGAACTGGTTCACGTTCAGCAATGTTTTCCCAAGTCTGACTCTGCACCAGCAGAGAGCAGTAGTACCCACCTCATTAAGGGCTAGAACCTGGCAGACGTGTGGGTTTTGTTTGATTTAGGGACACGGTGAGGCCTGTGGGCTCTAATTGACAGGTGGCACCCAGAAAGCTCTCTCAGAATCATGTCTGCTTGCAATGCCTCAGTTGTTTAAGCTCAGGGGCTGCACATGTGATGGTGTTCAGTGTTTTGCTGCTCTTCATATTTTGCTTCAGGTTAACATAAACCATTCTGCCAACAATATTTGCTTAAACTTACCATCTTCTGAGCTCACGAGTATGAAGGAGCTGCTGCTTTCCCTTTTCAATATTTAACTGAATTTTCTCCCATAAAATTATGTTTATATACTTATGCTTTTGTGTTTATATTATAACAAGATTTCTTCCTTTTATAAAGACTGTTCAAGTAAACAGAGACCCTCTGGTTCCACCAGACCCCAGTTAATGGCTGTTTACATAACCTCTGTGATCTGTAACAACTGAGCACCCAGCTGAGCCCCTACAGATTTACAAGCCCAAGGAATCCTTGAGGTTAAGATATCAAACATCCACTTTCTAATTGTGACATCAATCTCACACTGTCTGCTGCTGAGCTCTTATTGCTGTACTAGTTGCCATTTAAAGTCATTTTATCCTGTAGCCCAAGTCATGTGGTTCTGTCTGCTGGTACAGATCCAACAGATGGATTAGGAAGAGTAGGAAGTAGAAAGCAAAATACACACAGACTCGCTGATTTTAAAGTATGACATATTCAGAGACTGCCTTTGCTTTTAGATTCCTCAGTTCTTACACATCCAAAATAAGGGGGTGGCTCTCACTGCACCATATCCAGGTAGCTCAGGCTGACGTCCATACCTGGGTGCTGGGAAATGCTGCAGTTTACATAGGGCAAAGGGATTAAGACACAGAAAAGCAGCTCCTGAAGCAAAATTCACTCCCCCGAGTACAGCAGTGGAGTTCGCTACAAAGCAAGAAGGAAGAGTTCAGCAAGTCAGCATAACCAGAATGCTGCAGAAGGAGCTCAGGGCGGTCAATAGGAAATTCTGTAGAGCAGGTTTTGCTGCAGAGAGATTGACTTTTCTAAACATAAGAGGGAATCCAGACACCTCTTTGAATTTGATACCAAAAAAGACCTTGCTACCTTGGTCTCTTTGTGAAAGGACTTGAGCAGCTTACTGAGACTACTCAGATAGATAGAACTGGAATAGGTAGAACTGGACTCTTAAATACTACTTGATTCTGCAACAATAATGGCATATCATGGGATTTCCGAAAGTAAGCAAAAGTGCCAAATGTCTGAAAAAACCTCAGTGTTTCCATTTTCATTAGCTGAATGCTAAAATGAAATAACATCCACCTAATATGACAAAGAATAACAGCATATCATGGAATTTTCATATACAATCAAAAGAAGTAAAAAAGCTTCACACCGAGTGGTTATAAAAACAATATTGAAAAAAGCTATTACAGAGAACACATTTCTGAGGCAACAGAACATGTGGTACCTTTAAAGATTATTGCAATAATATTTTCATAATCGAAAAAAAAAGGCCTACATACGTTTAATATATTTGTATATTAAAATCTGACCGACATGAGCCAAGGGAGGGAAGTTGAGAAAGCTGCAGCCCATTCTAGGGAAGCAGCAGCTTTTGAGTCGAATTGACTGAGAGTTGTCATGACTGAAAAAGTGTTAGCCAAGAAAAAACTTCCACTTCACATCATGTAAAAGGTTCAGCCTGTTCTCTCTCTCCTTCTCTCTCTCTTTTGATGGTTTATTAGCAAATGGATCTTTCTTTCTCAGGTTGCAGCAGCTACAGGTCAGATTTTTTTAGCTTGTGTAGTAATGTATCCTTCCTGTTAGTCTTCCTCTTTAGCTTCTACCTCCTCAAGGTTTCAGTGTTATGTAGTATTGTACAATATAAAAGAATAATGTTAATGTAATCAGTGCTGTGAAATGAGATTAATAATGACTGTTCAATCTGGCAGTCTGAAACAGAGGGTTCCTCATGAATAGGAGAGATTCTGTATTGTTAACACTGAGTTTTCCTTTCCCAGGTTCATTAGCTTCTCTTTTTTATTCTGAGGAAAGTGATTTGCAGTGAAACATTCTACACTTTGGCAATTTTGTTTGATGAGAGGAAAAAAGTACCATGTACCAAGGACAAGTCTTGCTTTCAGCTTCCCCCAAAGAAGCCTTCAACGAGATTGTATCATGTCTCCAGTTCATTTTTCCAAATCACTGTACTAACATTTTCCAGTAACCCTTTGTGTTGTCTGAGGAGGGGCCCAGGTCAGCAGCGTCAGCTGACCACCAACAAAAAGAATCTCAAACAACAGCATTAGGATAGCGTTTCCCCACACACCTTGTGACAAACAATCCAAAGGCTTTTGAACCTTCTGAAAAGTATTTTTTAAATTCTTATTGCTATTTTTATTGTTTTTATTATTGTTATTTTCTATTTTCCAAATTTTATAGGGGAAAGATGACCTGGATAATTTTGCTGAAGGTGACTATACCTTAGCACTGATTATACAGAGTCACTGGAAATAATATGAATCTAACTTTGAGCTTTCAGCAGGCTAGCTGACTACAAGTGAGGTGAAGATGTTAGGCCATCTGGAAAAATGGCCTGGAAAATAAATGGCTAAAGCAAACTTGGCCCAAAAGATGAAGTGCTGTCACTGGACGTAAGACAGAACAAAGCGATGTGCCAAAATGTGCATGTGTGCATACATGCAAGCATCTTTATATGAGAATCTGAAAAGTTTATGGGTTGCTTCTGATATATTCCACTTCACAGACCCCTCCTGGGGGTAAAAAATCCCAGTACCTCCATCTGCATGGAATAGATGTTTTCTCACAAACAATTCTGAACTGCAACATACCATTTTCTGCAGCTACAAAAAAATTACAGCACAGTTAGGAGGCTGCTAACCCAGCAGCGTGTACAACATGAAGCTTTAAACTCACAATGATCTGAAAGCTTTTTTTAGCTGTACCAAAGTGTTTCTTGTGCTTCTAGTAACCTATAATAAGGACTCAAACTTTATGCCCCAAAATTGTGGGGCAGGCATTTAAAGAGATAAAGCCATCATTTGCTGTAGAACCTTCTGTTTAAAAGAATGGCACAGATTCATGTTTATCCTTCCCCTCTCTGAAAACTAGGATTTTATATGAACTTGTGCAGTTGGGAGAGGCATTGTTTATGAGTTTGTCTAGCTGCCACTATAAACACAGGCCTGCCCTTGTGTGTATCAGATCTTTATGACACGACTGTGAGGGATGTGGCGTTCTTCTTCAGAGAGCAGCACAGGCTAGGGCTTTGTCTGTGAGGGTGTGGAAGTGGTATTGGCAATCTTTATTTCTGGAAACGGACAGGCTGTTGACATGTCAAGATGACACAGTTTTCCCTCATCCCTCCCTTTCAGGGTCTTCAAAGGTTCCCTATCGTTGCATTGGCTGAACAGAGCTGATCTGATAAATTCAGCCTCTTTTTGGCTACAAAGAGGCAGCTCACAGCATGGGGGAATGGTAAAGGTGGTGTCTGAAGAAATAACTCCTTTCAAAAGAAAAGGCAAAAGCCTAGGAAAGACATTTCTCCTTCCTCCCCAATTCTCCTGAGTGAACACAGGTGCTGTAAGAGGCAGTGAAAGCAGCTCACCTCCTCAAGGCTGGTGTTACTCTCCATCTCCTGCAAACTCAACAGAAGAGGGATGCTGGGGCTGGGAACTGAGCCTGTGGGGGACACATCTGAGGATGGCCACTCTCAGGAGGCTCTGGGTTGCAGAGCAGTCCTTCGACTGAACTCTAGCCTGATACAGGAGAAGGCTTCCCACAGAACAACTTGTCTGCTTCTGGTTGCTAATTTTAAAGGACTAATTCAGTTGTGTTTATTCTGATCAGGATTACACAAAACAAAAGTAGCAGCCAAACAACTTCATCAGGGCTCCCATCAGGTCTAGCACTGGGATAAGGTTAGCCATGCTGGGAAATTCTTAGAAAATAACTTTGATGTAGAGGATACTGCTGAAGGGAGAGGTGTGTCTCCTGATCATTCTCCCTCTGTTTCAGTGAAATACAGTAACTTTTACCATAATTACTTTTAAGAAGAGGAGACTCTCTATATTTCCACTAAGGTGTCTTTTCCTTTAGTGATTGCTGGACCCAACGCTTCGCACTGATACAGGATTGTATTTTAGACTTCAGGAACTACTCAACGTAAGACTGATGTCTTGGGTAACCTCTGCTCAGCCAGCTGGTGTGATCCCTTATCACAGGGCACTGGTCAGGGCCTATCCTTATGTTGCAATACCCACCACTGCTGAAGCTGATCTTTCAAATCCAAGCAGGATCAACAATTCACAATGGGTTTTATAGGAAGTACAGCACCTTCCATCTTCCCTGACAGTTGCTTCCAAAAAAAAAAAAAAAAAAAAAAAAATTGGTGTTATTTTTTGAGTCCAGATGAACAAGAATTACAGCAATACATCAATAGCACCAATCTGTAGCTCCATGGAGCTGAGAGAAAAGTATTTTTACAGCAAAAAACTGGCATATCATTTGTCTAAAAGGCAAGATGAAGTGATTACATGCTTTTACTGTAGCCTGGGGTGTTTAGGATGCAGTGAACAGTGCACACCAATCCTGCCTGCTCAGGATGGCGATCAACACTTTCTCCCAAAAAGTAGTTTCCTTAAATCTACTTAGAATTCCTTTAACATTGGCCTCAGATGTCAGGAGACAGTGAAAGTCCTGGTTAATACACACTATAGTACCCACAAACCCGGGCACAAATCTCAGCAGTTCTGAGGTCACTTCATAAAACATAAAGCTGACAGACAGTCTGAGCTGGAAGTGCTTTTGACTGATACCAGTAATCAGTGCTATTCCTGTCAGTGATTATACCCAGTGCTGCTATTACCAAAGGCAGCATCTATCAAAAATATTTTTAAATTCCTGAATTAGACTATTGCAGCTGGAAACATTTTAGAAACCAATGCATTTCCCTCAATGGATTAAGTCTGAGAATGGAAGTTGTTTTTCAAAAGAATTTCAGGATTTCAGTGTTTGACTTGATTCTGATATGAATCAGTGTTCCACATTTTTCCTTGAAGATAAGTCTCAAAAGCGCAGAAACGAAAAACTGGAACCATTCCCAATGTTTACTTTTAGAAAAATTGAAATACTTTCATACTGACTTTTTAAGATACTATATTTGTGTATTTAAAAGAAAAAAAGTTTTAGGAACTAAATAGAAATCAAAATGTCTTGCTCTGGCTCTGTCCTAATAAAATTACATTACTGGAATATTTTCTATTGGAGGAACTCTGGAGAGATCAATCTGATTTTACAATGTGTTTTAGATCCAGTTGAAAGCACATTCAAATGCAAATTCAGTCCATCAAAATTGCTCTCAGCAGTTCTACTTGGGATACAAAAGTTCATCTAATTGGCATCCACTAGGATGCTTATTTGTTCATTCAAGATGAGAGACCAATTTACAAAGCAAAATTACATCCTCTGAGTAGAATGGGAACCCTGACATGAGACTCAGCTTTTCAATAAGTATTTTCAATGCAAAAAAGATTTCAAAGGACTCTTCTGAGAAAAAAAGAAAAAACCCATGAAGAAGTGAACAAGCTCCTTCCTGTCTCATTCTTAAAGTATATAGTGTGACAGCTTGAATTACTTATATGGAGTATTTTTTAATTTTCTTAGAATTATAAGGATCTTTACACATAACCTCTCTTTCTCTCCCTCTATTCAGTGAAAATGCAAACAAAACATTGTCTGTAGCTTCATTCATTTTGAAATGTGAATGGAGGTGAGAGGGCTCTACCCTGCTTCCCTGGTCAGCAGTAGAGCAGGAGCCTAGTTAAAACTTTAATCAAAGCATTGTCAAGGCAGCATAACTTATTGAGAGTGCTTTTTACTGAGTTTTACATCATGGAAACCACAACTAAAGCATCTTTTACCCAGTGATTTGTGATTACTTTGTGACTTATGGTAAATGTCTGTCTTTCTGACAGAGACTGTATGACAGACCTCTACTGCAAGCAGTATTGCTAAGTATCTTACATTTGCATGGTCTTTGCAATAAAAATAAAGCAGACAATGCTTTTCTGGTAGGAGGTACTCAGTTATGGAAAGCACTTCTTGAGTTGCTACATCACACTTAACCTTGTCGCTCTACTTAAAGAACCATTCCTTATATAAATACCCTATAAATACCACAGTCATCAGCTCATTCTCACTGTCACAGAGAGACCCAACGCAATGCATAGAGCAGAGAGCAGACTGGAGAATGAGGTGTTGCATCCGTGATAAATCTCCATGCTCTCCTTCTCGGCACGCTGACATTTTTAGAAAACTTCATGCTGGCTGAGATAAAGTCTATATTTTCTTGATGGGAGAAAAAAGGAGGTAGTATTTCTTGTTGCTCAGAAGACATTCAGACGCTGTGCTGACAGGCATAATAGAAATGCCCACATAGATTAGAGCAAAAGAAAGAGAGAAAGACTGCAGAGCTCTACCTCTGCAGATAATCATAACATAATAGGAATATTAGATCACTGGAAATTTTTTTCTCTCTGTTACTGTCTGCTGGATGCTTTCTTGGGGCAGAAGTTTTTAGGATGTGGTCCTGTTTTTCCTCTCCTCAATCTCATAATGTCATTTGAATTACTGGGAAGGTGCTCTGGACAGACAGTCACCCATCATACCTTGGGGATCTACTTCATGCTACATAAAATACACCGCCTTAGAGAGTGTTCTGGGCACGGTGACAAATGAACAGCTATAAAGTCTGAGCTCATTGCTGATGTCATTTTATAGCCAGACTGTAGAAAGAATGTGAAACCAACCTCAAAGTATTTCAAGTTTATTCATGGTTTTACTTTCATGCAGTTCAGCAGTGAATTTTGCTGTTGCAGTGTTTCCCTTAGGCAGAGGATGTTGTGTGCACAGCCTGCTGCTTTTTCTCATCATGAGCAGCCCCCAGGGTTGTGCTGGAGGCACAAAATGGTCCAAGGGACCTGTCACCCAGTTGACTGCCCATGTTCACTCCTGTCTTTTCCCTGTGTCCTTTGCAGCACTTTGCATATGAGCTCCTCCTGCCAGGGGCATTAAAATAGTGCTGCAATTCCCTGCACACTCTGGTGTAAATCCCAGATGATTCAGTGGATTTGGGAGATTTATTTTGGATTTGCACTGAATTTGCTGGTCTGGTGTTCTCCTTATTCTCCAGTATAAAAAGGAGGTAAAGGAAATAGACTTCTGAGGAAGGTTCAAAGAGGTGACAAACTTTGCATAATATTTACGTATTTCCCATTGATTTTCTTGGGATGACCCACATGTACAAACATGGATGAATACGCATTTGCAGGCATAATCTCTGATGTTTTATAAGCATAAACTGCTTAACTTCATATTTGCAAGATAGAAAGCAGCTGACATTATTATTTCAAATCAGTAGAAGTAGGGCACATAGTAAAAATAACTTGGTAAATTAAGAAAATATTTTATATGAAATTATCTGAAATCTTTAAAAATATTTTTATATATAGTAAATAAAAAATATATTACATCCTAGCAACCAAATTCCTTCCAAGCTTCTGCAGATCTCAAGGTCTGACCTCTGTCTTTCCCTTTCAGCTACCAGAGTTTCAGTCATCTGAAGTCCCAAAGGCCTGTATGTTTTTGTAGGCATCGAGGACTTATTTCTTACTTTCCTCAAGAAATTTGAAAGCTCCTCTGTGATTAAAGGGATTTTTTTTTTTATTTGTTTAAATCTGTTTGAAACCTGAGAAATAACATTGGAAACAGATGAAGTGATCTAGCCTTACTTTAGTTCAGTGCACTTCAAAAAATAAATCCTCCATTAGGTGATTATTGTTATCCTTAACACATAGAAGTGTCATAATTGTGTAACAGAATTCTGTGAAAGTATTATTTCCAAAATAACTTGTATATGAAGAGTGTGATATCGGCTACCAAAGCAAAACGATGAATAAGTACATCATAATGGAATTTTTTCACATTCATACTTTCCTTGACCTCCAAACTGCACAAGCAAACACTTGCACACAGAAAAATACAGGTCACAGACAACAATGTGAAACCTTCTGCTCTGCCTGTTTCATAAGAAGGGGAAAATAGTGCTTCAGCCCTCAAAAGCACTCTCTAAACTGGCAAGACTTTAATTGAAAATAACAGGTAGAACATGTAAATTATGTACAAAAAAGTAAAGATATAACAGGGTGTTTCAGGGATCAAAAGTCACACAGACATCCCTGTGTCAGGTGGGATGGGCACAAGGGAGAAGGGAGTCTATATTCTGTATTCTGGACTATCATAATGAATACCATTCAGCTACAAAAATTCCCCTCTAGCATGGCTAATTAATTAGGTCATACCTTTCAGCATCTGAACTGTATTCACACAGATTCTAGATTTGAAATTAGCTTTTTCATGTTGTATGGACGGGGGAGCATTGTCAACTGCAACCGCATATAAGAATATACCTTATAAATGAAAACAATTCTATATTTTTCTGAAAAAAAAACAATATCCCTAGGTACAATATTAAAAAATAGCCTCAAACAATCAAAGTCTGAGAGAGGATCCGGTCTGTTATGTGATCTGCTTTATTCAGGGTACACTCCACCTCCAGATAGGAAAGACTGGAAGAAAGTATGCCCTGGGCTATGTTAATCCTGCTGTTGTCCTTCTTAGAGCTTCTGAAGTTGTTCTTTGAGCTTCTCTCAAGGTTCAAATCAGAATTGGAGTCAAGCTTCTGGTTTAGATAGAGGCTGGTCTGACCCAGAAGAGCCACCCTGCTTCCCAGCGTGAAGCCTGGTACAGTCAATGGAACAAACCTTGCAAAGTTCAGACCTCCTCAGAGCAGATGTCCCAGAGGAATCAGTGACTCTGCTGTCCTTCCTACAGGCCAAAAATTGATGAATGAGACTTTAGCTGCTAATTTCAGGTTCTAAAAAAGTTCCAAGCCTGAGGCTTTTCTGCTGTGCTGGTGAAACCTCTGCTGCTTGATGTTGATGCTGGTCCATCCTGCTCACTGATACGAGACACAATGTTTCTGAACAAGGAATGATCTAATGGTGAGTCAAGAAACACTAGGAGTAAAGTCTAATGCAAAGTGATACCTGCCATATTTGTCTGATTGGTTATGACTATCATATTTTTCATTAACTTATGTGTGTGTGTGTGTATATATATATGTATTAAACTTTTTATAGGTATAAATGTGTATACAACAAACACGAATTACTTTTTACCTGAAAATATAGGAAAATAAATATTTTCATATGCAGATATCTTCTTGTTACATAGTTTTATAAGACAAACAATAGCTTTATGGAGTTTGTTTTCTGTTCTGGAAAAAAACACCTAGAAGCAAAAATAAAAACCCAAACCAACAAAAAACCAAACAAAGACACAAAAAAATACAAACAATATAAATATTCAACTGGTTTCTGTTGGCAAGAAAAGCAGAATAGCTTTCTCTCTTTTTTGACCAGTTCCATTTGAAAAGTCCTGTTTTCACTCTTCACAGAGTGATTAGTAGACTCCAATTGAAAACAATACTACTATTGCATATTAAATTCATAACACATGACCTTAATTTGAATTTAAATTGGATTTCCAGAGGTGAATTCACTTTGCAGTCTGATGCACTTTGATCTCAGAGTACAAGGGCTTGCACGCTTCATTTCTCATTACAGAGCTTTAAGTTAGGGTTTGTTAGGTTTTTTCTTTTTGCTTTGTAGATGAAAAGAAAGAAAAATGAAACAAAGCTGACACTTCACTAGAATAACTACAATTATATGAATGATGCCACAGGAGATAGAGATCATAGTTCTAGTAACATTTCACTTAGGTTCTTACATCTTTATTATACCCTACTATTGAAAAAAGACTTTCATGAGGGTGACTTACTGATGTCTTCCTACCAGACGAGTTTTTGCCTAGTGTATTTAAATTTTTTTCCTAATCATTGAAGAGCTACTGCCATTAAATAGTTCCTGGCATGTTATTTTGACTCTTTGAATATCAATAGCAGATCTGTGTGAGAATTTTTATTAAAGGCTCATTAATGCATAGTTTTCAGTCACTTCCAGAATTTCAAGATGTAGTACACGAACTATTAAGAGCAAGATATACCAATATGTAAAAGGTCATTTGAAGAGCTGAATTCCTTTTTCAGGACAGGAATATAGCTACTTTATCATTCTTTATCAGTTTCAGCTAGAAGATAAGATGACACAAGATGCTGATTATTTCACAGATTTGCTCTGGTCCAGATGCAAAGTGGCCCACTAGAGAGAAGGAGAATCAGAATCTCAGTCTCTTCAATTTCTATTGGCAAGGGCAGGTCTTACATCCCATCTCCCTGCAAAAGTATGGGGACCTTTTATTCTTATCAGAAGAATAAAATCAAAGAAACACCAAGATATGCTAGAGAGGGGAAGGTCACAGTCTAAATGTTTTCATTGACTAAGCAAAATCATCTGGAACAAAGCAAAATTAAATCAGCAGATATCCTGTAATGTTTCTTGGGTTGGAAAGATAACCCATTTCAGTACAATTTCTCATGGGAGAAGGAAAATCTGTTCAGACACAATAGGGTTTTTCACTTTGGCAGGAGATACCAGCATAGCCACAGCTGCAAGGCAGTCATCCTGAAGATTCCCTCAGCGAAACAAGTAAATGAAGATGGAATGCAACAGAGTAATATACATCCCAGAAGTTTCATTTTTTGTGCTAGTGGAAAATATTGTTCAGTCTACAGATGCCTCCACATTCCACTGTATTTCTCGGCAATATCATGTACTCCTTGGATAAAGATGCTAGTCTGCAGTTCCCTCCCAGAGATCCCTTTCTGTGTGAAGATACAAATATACTTTCCAAAATTTTAAAAATTAAAGAATTACCTCTTTGGATGAGTTACACTTTATGCCTTCTTAGGTCTCAGGAAAAAGAGAGAGAGAGAAGTGCGTATTACGTTTGAGACAAGCAAGCTAATCAGTTCTCAGTCTTCTTGTGCCCATTTCCCCCTGCAAACACAAGGAAATGTACCAACCACTTAGCTCTTATCCGAAAACCTTCTAGCAGTAACTTTGTAAGTGGGTCCCTGCTTAGTGCAAACCTAGCTGAGTAGTTTTTTATGTCACTCAAAGATTAGTTCTGGGGAGAAAGGTACTTACTTTCTAACAAGATCTTTGACGTGATCTAATTTTAGCAGCCATCTATCCAGATTCTACCTGCACCTCCATCAGACAATTATCATGGAAAAGCCTTGTCCTGGCAGAACTATTAGTCCATCAGACCACAATGAGCAGTAAGAGATGTAAAAACTTCCATCTTTCTGCATGTCTTGATTAAATTCCTGGACCTGGACATCCATTTAACTAAAAGAATCTTCTATTTCTGTCTTTGTTTCTGTTACCCTTTGTCAAGTATCATTCAAAACAAAACCAGTTTAGTAATCATTTTAATAATAGAGGATGTTGCTCTACTCGTGCCCTTAAGCCATAAAACAATGGCTATTCACAGCCAGCACCATGTCCATCTGGTCCATCAAATGCATTGAACCAGTTACAGACATTAAGGGTCATAATCATACTGGGACACCTGCATGTTCAGAGGCTTACCTCCAGACTTAATATTTCACAAAGACCTTTCACAGAATCATTGCCCAGCTATGTTTAGTGGAAGATGGATCCATTCTCAACATATCAGTGAACTAGACACGGCAATATCACTAATTCTGTGGTTTCCATATGAGAACAGGGGAAAAAGGACACTATTATCATTTAGCATATACTTCCTTCTAATTTTTGCAACACAGAAACTAACCAGTGATGTTAATCACTTTTGATTTACTAGCAAGAGGAAAGCCAGGAATTAATCTGAGCAAATCTGTCATCTTCATGTGGCTTTTCCTGTTGTCATTTGAGGAGGGCAGTGGTGTAGGATTGCACTGAAGACTTCAGAGATCAGGGTAGGTGGAACTGGTGTACCCTAGTGGACTCTGACAGAAATCTTCACATTCATCCAGCTTAGCTAGTCAAGCACTCTTGAAGCTGCTGAAGGAATCTTGTCCACCTACCTACCCTGAAATGTTTTTATTTTGCATTAGAAAGGAATGGGTCATGGTGTACAGATTATTCTTACACCTTCTAGTTGTGCCTGTAGGGGAAGCAACAGCTTTCCTATAGGGGGTTAGTGTTACTACATACAGGGAGCAGGCAAGGAAATGGTTAGGGAAAGCTGACTGGGAAAACAAGGAGTCTGAGCCTGATGAATTACTGCATGCAGAGAAAGTGAACACACAGTAAGTAGCTCTTCCCTTGGAGCAGCTCACTCAAGTAAAGCTGTGCTGCTTTTATTACCTGTATTATCAAACTGATGTATCTTCAAAGCTGTGCAGAAATAGATGAAACACAGATCCTAGAAATTTTTTAGTCCCCTTTGTTTTTTACTCCACTTCTTAGTTCTATATGAGAACTTGACAGTAGCACAGAGACAAAACAGACCTTTAAAAAACCCTTTGTTTACAGGCCTGCTAATTAGCACAGCTCATCCACAAATTTATCCCCCCAGCAAATCTTACCCTTTGATGGTTGACATGCTTACATTTCAAACTTCCATCCAATTTTAATGGGGAGGGGTAGTGCTTCATTACATTTCCTGGTATTGCAATGATAACAATGGTAAAAATAGGCTTTCTAATCAATCTCCTCTAGGATCACACTGGATTGCTGCTAGGGTTTTCTCTTGGCATTCAAGGAGAAACGTGCACACCTATAGGTCAACACAGACCTGTAGATTTTTAATTCATTGAGGAAAGGATGCTTCACTTCACAGTGTTCTAAGAATCACCCATATTTCCTCTCTAGTCAGTCGGTTATATGCATTTCTTTCTGTGCCATGCTATATGATGTCACATATCTGCAGGAAGATCTACCACAAAACATGCTTTGCTTTGGTATATCACAAGACTGGAGAGAAGTAATCTATTTTCCATCAGTATCTTAAATATATCTTCAATTCCTCTACGTGCATACAGAGTGAGGGGGAAATTTTAGATTCAATCTTACAGAGTAGAAAATGTTCATTTAATTCAAATTTCTACCAAGTCATATGTGCAAATAAAGCTCCTTCTCCTTTCACCCTCTTATATTCAATGTAACAAATATTGTTAAAGTTTTCAGAAAGGAAAAACATGTCATGAAAGCACCTCCTAAGAAGACCTGCTTATAGTAAGTATATTGCTGATGAAAAATTAAAATTTCAATATGATGTTGAATAGAGCACATGCTCATGGAAGCCTCTCAGCCATTCAGAGTTCAGAGTGGAAGGATTTCCTGATTTGACAGAAAGTACAGAAGTAGATGACGATGATGGCCTTCACTCAGGTGCTTTTCAGGCCTCCAAAACTAAGGAAATAAACCTGAATTTTCTGGATCATGTATTTCTCATATTGAACGATTTGGTTCATACATACTTTGCAAGACAGGGGAAGGCACATTAAGCCTTTTCTCCCTGTTACCCACATAATACAGCTCCTAATTGTTTGTATTACAAAACTGTTAATGTATCTTCACCATCAAAATACCCCATAAAAAAGACTGAAAGTCTTTTACCCTAAGGAGCTTACAAGTGAGCGACTAACTTATGTTTTCACCTCTGCATATAATAGGTTAAGCTAGGTTTTATGCCTCCCTCCTATCTCCTTTAATGGCAGGGTCATTGTTGGCACAAGGAGGGGCAGAGAGGAAATGTGGTTAGAAAACTGTGCACTTAGCTAACCCACAGCTCTAAATATTCCACTGGAGACTCTGACCAGCAGATGCACTTACGAGCAGTGTCTAGGCTGCCCACACCAGCTCACAAGTCAATGCTGGGCAAAGGACCAAGAAGCCATAACTTTCTGCTTATGGCTCTTGCTGATGAAGTAGAAATTTGGCCCATTATAATAAAAGATGAACTATGTATATTTTCAGTATCATTATTGATTGGAAAAGTTACTGATGAAGCAGGTTTAATTCAATTGAAGGAGTCTTGAATAGCACCCTCCATCTCATTTTTCTTTACTGTTTTCCTGTGGGTTTCTTCTATGAAATATTCTCTTGATTACAAATAGGGCTTTTTTTTCTGAATTAATACCAGTAACATGCTTATGTGCTTATCTAAGGTACACACCCTCTCCCATAAATCAGATAGGCCCAAGGAAAATATGGTAAGGTTGATTATAGGCTTTGGAGTGCACCCTAATGTCTGCCCACCCAACTTAGCTGCTATATTGAGTACTGAACTTGCACACTCTTCACACCTTCCCACGTACACAGAGGTGGTAGCAAGTGGTGGCTGAGTGAAAAGTCCTTCCTCCATGTTGTCCTTCTAGGCTGGAACTTTCAGGTGGTTTAAGGTGGCATTTTGGGTTACCTTCGAGGTTTGGGCAAATGACCTGGTCCTTAAATTAGAGAGAGCTGTTACACATCTAACAGCAATGTTGTAGTCATCTTAATTTCAAAAAATGGTATTCTAAATATCATGGGATAATAGAATGGTTTGGGTTGGAAGGGACCTTAAAGACCATCTCATTCCACACCCTCTGCCACAGGCAGGAACATCTTACCCTGGACTAGGTTGCTCAAAACCCTTTCTAACCTGGCAATCAATTCCAGTGCTTCACCACTCTCACAGTAAAGAATTTCTTCTTAATATCTAATCTAAACGTGTCCTCTTTCAGTTTAAAGCCATTACCTCGGTCCTATCACTACATGCTCTTGTAAAAACTCCCTCTCCAGCTCTCTTGTAGCCCACTTTAGTTACTGGAAGGTGCTCTAAATTCTCCCCGGAGCCTTCTCTTCTCCAGGCTCAACAACCCCAACTGTCTTAGTCTTTCCTCTTAGAAGAGGTGCTCCAGCCTTCTGATCATCTTCATGGCCTCCTCTGGACTCACTCCAGCAGTTCTCGTCTTCTTATGTTGTATAAATATAGCTCTCAATGTCTTGCACAGAGCAGAATCATTCCATTAACATGTAGAATACATCTTCATACTGTTTTGAAAGCTTTTTCGTTGCTACAGTGGCATCTCTAGAGGCTATTTTTGAGCTTGCCAGGGATGCTAATGGTAGTGTTTGTTTTAGGTAGCTGGCTTTCTTCCAATTAATTACGGCTCTTTATGAATCATTTTGTTTGGAAATCTCTGATAGAGATAACATGAATATGACAGAAGGTCTTCAGACAGAACATAGCAATTATAAATTGCCAAATGCTATCAGAAGAAATTGTCAGCATCTTTGCTATAAACAGACACAGTCTTTTAAATGCACCTCAGCACAGCAACAGTATGGTAATAGTCCACTTAGTTTCATCTTAGCCTCAGTGAGAAAGCATTAGGATTTTTAATTACTCTAACATAAAAAGCCATCATTCTTACCAGTATCTGATTCAGGCATCACTGAATAGATTGTTTGTGACAGATGTTTTCCACATGTAAACAGGAACTGCCGTAGGAACTGTTCATTTGGATTTAGGTACTGTATTATATCACACCTACAGGTAGTTTTGGGAATCAGTTCAAATCCCTTGAGTAGCATATTACATATTAATGGATAGCTGAACAAGAAGAATGAAGGTTACTTGAGCACAGCTTGAATGTTACTGCTATGTAAAAACAGAGAGGAAATTGGTCTTTCGTATCAGAATTGTGGTATTCATGAACTGCAAAGCAATACCAGTTGTGATAAACCCCAACTTTTTTTCATTTATCTTTAACATCATTTCATATAGGCCAACAATATCTACTTTCCTAACCATTTTGAGATTCAGGGTCCAAAGATATTAGAATCTCAAAAAAGATTATCATTGCCATAACTAAATTTGGCTTCTTTTAGTGAGAAAAACTAGACAAAAATGTAACAAAAGCTTGTTGAATGTGTTGCAAAGGGGATATTGGAAAAATGTCTGACAAACTGCTGAGTCTGTAGAGAGCTAAGATTGCTAGATGCTCCCCTTCTTATCCAACATTCCACTGGAACTGATGGGTTTAAGAACTATGTGCTACCTGGAGAACTCTGTCGTGATTCCAAGATGGGCACACAAATGGTAGATACAAGTTAGCTTCCTGAACTGCACCTCCATGTCCCCTCAAGTATCTATTCTTTTGATCATAGTGAAGTTCTTGTGGCATGTTATAACCAGGTCTCCCTCTGGACATCTGTTGAAGAAAAGAATTCATTCTGTGAGACCACATGAAAATTAAATGCTTATACCAGGACCAAAGTCACTGCTGCATGCCCTCTGATGTGGCCATGGCTGTGAGGAAGCAAATGTAAGACTTAATGCTTTAAATTTGGTTTCTGTGCCCCACTCACTGTGTCCTTCCCATACCCCAACTTTTCTCTTTCCGGGCTGCCAAATCTATACACACTGAAGAAAAATTTGCAAAGAAACACTGAAAAAAAAATAGCCAGTTGGCTCTTCACTTCTGAAAGTGAGCCCCTGTGGGGGAAGAGGATGCTAGTTTGCTTGGGATCCCTAATGGGAAAGTTTTCCAGCTCTCTTCTCTTCCTTAAGTTAGGGAACTTAAGGGAAATGCAAGGGGGAATTTACCTGAAATTACAACATATTTTTTAAATTTACATGCACCACTATGAAAATAATCTCTACAGACCTTCTAATCCAATATTTTAAAT
Organism: Empidonax traillii; assembly: GCF_003031625.1. Taxonomy (NCBI): domain Eukaryota; kingdom Metazoa; phylum Chordata; class Aves; order Passeriformes; family Tyrannidae; genus Empidonax; species Empidonax traillii. Next base: position 1,104,387 of record NW_020955378.1, read on the forward strand.
CCTTTATTAGTGACTTGAATTCCCTGAAAAAAAGAACTAGGATTAGTACTCCTATGTCCTAAAACACCACACAGCCATGGCACACTCTTCCATTTAAAGCCTAATCAAAATACTACAGGAGGTGATCACAACATTAACATTGCTTTTAGGGGCTTTATTTTCAGCACCAGTGCCCTGTCAAGTCCCACATCATCTCATGTTGTTTTTCTCATTTGGGGAAACTCAGCTTGACAGTTCCTTGAGGATTGCACTTCAGCCAAACGTGGCAAGGTTTTATTCCTCTCTGGTGCACCAGGGAAGCTGAAGGACCAGAACCAAACAACTTCTCTAAGTGGGAGACTACCTCTGAGATCCAGAGACTCCAGTTCCTTTCATCATGACTGGCTACCTATACCTGATCTATACACACAATTGAAAACATCTATCCTGCTTCAGCTCATGTTTTCCTGCGATCAAGAGAAGTACACACAGTTCCAATTAGATTTTGGGTTTAGTGATCTTGTTCATCTGACCTCCTTGGCTCAGGTAGTTCCTCCTGCCTGTCTCCACAACTCAGCATGTCCTGGGACTGAGTGAGCTCCCTCGTTGCTCCTCCTGCCTTATCATGTTAGTGACCCCAGCCCGGAACAAGGGGTGCCATCAGAGCACCAGCATCTCTACAGAATTCTCCTCTTTTGCATTTACACTCTGAGGGATCAGAAATAAAAAAATACAACCACTTCCTTTTTCAGCTGCTTCTTCCTGAATATTTATTCTTCCTGTGGTAGCAGGCCAGGAATTCCTGTAAGCAAAACAGAACAATAACCCTGCTGTAACTAATTTACTGTCAAAACCCATATTAAATTATGCTCTGTGCTTCTAGCCTTGGCTCGTGGGTGTTCAGTCCACAGACTGAGTTTTCCATGGTTTCTGTTCTGTGTTATCCACATAGCAGAGATGCACTGTACCGGTGTTCAGATATGGCATCAAATTTACTGCCTGTAGGCAATTATAACAAGAACAAGACAGAGGACAAATTTAAACTAGACCATTTTAATGTGACTAACATTTGAAGATTCATCAATCCAATTTACCTCTTGGAAATTTTTACTGTGTTTGAGAATTCCCTCAAAAGAATCTGTCTGGATGAATTACCTTAGGAAAAAGTATCTTCAGGCTATTGATAATCAATCAGTCATGTATTTCTTAGTCAAGTTAGGTTTTGGTTGCAATCTTCAGGACTCTAAATAGAAAGGTCATTGCAAAATATCATCTTTCTCAAGCTGCTATTTCACCCTGTTTTTGAAACCCTCATTTGAAGCCCAGGAGGCAATCTCTACTGAATGAAAATTTCACTTAAGCCACAATGGCCCAAGAGTGGAACTAGATTGTGGGGCTGGTTGAAAAAAAAAAAAAAAAAAGAAAAACAAGAGAACTAGTATTAGGGGCTTGTCCCTGAAAACAAACTATGGGAGTGATTCTTCCCTAAACTTTCATGTTAAATACTCCGCTTAATGTTAATTAGAAAACAGAGTAGTACTCTGTAGTCTCTAGGGCACTTTTTACACTGGGAAAAACAAAACCTAAAATTACCCTTTAGCAGGTTGTCTAAATCCTAAGGTTGCCCAGGAAAATCCCTGCCTACAAGTAGGTGGCAGGGTCTCTCATACCTGACTTCCAAAACAAATTACTAAGCCTCCCTCAAAAAGTCATAGATGGGTTGTGCCCAGGCAGGAGGTAATGATTCAGATGCAACTGGAACCAGATTGCGAGCTGCTTAACAAAAACCTAGAGGAAATATTTTTTTCCTATGTTTCTCACAGTCAGAAACTGGATTTTGTTGATGAATAAATAGCAAATGCAAAAGAAAATGTAGTGAGAGCCAGTGTAATTTGGTACTTCAGAGAACAGCATTGGATAGAGGTAGGAATATGTAACAACAGGCATCTTAATACTGGAAAACATGTTTCTGAGAAATTCTCAGAACCTTTAATTTTATTTTCTTTTTGCGTTTTAAATTTTCTACAATTTTGACTTCTCTGCATGTGCAGCTTTTTAGTGAACATAGGAGAAAGTGAGAGATGTCAGACTGATGCTGACAGGGGAAAAAAATCCTCTGTTTATCTGTAACTGGCTGACTCTCCCCTCTCTCTACCCATCCTTAATAAGATAAAAATTCCACTACTCTTTTCAAGTAAGGCACGCATTTTTGATCCAGAAATAGCATCGAGAGTGATCACTTCCACTGCCCACTCAGGATGCTTCACGGCAGTGTGGGTGACAAACAGGTACTGGTGTCTCTGCTCTATCAGGAGACTCTTCATTACGTGTCAGAAAATGTCAGAAGCAGTGGAATTAACCTCATTAAAAGAAGGCATTCCCAGTATACAGCCAGTCATTTAGGCCGTTTAGCTGATGGAGAGAAAGAGTCATTTTTGGAACAGCCTGATAAAGATAATATAGGCCAGGTGACTGGATATAAAGGGGTCTATTTTCTTGATTAGTTTTTACAGGAACTCCAAGGGTGACTGGCTGAGATGGAGACAACCAAAGACAATAAGGGTAAGGGGATGGAAATTACATCGCTCTTCATAATAATTTGAGATGACTCGTTGTTTTCTCGTATACTATCAAATACCTATGCCTTACCTGAGCTCAATTTGAACAAGTAAACTTTGTTGTGGGAACATTTTGAGCAAAGGATATGGGGGAAAAAATGTGAAAGCCCTCACCTCTGTTCATTCCTCTGTAGTGAATATTTCATTCCTCAAAAAGAGTATGAAAAGCCACTGTGGGCAGCAACTGAGACAACAGCAGATATCAACAGAGAACTGCACTGTAGGTCCCAAGTCAGCTCCCTAGAAAAGATTTTTAGAGGCAAGGAAGAACCTAGCAGGACCACATATGGCTCTGCTATGTTTGACCACTGGCAGATGGCCCTTTACAGACCTCTAACAACAGCTGAAGGAGGGCAGCAGGAGCTCTGCCTGAACTTCAGTGGTATCAGCAAGTTGGGGCTCCAGGTCTGGTGCTCTAAAGCTGCTACTTCTGTTCTGTCACACAGTCACAACACATCAGAGAGAAGCTGCAGTTTGAGATTGCTTTCTTAACCCATCATGGTGTATTAGAAATCAGTATCAGACCAAACAAAAATATGGGGAAGGAAGTGTAAAACAGAGGATTATGAAAGATTTGTGCAGGTCTTTATCTAGCTGGCACTCTGCAGATTCTTTTTATGTCCACATTGTCTTTCAGGAACAATCAGTTTCCAGACATCAAATTCCATCTGAAATCTTGGTCCAGCACATTACTGAAGCAGATTTTCTCCCTTCTGACAGTTAATCTTATTTATGTCAAAAGGTTTGGAAGTGAGTTTTACTGCCATTTTGTAGATCTGCAGTAAATCTGCTGCTGTAGTTAGTCTAGCTTTTTACATCAAAGTTTTTCAGTCCTCTCTCAAAACATACCCATTAATTCTGGTTTAATCTTTAAAAACTATTTAATAATGAAAATAAATCTGTGTAGCACTGCCAATAACTCAAAGTCTGAAAGCAACATTTCCATAGCAAAGGACCCCAGTTGCCCCAGTAACAAAACTATGAGGTGCAAATAGTAACAACCGAATTTTGGCTAACTTTCCGAGCCACTCTGCAATATGACATAATTTGCAAATGAGATTGAAGAAGCATGTGAAGGATTATCTATTTCATGGCTAAGGTATTTCATGGGTACAAGCATCCATATTTGTACAGGTACAGTACAACAGGCTCAGCATCACTCACAGACATTAGCAAGCCATGGAATCATAGAATCATGGAACATCCTTAGTTGGAAGGGACCCACAAGGATGAAAGCCTGAATCCTACGTGAACTGCAAGAGTCTACTGTTGATGTTGGTGACAAAGTTTTCCCCCTTCATTGATATGCATAACTGAAGGTTTCGCCTCACACACATGTAATACATCTATTTTTCATAAACACAACAGAACTACATTTCAGGTAAACTCATAAATCTTCTTCTGAAAGAGGCTAGGTGTATGTGTTATGCATATGTTTTTTTACAAATCAAGATAAGACTTAATCTTTAAACTGCAATCCAGAAAATACTGAGAATACCTTAATCTTTAAGAATCTGGACGCTATTTGAAAATGGCAATGGCCTTTGAAATACTGAAGTGCTGTAAGTCTTGATTAACCTGGTTCCTCGCATCATGTCTTGACTCCCTTTCCATCCACAAAGACCACCCCAAAACCCACAAGAGTCCTTCACAAAAAAAGGAGTAATTCCACAGATTTTCTCAGGGAGTTGAAGAGCCCTAGTAATTTAAATGTCTACTGTTACATGTCTGTGAGTAAAATAACCCTCTCCTCTTTGTCTTTCCAACCTCATTTCAGCTCATGCCAGCCAAAGCAACCACAGTCTGGGACAGTGCTGGGGACAAGTTTCCTTGAATTGTGATAAGCAGTTTTCATCTTGCTGTGCTGTACAAAAGAGGTCAATGTAATTGCCGTAACCTACTCCGCACATCTTCTGCGTCATGGGAGTTGTTTGATCATCTTCCCCCGAAGTGACACTGCTTTATCCTCTCAGTACTGAATTGGTCACTAGCTGCCTTTTACTTAAAAAACTAACAAAATCAAGCCTGTGAGATCTTGCTGATATGTTTGCCTGTTTGGGAAGTGTCTTTCTGCAAAAGACAGGAGCCCACTCTCATACTGACTCATGTCCACCTTCACATTTGTGTTTACATTCTTGAGGCAGCCATCAGAAAACACGCCGAAAAATGGATGCCGTGGAAAAGGACAAAGATCTCTTTGCTAAATTTTCAGGATTGCAGTTATCAGCCTCAAAATTTCATTTTTAATTTCTAACCTACAGTACCAGCTCACAGCCTGGAGACATAAATATTTTATAGTTTTAATTTAATCATTTCCTTTGCACGGCATTGACATAATATCTCTTTGTAGACTAGATATTAGCAACAGCAGAACCATCAATTAATACTTCCAAATAAGATTTAATTCAGACTTTTGTGCCTTTAGAATAAATAAATAACAGCTCCTCATTACCATTATCTTATTAATAATAACTTTATCTCTTAATATAATTTACTGTGTAATTAACAATGTCAGATCTCCTTAAAGGCACTAATCTCCTAAAATAGTCAACTTCATGTCAAAAATCTGGAAAAAAACACAAAAAAGAGCTATTATAGAACAAGTAAATATTACATAAGGGGCAAGAAGCTTTTCAACTCTGGAAATACTCTTGAAATGCAGTAAATTCATTATATCACAAACAAGTTTACAACTGGTGGTCCTTGAATGGGGAAATTTTGGGAACTGTGAGACTCACAGAATGAATTATGATGAAATATCTGTAGGAATATGAAATATTTTGAATCTTCTTGTGATTAGTTTCTGATCTCAAAGCAACGATGACATCCCCAGAGTTTCATGCCCTTCTACAGATAATCTCATCACTGTCTTCTTTCCTTTAACAGAAATAATAGTTATAAGAAATGCAAGAAATACCATAAAGCAGAGCTTCAATCAAAGACTATCATTTTTATGGAGTTTAATGTAGAAGAATCCTGAAGATAGATCATCAATGTACTAATAAACATATATCTATTTCTTTATTGTTCCATTGTGAAAAAGTGGATGCTGGTTCATTGAGAGCATGCGTTTTACCTCGTAAAACTGGCTTACATAATGGATGGGTGTTGGGAGACCACAAATAAAGGGTCAGACAGGGAAAACAGAAAATTCACTACCATCAAAGCAAGTCTCAGGTGGAAATGGCTTCCATAAGTGGCTGTGGAATTAGTGGCTGCAAAATAAATTATGTAGTCAGTATTCCATGAATCACACACTGCTTTTATGAAAATAGTGAAAGACTGAATTGTATTTGAGGGCATGTGGTTCATTCCTCTCCTCATATCTGTGATTTAGTGTGCACTAGATTAGGGAACAGTTGAGAAATGCTGGAGTACATAACCTGCATCCTGTGCTAGAACACTGGTGGGGTTAAAGAATACAGCACACCTAAAGAAACACGAAGCTGACAAGTGGGATTTCTACAACACCTACCTATTCACTTTACCTGGACCCAGTGATTTCTAAGAGAATGGTGTCCTGGCATAAGGAGATCCAGGGAGCAAAGAAAGGCCACCCTAGTGAGGAAGGACTTTTCAGGGACTGGCTGAGAGGAATATGGCTTGTGTGTACCCTCTTGAGGGATCACAGACTGTACAACAAGCATCCACCTCAGACAGAAGGACTAAGGTGGAGTGAATTCTACCATCACCTTTCTCAGAAGAGGTTCTTGTTCACCAACAGTCCCAAAAAGCAAGCCCCAGCATTAGTTCACAGCAGCTTGGATGGGTTTGGGGGCAGGAGAGGGAAACAAGTCCTTATTCAGCAGCTCAAGTCAGAGAGGAGCTATCTCTATGGCCCTGAGCATAGGCAGTGACAGTCTTGGTGCTGCCAGGACTTGGCAAAGTGTGTTAATGTGCATGGCACAGGAGCACTGCCAAAGGGGCACAGTTGTAATGGCAAAACTGTGAAGGTCTACAAGTTCCTGAGGGCAAACTCTTTGTGAATGCTGCCTGAGGCCAAAGCCACTCCCTCTCCCCTCCAAGCCTGAAGCCAGGCTGCTTGCATAAGTGTCACGCATCTAAGAATAATCAGATATCCCAATATTCCCACAAAGTATCCTTCAGTGAAATCCATCCCTGAGGTTTTGCCGGGACACTGAGCATATACACTCATCTCTCAGTGACAGAAACTGCTGTTTCCCATAATTTCTGCTTAGTCACAGAAACCTTGCTTTCACACTATTCCCATAGGCATCTGATGGGTCTGGAGGTGGTGAAGGTTTATTTTGTTACAAGAGTGTGTCATCAGCTCGACTGCTACATTAAACTCCCTCAAAGTAAAATGAAATGATGCACAAAATGAGTAGAAATACAAAAGCCTTGAGTCAGTGATTCTCACAATTATTGCTTACAGGCAAGCAGTGCATACCCATGAGATTTAAACCATGAAAAATGTGTCTAAGCATTAGACAAGCACCAGAAATAGCAACAGCAGTAAACTGAAATAACAAACCTGTAGCAAGAATTCAGATGTATTAATACTTCAAGCAAATAAAAAAGGTAAGTAAAAAATAATATGGGAAAATTCTGGACTTTTATTGTGCCCTCAAAGACCTGGTTCAAAGTGTCACAAGATTTTGTTCTGGTTCCACAACTAATGTTAACCATGTGTATAAATTGAATTCACTGAGGAGAGTCACACCCATTTTCAGTTCCAGATTTGTCCCTCAAATTGGGCAAACGGTTACCCTAGTATTTTAGCATTTTAGCCCCAGTTCCTGTGACTTATACTGTGGGGTACGTGCCTTCATTTTTCCTTTTTTTATAAGTGTCCTGGCTTCATGAATGTAGAGAAAGGCCTAGAAACTTAGAAGACAAATCAAAAGGCATGGTTGTGGGGGAGAAAGGAAAGGAATATTTTGAGACAGGGAAACAACTACACATCATCTGAACTATCTTGATGTATGCCACTTCTTTTGCAGTTGCACTTGTTCCACACCTGCCTGTCCATTTGTACAGGTCCCCTTTCAAACAGCCACACTCTCCATGTAACCAAACTCTCTGATCAAATGGGTTCCGTGCAGTTCTTCCAGGAATTTACAAATCCCATAGTGAATCATCTGCACTTCAAGGGGCAAGAGACTTCTGTCTGCACCCACCTCTATATTTAGATTCATAGCCTTCAGGAAACCATTGTATCTATGCCGTTCTTGCACATTTGTTTCTTTTTTCTTTTCTTTTCTTTTTTTTTTTTTTTTTTCCTTATAAGCAGTTAAACCAAAGGTCAAGAACAGGCATGTTTGTAGCTAACATATCTTATTTCTTTTCATGTTTTTGTCAAAGGTTACCACCTTGTTGTTCCAGTACAGTATTATACTTTCTGGTACTGCATATATACCAAACAATAGCTGCAGGGACACAAGCCCTTTTGCAGATAGATCTATTTATTCAATAGCTTTAAACATAAGAAGCAAAAACAACTGCTTTAAAACTAAATATCATTTGCTTCAGGCGCTGGCTTCTTGAGAGGTAAATGAGGTCAAGAAGATGATGTGGTGTGTGTGAATTTAACAAGGCAGAACCTGGCAGAATAGCTCATAAGCCTGAATCACTGAGTGCTGCTGTATCCTTTGCCTGGATGCAAACTTTACAAGAAAAAAAAAAGGGTATTTGTCTACCAAAAAAAAGGAAGTGTATTTATAAATAAGTCAGCAAGCCATTTTCAATTCATAATGCATATTAGCTTAAGTATTCCTCAGGGTTTGACTTTAAATGTGAAAGGAATTAAAAAACTATCAGGACAGAAAAGAGCCTGTATCCGCTGTGTTTTTCTGGAATAAAGGCCTTCAGTTCAGCCTTATCCCTGTACCACATCAGTGCATAATGCTAAAAACTATGGGATCACATTGAAAGGCCACTGCCAAGAGGAAGAACTCTTGGAAAGAAAGGGCTTATCAAATCCTTGTTTAAAAAATAATAAAAAAAAAATAGAGTATATTTTTACTGTAATGAACACATAAAAATATCTGCTTCTAGCTTATTTGTGCTGGGAAAACAGTGGAGCTGTGCTTTCTCGGAATGAGGAGGTATTTAGACAGACCTGAGATTCACAAATAAGAAGCTGTAGATAGAATTAATGAGTTTATGAAAGGTGAGATAAAATGTAACTTCTCCATTTCATACCATTTCAGCTCCTTTCCTGTGAGCACTCAGATGACTGTGATTTTTTTTATACATACTGATGTTTGAGAAGGGGGTTTTGCTCATAAAAATATGAATAATCATTTTTAAAAATCTGTTCATTCAGAGCTCACATGCTGCCCAGATACTTTACCCATGACTCATGAAGACTGCTAAGGACACAACTGAAGATGCCAAGTTAAACACAGAAAAGTTCGGAGGTGACAGAAATAAGGCAAATTTCCTTAATCCAATGTTTTTATGTGTGTGCAATAGTAGGTAATTTTAATTATATAACCCTATTGCAATTTGTTTTTCCCACAGATGTTCTTGATATTCATGTTGCAAGAGCTCAAAAATGCCCTTGTTTGCTTTATCATAAATTAGGTTTTGCTTAGAGGCAGCTTTTAGTTTTGCAGGTCAGATCCTCGGTATTTCTGAAATGCATTTGCAGGAAAGAGGTTACTGCTCTCACCATATGGAGCAATCCAGAGCAATCTGGTGAATTCCTGTCCTTGTTTTTTAAGTGGAAATGCCCACTGTCATGCAGCTAGCCATGTATCCCACGGGTTTTCCGAGAAGCAGCCACCACATCTGCGCAGTGCTCCAAAAGGAAGGGACAAAGCCTTCCCCTGGCCAGAGTGTGACAGTGGCCAGGATGGAGCTCAGCTCTTTGGGAACCCTCAGGAGCCACCATGCAGGACCACATCTCGCCTGTCTTTGGTAAAGAGCGGCCAAACTTTTCCCTTTGAATTTTGCTCACAGGAAAGAGGGACTTAAACATTTATCCACAGTATGTAAACTGTGGAACAGAAGCGGTTCTTCACAGCAGAACACGTGGCTTCAGTTCAGCATGAAACTAAGTACTTGATTTCCAAAATAATGCATACAATAAGGCTTTTTGATACCAATTAGAGTTATTTTTTACTTGCATGCAGTTAGAATATAAATCCTAGGCCTTATAAATGTTTAAATGTGCTGTCAGCCCAAGGGAGGTTGAACAAAAGTCTGCCTGGTGTCAAGAGATATACCTTAATCTTCTCAATATTTTTATGGCTGCTGTTGAAATGTGTAAGATGTAGTTCTGATCCAATAAATTAAAAACTACTATGCAGGCTTCTGCCATAGTTTCTGAAGATTTATGACAAACGAATTTTTGCCAAAGGTAATGCTTCTAAGAAAAACTCTATCAATTTAATGGAGGAAAAAATTGATTAATGCTTATTTTTTATAGTTCAAGAGGTCAAATATCTGCTGTCATTTGTGTGCATGGCTTTGGAGACATCTAAACAGTTAGCTTTCAGTTCAATCTGTTTTATTCAGATATGATATCCATAAAAAAGGGGAAAATTTAAGCATGGCATATTGTAAGACTAGATCAGGAGGAACATATATTATAAACTATTTTCTTAAAAGAAATTGATTTGTATTTCCATTGTCCACATGAGATGATCTCTGTGCTGAAATAAGGTCAAAACCTTTCCCTTTCCTATTGACAAAGCCTGGTGTCAGTTTTACAGAAGAGAAAATGATGAGAGAAAAGTTAAATGATATGCCCAAGGTCACATAAAAAAGCTGGTAGTGGAATAAGAAATTGAACCTACATTATCTGATACCCTGAGAGGTTTAGGTACTAATATGTCCATTTTCCCTATATTTTACTTTTTCTCCGCTTTTGTACTTGACACTTCAGGCAGTATTTCTACAGCCTTCCTTTGTTAATCCTCTGAAGCTTTACAGAGTCACAATAGCAGGACACACCATATCAAATATCTGCCATGCACAAAGCAATGGCTGTGCTCAGATAAAACCCAGAGTTAGGCAATAATAAATTATCACCATGCCAAATAATTCACTCTGTTCTGCTATTTGATGTAATTTATATCTCAGCTATATGGCTAATTGCTAACTTCAAATACTAAGACAACATGAGGGCTTGGTTTTTTTTTTATTTCAACATCTTTAGTATTTATTTGGGTGGTTTTTCAGCAGACAATCAGCTAACTAGATTTGTTAGAGGCAGCGAGTCTCAAGCAGCGCACAAACTGCTAAGCATAAAGGAACCGCAAAAACTCTCAGCTGCTGTATGAGATGAGAAAAAAGAAACTAATTTTTAATCTTCTCTTTCTAAACCCAACATGGCAGGCAGTGTGACAGTCTCACTGACCCAGGTGTACAAATGAATGTGACAGCAAAACACACTTGTAATTCAGCATGACAAGGAAGGATGCACTTTGGATCTTTGCTGAATTGGGACTGTTTAGCTCAGGTACTTGAAGCCCTTTGCAGCTGGACTGCCTTGATTGTCCTGCCTGTTGCCAGTGAATACACTGAATGGAAAGGATGAGGTGCATGGAGTGCGTGGACAGGCAGATGCCCCGTGTTGTCCAGTCTACCATGGGATGGTCCCCATTGTGAGATCACACCTGAGGATTTGCTGCACCCAGTGGAGAACATCTGGCCTCCCAACCTCAGTAACGCACAGCAGGGGTTACAAACCTGATCATATAAACTCAGCCAAATCAAGATTCCTGCCAGCTCAAGAGGGATTCATGAACTCCACAGCTTTCCTCAGCCAGAGAGAATCTGGGCACCATAAAAGTAGTAGGTCTAGTCTAGAAATACAAAACAAAAGCCTTGAAAACAACATCAAGAAGTCATATGGCATAGAACAGATCCTGGGGTAATTTTCTGTGCTTTTGATTTGCTCTTTAAAATTAAAAATCCATGACACCTGCCAGGAGAACCATCATTTTAGATATTCGTAGGTGTATCAGTTCCATCATGTTTAATAAAATAAAGCCTGCTACACAGACCAAACATTTTTTAGGGTTGTTTCAGGATATTTTATTCCACCTTGGCGCAGCAAGTTCCCCTCAAGACAGAGATAGGTTTCAGTACTTCATCTCCACAGGGCAGTGTTACTTCAACTTATTATTTATGTATAATTGCAGTTTGCCTGAATTAGACTGTAATTACAGCCTAGAACCCACAATTCTGCATCCATTTCAACTTTTAGCCAATTTTTTTATTGTTAAGTTTTAGTTTCTATTTTTTCTGGTTCTCTTCCTCTCAGGAGAAAACCAGATGAATCTTTCTCAAGCTGTGTGTGTAATTTAGACTGTAATGGAAAAGTGTGTCAGCTTTATCAGTTTTTCTCAGATCTTATAACAAAACATGGCAAGCTGATTTCTTTGTTGAATTCTTTCCCCCTCTTTTTAAAACATAAGTTATCTAGGCTTTTTTTAATACAGACAGACAAAGACCTTGTACTTTATATGGAGTGCTTCATCCTTGCAATCTCAGAGCACTTTATAAATAGATAGGAGACATCAAAGAAGGAAAAGAGTGCTCAAGGGCAGAAGCATCACACCATGGCTCTTATTAAGGTAGTAAACCATCCTTTACTTAAAGAGACCATCCCCTACATCTTTTATTTGTTAATAGAATTACTGCCTCCTCCAATTTACTTCACGTGTCATGGGAGTAAGAGGAGAGCTGAATCAATCAGTAAATCCTTTGCACAGGAGAAAAATGCTATTTGACTTGATTAATTTGCTTATTACTGTAGAATTTCACCTTGAGAGTCTTTTAACGAAAAGAAATAGCCAGAAACTTCGCTTTCCCCTCAAAAATGCCCATCATCTCTCAGCAAAAGTCTGCTTTGAAATACAGCTTCATGACAGTTTCATGACAGCTTTGCAAAGCTGTAGGTCCAAACAGGATTTTGTTTAGCTACCAAGTTAAATGAAATTCTTACCTTTAAATTGATAACTTTGTCTCAGTCCAAGAAAAACCTAATATTCCACAACAAAGTGAAATCCGTTATTATGTAAGTGGTTTACATTCAAAACATGTTTTAGTGAATAACTCCTTTGCCAGAAAACAAACTCCTTTTGCTGAGAGAAATGGTACTGTGCTCTTCACCAGCACACACCCATTGAAACAGCTGCAAAGAAATCTTCAAAGATAAGATAGCAGGGGAGTGTTGATATGTACTTTGTGATTACCGACATTGGAGCGTGGTCTAAATTGCAACACCAGCATCTACACTCCTACAAAACTTCACTGCTGGTTCAGTATCCTTTGATAAGTAAAACTTTCCCATTACAAATCTACCTATAAAAATAAATATAAAAACCTCTTCTTTGAATATAATCAGCTTTTTCTGTTTAAAAAGTGATTGCTTTCCATAAACTTTAAAATCGAACAATAGGCTGTAGGCTTATTATTCAGAAATGCTGGTGTGGTGCTTTGTGGGAATGGCAGTGTGGGACATCCACTCTTCTGGTGCCAGAAGGGTCAGATCTCTCCTGGTGCAAAAGAGCAGGATGCCAGGAGCTGGAAGCATGGTGGGAAGGGTTTCATCCCTTCCAGAAAGCATGGTCATGAGCTACCTCTACTCCTCAGAGTATTATGTGGCATTTTCTAGTCAAAATTTTTCACTATTTGATCAAAATATGTTGTTATGGCTGCAAGATCAGCCGAAACCTTCTGTGAAATTTTCTTTCCTGTCATAATTTTTATAGTCAAAAGGAAAGAAAATGGTTGGTGAAGTGAGCCTGAATGTGCTGCTGCTTATCTTCTGTGCTGAATAACTTTATCAGGATCATCAAATTTCAGTGAAACCTGTGTTTATGCTTGGTGTGCTGATGTTTACAAAAAGGCCACCCACAAATGGATGCATGGGTAAAGATGTGTCTGACAAGCTCTCAGGAATTGCTTAGCTCAGAGCAGTGATGTTGCTCCTGAGACCTGATCTCAACATTTGCCAGATGTGCTATGGATGAGGAGCCCTTTCGTGGCCTCTCTTGGGGTGCTCTGCAGGATGGATGCTGTGGTAGAAGAGAGACCTCCATTTCCCTTTAGGGAGGATTTGTGCTCGGCAGCTCCTCTCCAACACCGGGGTTGGGGAGCAGCTGCATGTTTCGGGATGGTCATGCTTACTCCACCAGATTTATTGTGCTTGCTCAACTCTGGGACACTTCAAGCCACTTCTTTTTCTTTTTCCTATTTCCTTGAAAATCATTTTACTGCAAAAGTAAAGAGGTTTTTAAGAAGCTGGAGTAAATTTCTTGCTGCCCTAGCAAGAAAACACATATTTGTGGCCGTATCTGAAAAATGCATGACAGTCCCATAATCTGGTTGCCAAGCCCAAAGTGCAGCTTTTTGGTGTCTGGTCCCTCTGCAGCCTGTGCTAACAGCTGATGAGGGCTCTCTCAGAGCAAATATTTGAGGCTTGGCAAGAATATGCTGCTCTCCCGTTGCTTCCTGGATGGCATGTTTGCTTTGAATGAACTCTTGGAGCGTCAGGGTACTACACAAACATCTTGGGATAAGATCTCATCCAGAATCTATGCAGGATCCAGCAACTACTTCCCTGCATGGTTAAGAAAGTAGGAGATTTTTTTTCCTGCTAGACAAATTTATCTTGCTGATGTATCTCGTTACTAATTCTATTATGAAGATAAAACAGAACTGTTCACACTGAAGGCTAATCTTTTAAGTATTGAAAGTGAGGAACTCTAATATACAAGATAAGAGAACAAAGTGAAGGAAAGACAAGGTAATAAATTATAGCAAGAACACAATACTGGGGCTTATTAACAGTGATCTCATTTTAAAAAGCCCCAAACAATCAAACCATGTGTGGTCTTGAGCTCTAAACAGAGGCACTTATCAAAGGCCATGCAAGGAATCTTGAGTTTATGTCAGAGCTCTTTGGTAACAGAGATCAGTGAAATCTAATCAATAGTTGCCTTCTGAGCAATATGGGTTAATGAGCTGGTCTATCCACTATACAGGGTCTCACGTAGCACTATATGGTTGTCAAGGGCTGGTTTTGTGTTTGGTGCAGTTTTTAATAACCCTTGTGGCTTATATATTATGAATACAATTATCTACACTGCTGCTACACTGCATCAAAAGATGTGTCATGATTTACACTAACAAATTAGGTGTAATAAAATTTGCCAATGGAAATCCTGAACCGCCTTTTCAGTAGAGTAGAATGCATACTATATTTCAATAATGAAACTTATTATAGCCTGCTGCAGGACAGTTTGTTTACACACCTTGGCAATATTAGTGCTAAAAATCAAAAGGAAGAATCAGAAGATTAATAAAAAATTTAAAAGAGAAGTCATTTCAAACCCAGGTGGAGGCACTGTCCTGCAAACATCCCATTTCCTTTCAAGCCCTTGAACAGATCCTGCCTATGAGTAAAATGGAGTAGTTTAGACCCACTAAAAGAAATGGAGCTGCACAAACAGATTTAGGGGACAAAGGAGAGGTATTGTTCTTTTACTAATTAATAAGTCCTGACTAAAACCACCAGTTCAAGCTTTGGAATTCCACTGGAGTTTTAAACAAGGCCACTTTTGTCCTGTTTGGGAAGCCTGGGGGAGCCCCAGCAGGCAGGGAGTCCTTGCAGCCCAGTGCTGCAGAGGCCACAGCAGCAGCTCAGTCCCCTTGGTGAGAAGGTGCTCTGGAGCTGGCAGCAGGACCAAGGGGACTGACAAAGCTGACATGCTGCTCCAGAGCAATGGAGGCACAGGAACCTTGGGGATGTTCCCAGAAATCACTGTGTGATACAGACAGACCCTGAGCACTAAAATCCCTACTGTTTTCAATTGTATTGGCTAACTTTTCTTACATGACTATTACGTGTGTTAATAACGTTAACAAATATTAACCAAAACAACAAAAGTGTCATGGGGGTCTGAACGATGAATGAACCACTATGATGGTTCATTTTCTCATTTCAGGATAGAAATAAATTTAACCCATGAGACTTAATTGCCACAGTTGAGCATCTTCAGTCTACAAGAGAAAAAGTACCAATGAAGCTATATCAAGTTGGTTAACATGAGACTGAAAGCACTAGCCTTCAGCTCCATCCTGATCACCTAATTCAAGCCAAAATTACACTCAAATCAGTGGCTCAGATCAGGAGAAGGAGAGGAAAGGAGTCATGTCTCAAACCCTATTGGGCTGGAGCAGCATGGGGTTACAAGCACTGAAGTTCTGCTCCTAGCGCCTCACTGGAGCAAAAGCTTTTTCAGGCTGTATTTCATCACCAGCTTCACTTGAGATTTGAGGTCTGACCAATTCTGAACCCTTCTATTTTACTCAGAAGAGCTAAACTTAACAGGGGAAATTCTAAGAGGCCCATTAAAAGTAGGGAAAAAAAGCAGAACTTGAAGTCTTATGATCTTAAACCAAATAATCTTGTGACACCCAATGCACATAGAAAGAATAGTTTGCAGAAACATGTGATTAAGGATAAAACAAAACAAGTAAGAGTGAAAAGGAAGAAAGAGGCAGACAGGAGAGCAGAGAGGCAGAAATTTATTCTGGCACAGTGGGAAACCCAGCCATCAGGACACCTGGGCTGAGATGTGGAGCCTGCAGCCTATCTGCCTCATTCAGAAGCTAAAAAAAACAAGCCGAAAAAAAAAGCCCTAAAAACTATTTCCCACCAAGCACTAATTAGAAGACATCCTCAGATTTCATTTAAGTTTGGTCTTTATTTTCTACAAAGTGAGCTCAGTATCAGGAATCATAAAATGGGGGAAAAAAGGTTTTTTACATGTAAAAGTCTCATGATTTTAATCCAGCCAATTGTACTTTTTGGAATTTGAGTTAACTATAGTAAAAGCTGATCCAACTATACTAAGGTATATGAGGGCAACACTCATGCTGAACCATCACATGTACTACCATATGCAAAACAGCAGATTTATTCTGATAGATTCACTAAAATAGTGAATTTAGCACTGTTAATTGCAAGGATTCACCTTCCTTAGACAAATTTAGCTCAGAACACTGCCTAACTTCCAGGCTGCAATTAAGAACAGGAGCAGCAAGTCTGTGATTTCTAGTTTTGTTATAAACAAATACAGTAATTCCATTTTGAAATAGAAGAGAAAGCTACAAAATGTTCCTAATGTGTTATTGCTGGTTTTCTTGCTTAAATTTCAATTGCTGACATGCACAGTGGTTTGTTCAGAGAATAAATGAAATTACATTTCCTGGTATCCATGATAATTTGAATGCATTTCATCATAAACGCAACAATTTTTTTTAACATGCATTTTTTTTCCATCATAATTTTACATTTACTCTCTTGTGTTTAATGTAAATTGTGAAGACCCCCCTCCATTTATAAATGACTTTTTTTTTTATGTAAATCAGTAAGTTTGATGATGATATTGGTTCTTACCCAGCTAACATCTTCCAAAATTTATTAGTCTCCTTTATCTTGCCACAAGTTTTTCCATTTGCGGTTTCATCAGGGTGAAAGGTCTTTCATGTAGGGAATTCAGGAGGTAGGTGCTTCGAGGGACTGACTTAGAGAAACGAATCTTCCAGGCTCAGTGGTGACCTTTGGGCTTGCAGATGGGGAGCCTTGAATTTATACACAAACAGGTTAGGAAAGCAAAGGTTTTTGAAGGGAACGTTGTTATTTTTGGGATGTGGCTCCTCCCAAGTGGTTGAAGCACTGAGATTGTCCCTTGCAAACTGGGAAAGCCATACCTGCAGCACAGTTTGATCTCCACTCAGGGTGAGCTTGTTATTACTGTTATGTGTTTTATACTCCACTAAGCTGCCAGTGGGTGAAGAGGATAAACTTAAATGCACTGCTATTGCAACTTAGTAGAATAATCTAAAGTAGATGCTAAAGGTAGATAAAGAAAATGCAGCAGCTTTCCCTGTGGTATGAATGAGAGTGGCTGCGAGCTCTAGCATCAGCCAGCCAGCACTGGGGGTGGCTGAGGAGCAGTGAGTGCCTGCAGCTCCAGGATCACCACCTTGACAACACAAAGAGCATGCTGGCCCAAAAGTCTCCAGGCTTTGCTGTAGAAAGTGTCTGAATATAACTGTTTGAAGAATACATGCTGTAAATTCAGTTTCTAAGGACACAGTGTACAAAGCTTTCCTTGAAGCACTTATTAATTCAGAAGTCTCACACAGCTCAAGTGAAATATGGGGCTTCTCTTTCTACTAATACTCATTTAATAGTGCCTACATTTTCTATTTGGCCCATTACACAGCTTTTATTCTATATCTGCATAAATTGTGGTAGAAATTTGTTTTCTAAAAGACCTTTTTTTTCCTAAAAACAGGAAGCTTTTTATAGTTTGTCAGTCTATGATTTTGCTTGTGCTTAAAATCTAACAAGTGGTTTTCCATTCTGTATTACTATTTACTTTTGAGCAGACTGACAAGCATATACTGATGGCAGATCTAGTTTTAAAAAGAAAAATTCTTCCTTTCCTCTTTTTTCTTTTTTTAATTTACTAGAAATCATCTCTCATTCAGTCACTAGAAATAAAATATTCTATCTGAAATTATTTTAGCCTGCAGGTTTAAGAAGAAAACCAGAAATTAGTATTATGAATAAATCATATGACTAAATTCTATTAGAATGTATTGAATCTGGCCAAGATGCTGTCAAAGTGACTTGTAGGCAAGGCTTGGGATTTAAGTCCTGAGTTTTGAACACTGTCTATTTTAGTTAACCCAATGAAATTGTAGTAAAAAATACTGGAGTAATTTCAGGTGTGGGAAGGGAAAGTTTCACCCATGACTACTGGATAGACAACTATACTTGTGCTACCTCAGTATATAACTGTCAATGCTGCAAAATCTTGTTTGAAGGACAAGAAGTAACAAATTAAAAAAAAAAAAAAAAAAAGGGAAAAAAAAAATTACAGTGACCAGGAAAGGAGATGGTGGGAGGAGGAAGGCAACAAGGTACAAATCAGGATAATCAAACACTGCAGAACATTGCTCAGTCATGAGCTCACATCAGTGACCTTTTTCCTGTAAAGAGGAGTAAAGGTTAAGCATCAGCCGTGCCTCAGCCAGCATGGGCTTTCAGCGTGATGCAGTTGCTAAGCTCCCCACAATAGGCATCCAAACACATGCATTTAGAAAGTGTAGTGAATCATCCTGGAGTAATGATAACTGAAGAGACATAAGGAATAAAACAAGCAGTCAAAACTCAGTGAGGCACTTTGAAATTTCATTTGGGAAAGAAAGGGGGAAAAAAAACGTCCACCCTCAGGTCTCTAAAAATAGTCACAGAAAATTATCGGTTCAGACACAGAGAAACACTTTGCTTCCTCAGGCCTGCGCAAGAGGATGCCTGCTGACAAAGCCGACTCAGGTTGTGAGAGGACAGATGCATTTGGTTCTGTACATGAAGAATTTCATGTATGCTTTTGTTAAGATAGAAATGCTCATCGCTACTAGAAGCTCTGAAGCCATGATTTTGTTCAGTGGAGCTGGGTGGCATCATCCACGGTCCAGGGAAAAAAGACAGAGAAAAGTTTCTCTCTTTTCATAATTTTTTATATCCTCAAACCCAATCTGTGGCTTGAGGCAGATCTACTGTGAGCATTTTGCAGAGTTTTGTTTTTTTTTTCTGGTGAGACAAGCCGGTCGGTGAGAAACCTTGCTGATCATGAAAACAATGAGCAGTTATCTCTCAGTGAGAGCTCAATCAGCTCAGAAACTCACAGCTGGATTAAAAAGAGAGACATAGAAGCAGGAGGTAAAGTTCAGTGTAACAAAGCATATTAAGAGGTGAACGGGACAGGATGAAACAGAAGAGATGAATGGAAGACATGGGGAGCTGGGAGCTGTTCTGCTGATCACAGACAAAGCAGGACGCCCTCCATGCCAGCTCAGGGCTGCACATTTGTTGCGTGGTGTGGAATTCACTCCCTGGAAACACTAAAATTTCTCCAGGGTAAATAATAAATAAAAAGAGGACACAAATGGCAAGCAACAGAAGTGATGTTTGCCAGTTTTCCTGCTCTCTCACCTGGGTTTTCGTGCTGAAGAGGAGACATTTGAAGCTGCAGAAGTCTGACAGGAAAGCTGAGAAAAATCAGTATCCAATAGCAGAAAGGAAGATGAATTCACAAATTTTGCCACCTTCCCCTCCAGAGAAGCCGGGTGGAACCACGGCCTTCTAAGGTCTAACAAAAGAGAGGAAGGGAGGAAAGGTTTTTAAAAAGCAATTTAAGGTAATATAATTAAAAATATATCTGTTTAAACCCGTGTGTAACATCTGTGGTGAATATTTTGCTGAATTTGTCCAATAGGATAATCCTAGTCAAGATGAAACTTCTGAGAAGGGAGTGGTTTTGGTATCTGAGAATATTCCCTTTTTTTCTCCCATAAGAAAAGAACAATGTGTTGTAAACCTGTGACAAATTTACTTATCAGCAGCTCATCAGGAAAGGAGTAGAGTAGAAAAGTGAAAAGCAATGAAAAAGTTGTCAGGCTTATGGCCCAGATCCCCCAGTATTCCTATTTAGTAGTTTCAATACTGCTCTCAAATACTGAATTACCACTACCACAAAGAGGAATTACCACTTTCTTAGCCAAATATGACATTATAATAAGAATTTTATGAATTAAAGTGGGATGATCACAGTAAAACACCGAGTTTCAATGTGAGACATGCATTTTTAGGGCTGTGCAGCAGGATGGTGACATTTAGCAGTATTCTCTGAGGACACAGACCTTAGAGAAAACTGAGTGAATTGAAATGAGTTTGAAGGATGCAAACACCAGAACTATTTGTTTGTTTGCTTACCAAAGCCTGAGGATTTTATCTAACAGTTCTTGCAGGTTGTGTGTCATTCTTGAAGGCATGAGAAAGGACATCAGAGCCGTGGCTCCAGATATAAGCAGCACATGCAGATTGAGCCTTCCTGCTCCTCATGTAAGAAGTATTTAACAGCTCAGCATCTCCACTGAGAAACTCCTAACTTGAAAAAGGTAGAAAGATATGATGGTAGGAAATGCAGGATTAATGGAATTAAGTTTTAAGATAGATCTGACCTTTTGATCATATTCAGTTGAAGAAATACATACATATTTCAATATGAACGTTCTGTCTGGCAAAAATGAAAATTTAACAGCAGGTCCAAACAAATAAAAAGAACACACTGAAAATCCCCTTTGTGTAGCACCACCTCTCAAGTTCCTACACTTTACCATCCCCAGCAATGAAATGTCCACTCCATTGTTGCACCAAGTGCACAGTGAGCTACCCAGAGACATGGGCATCTTAGAAAGACTAAGGTTTCCTGCCTTCTACAAAGCAGAGGTTTATAGGAAATATACGCTTCATAGGTACCAACAACTGCATCTTTGTTCTAATCTGTTGGAAATATCTTGATTGAAAGGACAGATTTGCAGGTTTCCAGTAGTTTAACCCTAGTGAGTGCAGCACACACAAGAAGCCATTTGGTACCATGCAGAAGGTTTGCTCAGGATAGATCCTGGAGCATCACTACTGTATCTGGAACAAGTAGAGGTAGTGGGAAGGAGAAGGAGACTTTAGAGCCTATTTTGTTAATGCTGTAAGTTTTTTCCTTACTGTAGGGAAAAGAAAAAGAGTGAGGTGCCAATCTAGAATCTAAATATGAGCCTGTGTATAACTTTCACTGAAAACTGTATCACATTCCAACAGTTATGTATCTTTAATAAACATTGTTTATTATGTATCTTTAATAAACAGTGTACTCCAGGTAACTCGTGTCTATAACACCTTATGTCTGCAAGAGCATTAGCCTTTGAGTCTCAGACCTCATTTGGGTAGATGTCTACATATCACACCGACAACTCCATTCCTAAACATTGATTATTCTGCTGTGGCCATTTTTATACAACATGCAGCAATTATTTACCTAGTTTACACCTTGCTTGCACAGTAGAGGTTGAGGATTTTTTAGAGGAGCATAGAGAGGCATATCTTTAAGGTTTTTTTTTTTCTTTATTTAAATAAAGTAACATATAAAGGCCCAAATAATTGAGTCCTACTCCAGTTTCAAGCTGCAACCATTAAACTAATTTCTTTGTTCCTCATGACTTAGAATTTGGTTTGTATGCACTGGTTCATTTTTGTAACCCTATTTAAAAAAAGAAAAAAAAAGAAAAAAAATTATGAGAACTGGGAAATTTGATGGCATTGAGAACATCTATTTATTAAGAAGAATAACCGCTGGCCTCATGGGAATTCAAGACCAGTCAGATACATTACAAAGGAAGGCCCCATGTAAATATTTCCCATCTAGGAATACCTACAGAAGCAAATTAGAATCAACACAAAATGTTGAGATTTTATCCTCTTAGTGGTGGGAATGGAAGCACTGTCATGAAGCATTAACTCTAAGCAGGGAATAACTGGGCAGACTGGTTCCTGCAGGGTCAGGGGAGTGCTTATCCCAGCCAGTAGTCTCAGCTGGTATCACTCTCCATCCCAGAGGAAGAAGAAACTGTCCAAGAAGACAATCACTGCATCAAAATAATCTGGAAGTGCACTAAATCCAGAAACCAAATCCTGCTACATAGACCAAGTGCCTCACCATATGTAGCATGAGGGATGTGATGACCTAGCCACTGCATCATTTGTTCCTTTTAATTAGCATGCTTGCATCTCTAGCAGCATAGGAAGAAGGAAAGAGGACATGAAAGGGCAAGAACCTGGAAATGGTGCCCTCAGTTTTAGTTGCCAGCATCTTCCCACTTTGCTTTGCTGGCTTTGGCTCTATGCCACGTGTTGGACAAGTGTCAGTACTTTGGATGTGCAATAAAACAGAAATTTAGATGGTAATTATGATTAACATGAAAACGTATCTCCATAACATAATGATACAGGGCCAAACCCTGCAGCCATGACTATTAAGCATAAAAATTGCTTGTAACGTTAGCAGAAATCCTAGATAAGGATCGGGTTTTACTGTCCTGAAATCAATGGGACAGAAGGCATATTTGGAACAATAAAATACAAAAGTTGGGATAAGAGGATATACAATGACAAATTTACAAGAGCATGTAGTGATAGGACCAGGGGTAATGTCTTTAAACTGAAAGAGTGCAGGTTTAGATGAGATATTAGGAAGAAATTCTTTCCTGTGAGGGTGATGAGACAGTGGAACAGGTTGACCAGAGAAGCTGTGGATGCCCCATCCCTGGAAGTGTTCAAGGCCAGGCTGGATGGGGCCCTGAGCAACCTGATCTAGTGGAAGGTGTCCCTGTCCATAGCAAGAGAGTTGGAACTAGATGATCTTTAAGGTCCCTTCTAACTCAGGCCATTCTATGACTCCAAGAAATAATTGCCTAATGACTTTGTGGTCATTAGTGAATGCTTGATAGCAGATGTGCTGATACTCACATGATTAAAGGGGTTACAGAAGTTTGTGAGAACATGGATTACTTCATTTAACAAATGGTTGCTGAGCTGCAATACAGCTCCCAGTGCAAAAATGTTGTGAGCCAAGCTACAGGACCTCAGTGTGCTCAGTGTCCAATGGCACTAGCAGTGTTTCAAGACAAAGAAAACCTGAAACACCATCTCT
Organism: Empidonax traillii; assembly: GCF_003031625.1. Lineage (NCBI taxonomy): Eukaryota > Metazoa > Chordata > Aves > Passeriformes > Tyrannidae > Empidonax > Empidonax traillii. The sequence goes on from NW_020955378.1 coordinate 1,127,530, forward strand.
GTTGGCTGAGCCAAAGACAATATCCTCAGGGCAGTGCTGCTAGTTGCTTGTAAACATTGGACCTGAAGAAGATTTCTGGAACCAAACATATTTTTAGGGCATTTAGGCTTATATTCATTTCCAATTATTTATTCAGAATAAAAGAAAGAGAACTGCTCTAGCAATTAAGTTGATTATATGTAAAATTTCTCATTAGGTTATTCTAAACAGTTCTTAAAAGTCTGATCTATAAAAAAATGTTTGATGTCTAGTCCAGAAAGTTTATCTTATTTTAAATTTATACTAAAAGCAAAATTCAGACTCTCAACATAGTAATTTCTTTTGTATTCACTTACTGCCAAGCAGTTTTAAATTAGCTTGAAAAAAAAATTATCTGTTTCCATTTTATTTCCCAGCAACCACCTGACACAAAGGGTGAAAGGAACTTCTCAATAATTACCAAATAATTTATGACCAAATAAATTTGTAGACAGCACTAATTTAATAACCAGCCAAGAGGTGACAGTACAAAAAGATTTGTGGAGGTAACCTCATACCTGAGAGTAGTCAATGACATATTAAATTAAATATCTCTCTCTTGTGGAAACCAACTAAAAGCCTAAGGAAAGGATTTATTAAATCATTTGTCACTAAACCCAGCATTTTCTCAATACACTAGAATTACTGGAAAGTTCATCTAGCCAAATATGAAAGGGCTCTAAGGATTCAAGTCTTGTAAGAGAGGTTACAACCGTCCTCTTTTCTCAGACACATACCCTAAGAACTAGGTTTTCTGCGATCCCTTCTACTGTCTCAGTCTCACAAATGCTTGTAAATTACAGCAAAAATACTATGGAAATGACTGCAGAATTTATCACCAGCACAATAGCAGTATTTGTCATTACAAGAAGATAGACATATACATTCCCAAATTGTGATCAGCTTGGGAATAGGAGCAATCTGACACAGCTTCCATTACAGTGACTGGCAGCAGCTTCAGCATCTGACTACATGCAGAAAAAAAAGAAGCTGCCTGACAAGCTGATGTAGTATTTGACAATATTTCCCCTTTCAGGTAGCGACAAAGCATAACAATGTCAATAAAGTTCAAGGACAAACTGATCTCGCTGTAGAAGACTATAACTCTTATTGATCTTGGTAGAAGTTTTTTCAGCTTACACTAAACCTCAGGCTGTGGCAAACTGTGCATTTCCAGATTTTTTTTCCCTATGTTGCATATTTCATTGTATCAACATATTCATTATTGCTATAGTTTTTAATGAAACTTATTAAGCTACAATAGATCCAAAGGGCAATTTAGTTGAGTGAACGTGTCTGTACCTGTGACAATTTTTACGTCTGCCCCATGGGACAAACAGGCATATTCTGGAAATACCCTTGAGAGATGCCCTGGCATGTTTTTTCGGCAATTCCAGAAAGTTCCTTAAAGTGAGATGGTGAGCTTTGGCTTATCCTTATTTGAAACTTTCTTTCTCTCTTGTACTTTAAGAAGGTTAGACAGCCTCAGGGTCACAGAGGTGGGAATTTGAAGTGCTGAATGCAGTTCGAGGCCCTGAAGGAAACAGAGGGCACAGTTCGAGAGAGGAATTGCTGCTGTGCTGCCTCTGGGCAGTGCAGTTTGAGTGACACCTCGGAGAGTGGTTGCCTGTAAAGGCATGATCAGTTCCTTGCCAGTCTGAAACTCATGCGTTGTACCATGACTTAAAGCCAACTGAAAATAGAAACTAAGGTGGGTCCTGTTTTGAAATGTAAGGGCATATCATACAATTTTAACCATGTTTCCTTTGTTTCACGTAGAAACAACAGCTGCTAAACAAACAGAGACTTCTAAGAATGATTTGTTTTCAAGTCTCTCAGATTAGAATTAATCTTTCTGGGAAATAGTTATAATGTCACAGCCAATACATTTTTGCCCCATGATACTTATTTTGCAAAATGAAAACCAACAGTTACAGCTTTAAGAGGCAACGAGCACAGCAACTACTTAACAATTTGTTCTTGGCAGGATATGACCGTGTCCCAATACCCTACAGATTAATGTTTTTATAAAAGAAAAATGCAGTATTCAGCAGGGAAAGAGATTATTGCTGGCTGGAGTGCAAAGCAGAACATTGCTTCTTCTGTTCACTTCTAGCACAGTGCCTCTTCCCAGAGCTCTGATATCCCACCTCTTCAAGAAACCTGCCTCTCAGGCACCCCGTCAAACACCAGATATCCCAGTTGCTATCTTGTGAAACACTTTGTGGGAAGGATTTTGCACAGTTTTACTTGCAAACTATATTACAGGCTCTCTGTTCAGGACAAAGCAGGATGTACATTTTTGCCTTCTATCAGCTCAGCATATTAAACCATTCCTCAAGGACTTTGACCCTTTCCACGTGCTGGATATCAGAGCCAAAGCAAGCATATATGAGTAAGGTTTTCACACTCTGCCAAGTTCGACTATGTGTCTTTTCTCCATGGGAAGAATGACAGCAATTCACAGAACAGACAAATGAAGGGACTTATTAAAGCAACCCCTGGATCTGGTCCCACGGATCTGTACAGCCGGACAGTCGGTGTCAGTGGCTTTCCAACACCCCTCCTCCCCAGCTGGATCATCATTCCAGCAGCAAGGCCTGATGCAAATCCTGCTACATGCCAGGAGAAAGTATAGAGGGTGAGAGACTGTCTCTGCCCTGAAGCATGAGGCACCACGCAGAGATTCATCAGGTCTGCTCTGCTGCAGTGCAGAGGAGGCTGTGGAACACAACCAGACCTCTCATAATTTTGCAGATTACCTTGATCCAGGGTCATAGTGTGGGAACCATTTTTCAAGAGAGTAAGCAATAAAACAGTAGGTTAAAACAAACAAACCAACCAGCCAATGCAATAAAAAAAACACACACAAAAAAACTCCTCCCCAAAATTGTCATTCCAAATATACTGCCATAATGCAGTGCTGCCCCAGCAGATAATATTGAGCCTATGGCTCCCTCTGGGGAAATTAAATCAATTTATTCATCAATACACAGCAGGGTTTTTGTCACAGGTTAAGAATCCATTACAAATTTGTCATTAGCTTACATTTATACTGAGACAAAGAGGAAAGCATCCTTTTCCAGATGTACTTTCAGCTATATAGCATGGAAAGCAAGTGCATTTTAATATGTTTCTGGATTTATCTACATTTTAAACTTCACCCAGAATGATATTATCATGACCCTGCTACTTCAGCCCTCCCTAGACTGACACAGCCCAGGCCACTAACCCCTGAAATGAAAATGCTAATTTTATGAAGATGAATGAAAGCAATGTTAGTCCTTTGCTGAACAGATAACCAAAGAGAGGCATTTTGAGGCAGTTCTGTAGATGGATAAAGTGCCAAGTAAGGAATACACAGAAATATCTGGAAGTGTTTAGATTAGGACAGATTGACTTTATCTACAGGACAGGGTAAAGTAATTACAATCAAGGTTTTAAATCTGCTCACAGCAAGTAGGGTATTTACTACTGACGACAGGAATATCAAATGGGACCTTGGAGACACACCAGTGATAGAAGTGACAACGGAAAGGTATCTCTGTGAGCTGCCCATTACACATATTTCCACATCAGTATCAAAACTGCCTCATTTTTCAAACTATTGGGTTGTCTGTGCTTAATTTGCTTGATACTGATAAAATAGTTATTGTACATACACACCAGCAGTGCATACAGGGATGATCTCAGGAATAAAACCCACCATGAGTGCAGCTGAGGTTAGTTAACCTTGAAGGTTATTGCCCTCTCAGAATGAGAAATATCTGACAGTATCTTCAGAAGTGTTTCTTTAAATTAAACATGAAAAGAGCGGTAGCAAAAACTACATTGAATGAAAATAAGCCACACTTTAAAACCAGCAGCACTATTCTATTTTTAACAGAGATTTATGTGACCTCTGTCTATGTTGTGCACAAAAGGACTGTTACAGGATGGCAAGGTTGGATTTTCACAGCCTTCAGGCTACACTCCATGCTGCAGTTTGTATCCATCATTCAGCAGTAAGAAATATCAAGAGGAATCAGTAATGAAGAGGGCTCTGGTTGCTCTTAGACATTCCAGGAAATGTACTTGGGATCAGCATTTGCAGTGAAGTTCTCAATATATTCATGAAAGCTCTACTGGTCCCTGCCAGAGTGACAGCAATACCTCTTCTTACTTCATTTTGGTGCAGTCATTTCCTATGAAAGATGTCAGCAAGGCATAATTCTGCATAGCAGAATGGTGTTTTCTCTTGGGACACCTACATTTTCCCTGATTTCTGGTGTTTTCCACTTTCAGTAATGCCAAAAATTTACCAAAAGACATAATTATAGGCTTTTTCATTATTGTAGTTCTATAGGGCTATTAAAAACCCCACAGCCCTTACAAAGAATAAGGGAAGATCTGTACATATCTGTGGCAATGTCTCTGAAATCTGTGAAGTTGACTGTGTAGGTAGACCATGTGTTCCTCTTGTTTTATAGTATTACCAGTTAAAAACCCTTGGCTACATGTAGTGAGTCTCTTTCTTCTAGAAATACAAGACTTCACTGACTCAGGGAAAAAATCAAAGAAGAATCCTATTTTATAATAAAAACTTTAATGCTTATTTGATAAGCAAATTTATTGAAGTTTGTGGTTTTCCTTTCCTTACAAAACCACCAGCAGAACAGATCTTCTCAATCAAATGCATTATTGGCCCTGCTCCACCTTCCCATTAACTGTGAATCATAAGCTAGTGCTGAAAAAATAGACCTGATTTACTTTAAATAGAAAGAGAACAGAAAATAAGGGCAACTGAAATGTTTCAGGTGCTGAAAAAAGAAGGTTGAAAAGCAGAATTTTAATCCTGAGTAAGTGATCTGGAGCACAGCTAGTGCATCTTCCTAAATACTGTGGTGCTTGCTGTGCAAAGACTTTCTGCTCTGGGTTTAATGCATGTGACACTTCACTGATGAGCCCTCCTAGGTCTCTAATGCTGAGCTTTGGATTTAATGTTCCAAACAGTTTGAAGAAAAATGCTTTCCCCTATGAGTTTTAATTATAAGGCTCTTAGAAGTTAATTGATTACAATCTCCCATTATTCATTATCTAAGGCATTACACCTGCAGCTCTAACTGAAGTATTTATGACTCCATCCAACAGAGAGCTGTCTATGCCAAACTCTAGGCAAGATCTGTCTGTACCAAAAAGTAGGAATGTAATGGACTATAAAACTACCAGGAGCAGACAGCTGCTAACTTCTCCATGAGCTGAGGACAAACAGAGCCAGCAGGACTGCAAAGCCCATCTTGTGCAGAGGAAGGAGGAGACAAGTTCAAGGGTGCAGACTTGGAAAGGTTATGGTAAGCCAGGCACACCCAGTTCCCTACCAGCAGGGCTAAAGATGTGCAGAAAGCAGTCAGAGTGTAAGGAAAAGGTGAAATCAAGTTTACACAGCATATTCTAGGGGTACAAGGCACACTACATGCTGAAAAATAGCCTTATGTTTATAAGTATTGAAGAGACACATGTAAAAAAACCCTCTGAGATGCTGGTTGTATCAGGTTGTCATGCCACAGGTGTGAAATTTGGTCAGCAGACTCTTTACATGAAGGACAGCAGAAAATGCACTACTCCTATGTAAAGTGTAAATGTATTGCAAGATATTGCCTCTCCCATTTGCTCTGTGGACACTGCCAGAGCCCCTGGAGGTGCTGGAGTAGTTACCATATGGAAACAAGAGAGTAATTAATCTTCCAGAGCCACTTAACAAATATATGCTTGGACAGACAAGCATTATTTAGGGCTTTGAAGTCCTAAACTGAACATCCAAATCAAAGACAGCTATCACAGGCAGAGAAGCAGAAGGCTATTGACTCAGACAACAGAATTTGACAGGCAGGGAGCTCAATGCTGCAGCAGCTGCCCTTTCAAAATGGATTTTATAAAAAATCCATTTTATAAAACGGATTTTATAAAAAACCCGACAAAATTGGGTTCATCCCTGTGCAGGTGGCGCAGGTGTACACAGGCAGGGAATGTACTTTTGGGATTAGCTGTTAACACAGCATTTCCCACTTTCAGTGTGACCCAAAATATGCAGGAAGCAGAAGCAGTAACACCTGTGGCATCCTTGGGAGTTTTAGCAAATCCCACTGAAGTCAACTGAAGAGAAAGGGGGAGCAAGGTACCTCCATGAGCTTTCCTATCCCACAGACTTCACCTTTCACTGAAGAGCAGAGATAGCAGAACATGAGCAATAGCAACACAGTCTGAAACAATGGGAATTTCTGTGGTTTTCTGCTTACTACTTTTGTTATCCTAAAAGATAACATAGAGGTTTGCCTGATTACTAGTGGCAAAAATTCCCTTGGCTCAAAAAGGGCAAGTTCCAAGCTGAGACAGAAAAATGACCAAAATATGAGGGAAAAGGACATAAATGTAGTTGATAGAAGAGCCAATAATAATGTCCTAGCTCTAAGTTGCAGCTTTTACCACATCCACTACTTCTTCCTTCCAGTGTTATTTGAGCAATCCGATCAAATCATGCATTTTAGTCCCTTCCTTATAGCAAATTATAGAATCAGAGAATGGCCTGGGTTGGAATGGACCTTAAAATTAATCTAATTCAAATCCCTCTGCCATGGGCAGGGATGTCTTCCATTAGACCAGGTTACTCAGAGCCCCACCTAAACTGGCCTTGGACACTTCCATGGATGGGGCATCCACCACTTCTGTGGGCAACCTGTTCCAGTGCTTCATCACCCTCACAGTAAAGAATTTCTTCCTAATATCCAATCTAAATTTACCCTCTTTTTGTTTGAAGCCATTACCCCATGCCCTGTCAAAAGATGCCCTTGTAAAAAGTCCCTCTCCATCTTCCTTGCAGACCCTTTTGTTACTGGAAGGCTGCTCTAAAGTCTCGCCACAGTCTTCTGTTCTCCAGGCTGAACCACTCCAACTATCTCAGCCTGCCTTCACAGGAGAGGTGTTTCAGCCCTCTGATCAACTTTGTGGCCTCCTCTGGACTCTCTCCAACAGGTTCATGTCCTTCTTATGTTGAGATTTCACAGCTGGGGTCTCACGAGAGCAGAGTGGAGAGGAAGAATCATCTCCCCCCATCTGCTGGCCACAGTGCCCAGGACACACTTGGCTGCAAGCACACACTGCTGGGTCATGTTGATCTTCCAACCAATATTCCCAAGTCTTTTTCCTCATGCCTGCTCTCACTGTCACAGACTATGAATAGAGTGCCAATTGATTTATGCAAATTTAGACTGAACAATTAAAGAGCTACTTTAGCTGATATTTGTAATAGGGTTGTTCAGAGGTGGAAATTAACATGATTTTGAAGGAAAAAAATGAGTCACTTGTGGTAGCCTGAGGGCAGGAGGAACTGACATGATGTTATTGCACACTTTATGCCCATGCAATATTAATGCAATCACCATGACAACCGTGACATCCTCTGAAATTATACACCTTTACAATTATGGAACATCTTCTGAAGGGAAAAAAAAAAACACATCTACAGCTTGCAGGAAGGCTGCTGTAATCTAAAATCTATCACCTCTTTTTGTAAGCATTCAAACATTTCTTCAGCAGCTCTTTCTTCTAAAGGCTACAATAAGTTAGTTTCTAATTTTTGTCTGACCTAGGTGTAGACATGGCTGTCTGGTTCTTTTTCCAGAGTGAAAAACAAATGTATGCTTTAAATTTACATAAATAGTGTTTAAAGGTAGCAATTCATACCAAAAAAAGAAAAAAAAAAAGCCTGCATAAAGCAGCTTATCAAGGTCTTATAAAAATTGTGAAAGGTTCTACATGTCAAAATCAATCATGGCTACATCTACCAGCCACCTTGCTTAATCAGGAGCTGAGGCAGGATGCATTATTTACATTTCTATAGAATTATCACAGTGTTTTCAGTGAACAAATAATCTGAATCACACTGAGAATAATATGGCAAACTACATAATCTAGGGCCCTGAATAGCAGCCATAAAGTAATTGCTCAGTAAAGTAATATAAAGGCCACCAGACACTGTGTCATGGCAATGTTATCCTTTTCATAATGTAGTCAGAAAAATCAAAATGACATAAGCAGGCTTTAGCAACAATGCCTCACTTTTAGCAAAATGCCTCATGTGGATTGCATACACTGCAGTCCTCTGCTTTTTATAGTGTCATTACATTTCCTTCCAAATTGAAACCAGGCTGTGATTCAAATGCTCATTCCTCCACTCATTTCAATACGAAGTGAAAGCATCCAGTACCTCAGGCTTATTAGAAAGAAAACAAAGAGTTATGAAACAAGAAATAGTAAAAACAAAGCGGTATCCTGCCCCCAGCAAAAAATGGGGTAGAGGTTCAAGGTAGCAGCTACTTAACTTTTATTGCCCTGTTACTGAGGAAGGATGCACTGTATGGTGTCAGAATCACTCTGTGCAGTGGCTGAAGAGTTTAAACGTCCCTGTTTATTTTCATAAAAAGCTGCAGATAGGGAAGAAAAAAAGACAGAGAACTCCTTGATCCGTTAAAATACAGTTCCCACTGGCTTAGTCTTATGAAGTACTCCAGCATAAACAAGCATATTCAGAGCTAATGACATCAACGTGTTTCAGTGAAACACATTCACTGTAACACATCGGCAGAATAACCCTGCACTAGTTTATCTCTCTTACAGTCTAAGAACATGGTGGGAGCACAGCTCTGGTGGCAGGGCAGGCTCTGCTGCGGTGCCAGCAAAAAGGTGGCTGGTCCTGACCAAAGTGTTCATCCACTGGGAAGCCAGACACAGCTACTCAGGAAAACTCACCAGCATCCTCATTGCTTCCCCCAGTTGCAGTACTGTCTGCATCACGTACCTGTCTTGTGAACAAAGTTAAAACCATATGAGACAGGCTCTGTGCAACTGTGTGAACCCAGTCAGGGTAATATAGAAAACATTGCCTTTTGATTAATTCCTACTGTCATCATGCTTATAGCAGATGTGAAATTGTCCCAGTGACACAAATTCTTGAACATAGAGAACATAACACTGCCTTTCTGACAGTGGCTGACTAATGCAATACGGGGTAAAAGATGCTAAGGAAAGAGGGGGAGCCTTGGAGAGAGATACTTTCTGTATTGCTAAAACCTCAGTGTGCTTTGCCACAGTAAGAATAGCACCAGAGCATAGGTGATCAAATGTGGGCTAGGGATAAGGATAGACAACAGTCTTACACTTTCAGATAAAAAAATTATGTAACCAACATAACTAACCAAGAAATGTAGAACACACCAAATGCTTCTCCCTACAACCCTCTTTGCCAATGATTATATATATAAAAAAAGTCAAGTAAGCTAAATCTGACACATTTTGTCCTACATTTAGTTAAAATATTGTATATGTGTATCTGCTAAAAGAACTTAGAGGGGTTGTATAACAGCTTTCTTCAGAAAATACTACAAACAGTCAAACATCAGACTTATACAAAGCTCAGCTCCAGTGACACCATTTTATTCATGCCACTAACTTCTGTGATTATACTGGCAGGAATCATTAAGCCACCCACTGTAATAAATATTAGACCTTTTTTTTTATAGATACTCTTGGATATACGTTTATGCATATTTACTAAAATGAAACCACTTTTGAAGCAGAGGAGAACAAGCAGAAGGTACTTTAAGGGCAAATTTCAGTCAAACCTGCTCAAACTGATAGGATCACATAAGGTAAACATTGTTAAATCTTTACCTCTGTATGGAGCAAATCAGGCTACAGCCCCAGCTGAAGGACTGAGATCACAGCAACCCCATAACTCATAGCTCCCCAACTGAGACTGAACTCCACTCCTGGAAGCCTGACAAACACCGGGCTTCAATCACTGCCTCTCCAAGTTACAGTTTACCCTGGAACTTCTACTATTATTATTTGGATTATCATAACACCATGAAGCACCATGAATAACACTACTTTGAAAACACACAACAAGATGCACCATAACCTTGAATAAGTTCTGTAGCCTCAGCACAAAGCAAGAATCAAGAGATTACACACACACTGGTGTAAAAAAGCAGTGAAACAATGTTGGTCAGCATGACTAGCTAGGATCCCAGCACATCAGTGGGCCAACTATTGTAAATTAAGCCAATGGAACTACGCTGATTTACTGAGAAAACATCCTGCCGAGTTTGTATTATACTTAACTGCTGCTTCATATTTAATTATAAAAATCCTAAAGCAACACAAAAGCCTACAGCAACACAGTTGGAGCCTGCTGTGCGCCAGCTGTCTGCAGTGACAGAGCATGACGGATAGCCCCAGCCTTTGGGGGTCCAAGGACTAAAGCAGTCCCTCAGCAACCAAAACTACTGGCTTCTTCATGTATTACAATCTTTGTTGCAAGAGTACTTTCCCACTGTGCCCATTTCTATCATTGGGAAGTGATTATTGTTGTCTGGACAGATCCTGTTTTAATTTACTTCAGCGGGGGGAAAAACACCATGAGAAAGAAATTGTGGGGCTGGAATTTTAACCCTTATGCATCTTTTGGGAAGACTGAAGCACAAATTTGCTTGATGTTTCCAGTGTTGCCCATTGGATGGGTACCACCTGGTACCCAGCCCAGGGGACGTTCCAGGACTCCACCACGTCATGCACAGCCCCAGTCCCTGGAGCACAGGAAGCTCTGAGACATCCACATTGTGTCCTCACAGCACAGGTGTTGAGGAAGCAAACACGTAAAGCAGGCAGAAATCCTTCCTTTCAGGGAGGGAAAAAACCCCTCATGATGACAGCCTAGTGTAACAAATAAGAGCTCACAGTTGGTTGGGGAAAGCAAACTCAGATTCACTCCTGGATTTGTGTTTTGGGGGCACAGGAAAAAAAATTTTAGTATGGTATTTTTTTTCTCCTAGACAAATTTAGTGAGTCTGTTGCAGCAAATTACTGTCATTAAATACATTTAAAAGCAACTGTAAGTAGGGGAATAACCAAAGATAGTTATACACAGAGTCATGCTCCCAGGACTACGGCAGGAGTATTTAATATTTTAGAGGAAGTTGAAAGAAACTTATAATAATGCTAAATTATGAAATAACCGAATCAGAAGAGATTTTTCTTTTTGCCTTCTGCTGCTGGAGATGAATGCCTGAATCGTCCCAAAGGAAGTTCCCTCCTGTCTTCATCCCTAACCCCTCCAATTAAAAACAAACAAACAAACAAACAAACAAACAAAAAAAAACCATAAAAAAAAGACTCCAAGTTTTCTGCACAGACAGAGTCTGAAATCAAAAGAGATGAATTTAATAGAATGGGATCCAACACAGAATATCACTTGTAACTTATCCATTTTATTTCCAGTCTGCCCTTCAGGTGTCTATCGCTTTTCCATCTGTGTGAAGAGAGGCCTCTATGATTTTGGAAAATCAGACGTGATAAAATCATGCTAAAAATATTTCAGTTGCAAAATATGATGCTCTATAAAATACCAGAGGGCCAGAAATAATTCACAAGGAAGCTTTCAAAATGCTTCAAGAACACTTTTGGATAAAATTGCACTCTGAATCATAAATACCGTAAGAAAGAGAGGGCTCCCCAAAGACATTTAAAGCTAACTCAAACTTTTTGTACATTAACGTTTAGCAATTTGAAGAAAAAATAAGAAAAACATTGAAGACATTTTCTTTCCTAATACAAAGAGGTCCCTGAGTGGATGCTCACACATCCAGCTCAAATTTATCATATATAAATTTTCAGATCAAAGGGAAGAAGTCCAGGTAGGTTTTAAGGAACTCGTAAGACACGTTGCCCAAGCAAACACTGTAACAAAGGGACATTGATGTGTCACCACTCGTCTGCAGAGCCGGGCAAGATGACTCTGTGCTGCTCTGATGCTATTGTAAAGTAAAGCATATTAACTGAAAACACCTTGGAGGTTGACTTTGCATTTACCCTTGACTGTGAGTGAGTGCATGGTTAAACCCACAGCTCAGCTGACAATGGCAGTTCATGTCAGCTACCTTCTCCATGGGCTGTGTGTGCATATGTGAAAGGCCAGTTTCTATTTTGTCTCAGCCAACTCCTTGACTCACTATTATTTTTCAAAAATACCCAGTACTTCTTTTTCTGACTAATTCACTAAACCACAATCTCTCTATGTGCTTTAACATGTCAGTTCCTTGGTGCCTTTGGAGCAGGCTGCATTCTTCACGTGAAAAAAAAAAGATTGAAAAAAAGAAGTAAATTGGAACTCTCTGCATGTTGTATTTTACAGCATCATTTCACAAAGCCAAGAAGAGGTTTAATGTTTCTCCTCCTGAACCAGGACAGTAAGGTAATATCAGAAACGAGCTTGTAAACCACACTTCAGTGTGCTACACTTAAACTGCTCTGGAGCTGGCTCTGAGAGATATTGCAAAACCATGTGCCAAAAAATGGCACAAGGCAGGCAAGAAACCGAGAACCGTCAAGCTCACTATAGAATATATTATTTTTGACCATTTATTCATGACTTAGTGACAATAGCCTCTGCACTGCCTTTCTTCCACTGTGTGTTATTTTAAATGGCAACATATAGACAGTGTCGTACTGCGAGACTCAATTCAATAACTGATTTTCACTCAAAATCTCAGCTTACTGTACCCAGTAAGCATGCAATTATCTAATGTAACCAGAGCAAATGACATGGCTGAGCAACTTAGCTCTGCATGTGTTTAAAAGACCCACAATAGGGAGCATAAGAATTAAATTTGTAAGTTTTAATCCCTTGTTACAACATACACCAGTAGTTCTGCACAGTTGTGTATATCTCCCCAGAAAGCAAGCTGTCAGCATCATGACAACATTTAAATAGTATTTCTGGGATCAAATTGGTTTAAACCAATGAGAAATATAAGAACTCACTAGCCTTCACTGTCTGCCACTTGTGCGTTAGCACATTCTACTTGTGGAACAAGTTTTTCATTTCAGCCTTCCTAGTTGGGAAACTCCAAAGTTCCCATTCCAAACTTTCTATGCGCACCCTGTAAGAGATATCACAATGCCAGCCAAATGTGCTACTGCAGTCCATGCTGTTATTCAGCCAGAGCAGCCATTCTAGGCTTCTGTAATTCATAGTAAGTCATAACAATAATGCTATTGTCTGTGGATAACCATGTGTGAGAACTGCTGACAGAGTGGAAGGAGAAAAAACTCTCTACATTATGTTAAATCCAGCTTGGAGGAGCCCAAAAGGAGGGGGAAGTGCAGACTGATGGCCCTGGGGTGCTTTCAAAGCACCCCACCATGTCCCAGACAACATCCTCCCTCAGCTTTCCAAAGCTCTGACATGTCCAAGCAAGGCCAAAGGCAGACTGTCTTCTGTGTACCCTTAGAGAGGGTTGGATTCCTCCTACTCCACCAGACTCTCTCTTCCACAAAACAGAGGATTAGGGCAGAAAATATTTCCTCTGTAACATCACCCACATCATGGCGATGACTTGTCTTATCACAAGAGCATGTGTTGTCCCAGGAGCATAAAGAGGAACAGTATGGCTGGATCTGCAGGACAACTTTTGTCCCTTGCAACTCTCCCACTCATCTTCAATGCCATCTATCTAATCAGCAGCAAAATAAGCAGCTCCATATTACACACTGTTGGTTTGAAGAATTTTTAAAATAGATTTTTATCAGATGTGTGGAGCAGTCAAAGCAGAAAGGAAGGCTCCTGTGAATAATGACAGAAGATCAGAAAAAAAAAAAGGAAAAAAAATATCATATTCCTTCATTGGTACAGTTGAGCTATTTTGCTTCAGCAATATTCTTGTCGCTGCTGTGAAATAGAATATTGATTGGAGAAAGTAAAAAAAGGCATTCACAAAAGCTTGAAATGTCAAAATTAATAACTATGCCAATTTGAGGGAATGTCTGATCTAGAATACTCCAAAGAGCATTTGATTTTGCTATCTTTGCTTTCCCCCCGACCGCCCCCCCCCCCGAGATACTGCATATCTAAGTTTGAAAAAACACAGCTCAGTAAAAAAAAAGAGAAAGATATTAACTTTAGAAGTTGTTTTATGTCTCTTATTGCTTATTAACAGGCATGGCAAATATTTGCTTAGATTGCTTTTATTTTGCTGAAGTATAGGTTCCAATTCCTTAACTTACTGTACTTGCTTTATACTAACCCAAAGAAGAAAAGCAGACAAAAACTCTGCTGAAAAACAGAACAGAACAAAACAAAACCACCTGATTACACTTGCTTTGTATGGACAGAATGAAATAAACCAGCAAGAATATACCAGTCAATGTAGACATAAATATCTTTCTCCACTGGTAACAGATATTTTGCCATCCTAAAATGTTAAGCTTTAAATGGAAGATATGTCTCTTGCCTACTGACGTGATTTCCATCTTTCCTATAACATTGATATACATCTTAAAAAGTACATATTATGATTGTAGTTCATGTTTTTTAAAGGTCATTTATACCACATTTCCAAATGTGTTATGACTGAGCCTAAGCACCAGGGGAATGATTCCTGTAATGGCTTTGTTTGTTCAGTGCCTCTTTCTCTCTGCTTCCTGAAGGAAATCAAATCATGAGGAATATTTAAGTCTCTGGTCACATATGTGAATGTTTCATAAGAGACTTCTGTATTTATTTTCCTAATAGAAAAGGGATTCATCACCTCTGAATTACTCTGTTTATAAAGTGTTGCATCCACAGCACACAAAAGTCAACTCAAGTCTTTGGAATAACATTAGTAAGCCTAACATCAGGCTCTAGCGTTGTTTATGGGAGAACAAAGGTGTCCCTGTAGGCCTGGATTTTTAGATTGAAAGCCATAAAACTTATTCATTATGAATAAGTTAATAATTTGAACATTGTTTGTTGTACTTTCAACTCCAAATATGCTTCAGAGAGATCTTGGAAGGCCATTTTCTCATTTTCTTCTCACCTCTATTATTGTTGCAGCCCAAAGACACTGTCAAGTCTACATACAACAAATCTGGGTGGTTGGTACACACAAGATCTGCATGTTATTTAGCTGTTCTCTTTATAACTTGTAGCACTTCGTCTGAGCTGCTAATGGAAGTGTCTCTGTACTGGCTTGGCCAGATCAAGAGCTGTCTACTGGTTATCTTTCCCTCCCTGATAAATCATCTCCATTTTCTCAGGAAATAGAAGATGAAAAGTTCTCAAAGCTCTGTCTGTGATTTAAAAGACTCATCTTCAAAAAAAAAAAAAAAACACCACCTCCTAGATCTCAGTCATAATTAGCAGTTTTGAGGCTGTTTAGCTAAAATACTCCTTCACAGAAAAACTTGCAATATTTTAAAAAGTTTCAGGGCTTTTTAATTACTCTTAAGATGAAAAAAATATCATTTCTTTCCTCTCCCAACAGATAAGTGGTTTCACACTGATTTCAAGATAGTGTTGTCTTTAGGGAAGAGACAGTCAAAAGACCACCAGCCTGCACTGTTCAAGAACAGAAATACATTGTTGGGAACCCTTTCTGCTAGACTCTAGCTGTGATGACTATTTAATTATATGATTTAGTCATGGAATATTTTCCCTTGGACTCATCTGAACACAGCAAGATAATATTTTGAGGACAGAATTACAAGTAAACCCACCTCAGAGTAGTAACAATGCCTGACAGTGAACATGAATTACATCACCTTTGAATGTAGCTGGAAGTATTGGGCTGCAAAGAGTGAAGAAAGTTTCCAAAAGACCTGGTATATTTTTCACTTTGGGATTGTGAATGTTGACTCAGTCTTAAAGCACCCAGAAAGCACCCTATGTTAAGAGTGTGTGCAACTCAGATCCATCAGCAGAAAGGGGCCTTCACTGAATACTCATTATTCCAGTGTTTAGGACTTGGATACTGAAAGCCCTGGGAAATCCTTCATCTCTTTCATTCTTGCAGTTTCTAAAAGAGTAAATGTTAATTTGCTTTTGACATTCAGAGCCAATGTAGCTTATTAAACAAGATGAATGCAGAAACTGAGAGTCCTGGTGTGAGGCAGAACCAAGTCAGAGCTTCACCGTCTACTTTCCAAGACAGAAAGGAAATACTATTACACCTGACCATATTCAATGTGACAGAGTACAGGCAGTTCATATGAACAGCACAAGTATCCAAAATACGAAATACAGATGTAAGGCCTCCTGAAGAGGGAGTCATACACATATAGGAACTTAAGAGTTAGGCTTTTTGCTCTGCAAACTTACCACAATCTACAGGATTTTTATCTTTTGAGTAGAACACTGACAACTCGGTTTCTGAACTCATTAATTTTATCTATGGATGCTGGATTCACCTTATCTGGTAGGTACATATACCACCTCTGTGGATGATATGGGATACACTGACACTGAATTCTGAAAACAGGAAACTCTTTTTGGTTTTAGCAGTGTGTATGTAACAGTATTGCCCCAGTGACTCTTTTCACTCTTTTCTCCTTCAGCTTTCCACTCATAGAAGGGATAACTCTTAACTTCTTTTAATAAAGTCCCTTGAATATGAATATATTCATTTGAATAAATTCTGTAGTATGAATAAGCTCTGTAACACTACACTATCAATAATTTCTATTACATAAAGAAAACACCCCCAAGAAACCAGGAAAAGTAAGAAAACCCACTGAAATTTGTAATATAAGTTATAATTAATACTTAATTCTCCTAACACAAAAATACCATTGCTGTTAAAGTAACCTTCTTACACAGGCTTATGAGTTGCAAATTTCATTTGAAACAAATACCTTTAGCTTGAGTCACGGCACTGCAAAAGAAAATTTTTCATTTGTTAAAATTAAAATTATCATTGTTTTACAGAATAGAGTACATAATTAAAGAGATCCTGCACTTTCTTTATTAGGACAATGGAATAATTTGTCTTCTTTTTCTTTTTTCTTTTTCTTTTGTTGTTGTTGTTGTTTGCTTGGTTTCATCATTTTTTTTAAGCAACAAATAAGAATTCTGAAAGCCCAGAATTAAGTGCTTATTTGTCATTCACGTTATCAGGTGATTTCATTAACTGAAGAACTGAAGGGAATAAGGACCTGAAAAAGAAAATATTAACTGTGGTTACATAAGGAACGCAGCACTAAATACACATGGTTTACTACTAGCTTTATCACTTCAGGAAAAAGCATATATGGATAGTTATACTTTTTTCCCTCAAAAATTACGAAAGTTGCCCTTGAAGAAAGCTCAAATGACCCTGCCTTCCTATTCTTCACTGCCTCACAGCTGACCAGAGATCGTTTCTTTGAAACACAGGATTGTGGAACAAAGTTATTACTTCTGTTCTCAGGACCTAACCCTTGCTCTAGAAGGGTGGCATCACTGCCAAGCACCAGTAAACTGAAACAAGACTGAGCTGATTTCCTGTTACTTTGTGTACCTCCCTGAAAGATACATTTCACAGTCCCAGTTCACAGCCTTGCAGGAAGAGGATGCTTATTTTTAGCAACATCCTTCAATGTTTCTCCCAGTGCACAGCTATGTAAGGGAACAGGACAATTGCTAAAGCTCATTGCTCTCATTTTTTTGTTACTGAAGAACAAAGTTAAATAGAATGCAATTTATATAATACAAGCAAGCACCAAAGTCTGGAAAGAACTATAATCACCTTATGTTCTTTTTTATTCACTTTTTTAATTAAAAAAAGAAAAAAAGACAAATTGAAGGCACAGCTTATTTTTCCAAAATGAATGATTCACATCTACAAAACACTACAAAATTCAGACCATACAATCGAATCCTGTGGTAGAGATACAGCTGGATAGAGACCAGCTTAAAAAAGATTTGACTTCAGAAACACCCAGCAGCAAACCTGCCCTTTCCCTTCCCAAGCCAACAACATCTGTTCTGCCATGTTATCTACCACAAGATTCCTGACAGGAATTCTGCACTATTTCACCAGAATTTTCTTTACCTTGTCAGTTCCAAACCAGTATTTCTTGAATTGAAACAAGGACAGAAGTTGCAGATCCTCCAGATTTACTGTTTGGCATCCCAGAATTCACATCTTTGCAGTAGCTTTCATCTGATTTTGGGAAATCCTAAGTATTGCTTATTCTGTAGCTGCATGGACTCACCACCTTTGAGGGCGCTGACAGCTCATCCCCAGACTTGTCATTGGAAGGCAGAATGAGCCCTGTTATATTGTTTTGCTTTGCTTTTCTTGTGGTTGTGTGGGCAGAAGGAAGTGCTAATACAGGCTGCCCACTGGGACACATTGTATGGGATGAAAGCATGTAGTTGTTGCCACCTAGGAGATGGACATCGCAAAATCAGACCACCCAGTATGGAAGAAGCCCTGACTACTTTCCCACTCACATCTTCGCTGGCCTCCACACTCCACCTTCTTCCCACAAGACCACTCCAAGCTCCTAAGAGTGCTTGTCCTCTGTCTGGGCAGCCTGGATATGTTATGGATCCAATGTTGTCCTCCTCAGCAGGCACAATATCTGAAGATTGTCCTGCAGTGCCCACTCCAGGTATTTCACCACCACCAGGAAGAGCAGCAGATCACATAGTCCCAGATTTGGCTGAGAAGAGCAACTCCCAGCAGATGGGATGTCTCCCCAAAAGATGATGTGGCTATTGTGATTAATGATGGAGCAAATCCCTAGATCAGTGCAAAGGAAACAATCCAATCCCTTCAGAGCAGGCAGGAAGCTAAAACCAGGGACAGACCAGTAGTATCAAACCCAACACTCTCATCTCAAGTGCTGTTTCTCCCAGCTATGGAAAAGCTCATTCCAGGTTCAAATCTGTAGGTTATTATGAAAACAGGGAGATTTTTCAGACTGAACACAGGCCACTGCCATCCTCTCCCTCTCCACACTGGAGGATGTTTAGCAGAATTAGTATGTCTTCTCAGTAAAGGCTCTTCTCCAAGAAGTCATTTTTTGGTATTGTCATCAAACCAAAGATTCTTACCAAAAACTCTGGTTCTGAGATCCCAGTAAGCTAAGCACAGATATCAGATATGGGCAAGAATAGGCATCTTCAGACTAAAACAGTTCCTCACCACGAAAACATCTGGGAATTTAGCCTAACCCATCCCTAGGCCGGCACAACAATTCAGTGTGGGTTATCCAACAGCAAGCGAAGCAGAGAAGAAGGATCAACAGAAAAAGAGACAGTTTGATGGGCTGCATTTGAAGGAAAGTCATGCATATGAAGAAAAGCACAGTTCCTCAGTCGTGTTTTCTAACCTGAGTTTCCAGTCCCAGAAGACCCCATGACAGGACACTCCCCTGGCTCCACAGGAGTAGCAGGTGTCCAGGCAGAGGCCAAGTAGGCTGCCACCAAGACAGCTCCAATCTCTTCCCAGTCTCCTCCTCATAAAGGCTGGCTGGATCCTCATCAAAATTGTAAAAGTAAATCTTAAAAAGTTATTTGTTTCAATGTTTCGTTGGGAGCCTTATCTGCTTCTATACCTCTCCCAAATAGTAAGCTTTTTGCCAAAAGGGCAGCCCACGTAGAAAGGTTGATACAGAAATCCAGGCTGCTGGACAGGAGAGATATGATGGAGGAACACTTTGTCTCCTTAGATAAAAGACTGCCAGTGGTAGGGAGGAACACCCAGAACCTGCAGAGATTTGGTCATAGCTAAGAGTAGCCTTTCAGCATGCATGCCTAAGAGCTTTCACAAAAATTTTTCCTACCCTTGTAGAACAAGGATGACTTTTATGGGGATTAAATTGTCAATAAAAGCAACATACTGCTTATGCCTTGTATTATACAAGTGTCTTTATAAAGTGCCCTTTTATGTTACAGGACATTTTGTGCACACAGCAAGCTTTCGCTGTGGAGAAAAGATCAGTGCTCCAGGCAGGGAAACAAACAATACAGGAGAGTGCAATGTCTAGTTGTGCAAGAAGGGGGGGCAGGGATGTTTGGAAAAAGGCGGCCTGGGACAAGGTTGAACCCGCTGAACAATTCACTGGCGTGGTACAACACAGCTCACAGCTCTCTGATCCCTGAAGAGTGATTTCAAGCACTTTACAATGCTGGCAGAAAGGCTGTCCCACAGCATTCTCCTTAGGGAGGTGACAGAAAACACCCTTCATTTCAACAGTGAATGGTTAGGAGCCTCTCAAAGCAAATGCATGAGCCTCTTGGTGTCCTGGGAGAGCTGAATGGTAATGAAGAGCATGGATTGACATACTGGTACGCTGGAGAATGAGGTTTTCTTTGATGAGAAGAAATGCATCTTTGGTGGAAAAATGCTGAGGTATAAAAGCCAATTTGTGACGTAAGCTGCTGTTGCGGAGACTCAGAAAAACAACTGATCTTCAACAATGGCTCGCAGGGCCTGTAAAATGACAGGATGATAATTAATAGTTAGCATAATCACGGAATTATGAAAGTTTCTTACAGGGATGTGTATTCCTTTTCAGTTGAGAGATCCCTGATAACACCACCAGTACTGATTAACCTTGGGTACACACCTGTTATAGATCAAACTACACTGAAAGTGAAATATGGCATCCCAAGCCTAGGCCACCAGCAGACGGTCATCTTTTTTTTTTCCCAAGATCCAGAAGGCAGTGGCAAGGCTCTCTTCCAAAGGTATGAGTTCTCAGGAGACTGCCCCTTCAGCAGAAATGGTATCTGTAGACAGGTTGCTGCCTGCTTCTGTATCAGTGATACATAGTGGCTCTCCACAGACTCTTCTCAGAGTGTGTCTACACCAGGCTTAGTTTTCATCAAGAATGTGCTTTCAAAGGAAGTGCATCCCAGGGCAGACAAGTTCTGCAAACCTGAACCAGGACTGCACTTACAGCTGCCAAGGGGCACTTCACATCCTGTGAAACACAGAGACCTTGGGCCCTGCACCCTTAGCAATAGGCATTTTACTTGCACAAATCTACTTCTCAAGGTCTCTCCTGCTTGCTGACAGGTATAGCCAAGGTGAGTGTGAGACAAGTGATCCATGAGCGTGGGCAACACCAGAGACACACTCCAGAAAAATCAAGCCACTGGATAGGACAAGCAAGAACAGTGTAGTGACAAGCCAGTCACATTTGGAAAAAGGACTGAAATATACTCCCTGGTAATGCCTATTAGTTACCATAGACATAACTTTCCACAGATCCTTTCTATACTCAAGGTATGTTTTTCTCTAATGGATATAAAAGGCGTGTCAGGCTGGAACAGGTCTGCGATTTCAGTTTCAGCTGCAAGGTGGTTTTATTATCAGTTTTTTTATGAACACTTGAAAAGAGTTTCAATTTTACTTTAACAAGATTGCTGACAAATCATATTGTAAAGTGTTAGTACATAACATTTACTACTTTACATGTGGATTTGAAAAGCACACTATATCTGAAGAGAAGGAATGAAATATATTTTCTGTAGAGAAGTTAATACTACTCTGAGGTCAGCTACTTTTTATTGCAGAGAAAACACCATAAAACAGACTAATTTAAGATAAGGTTCAGATAAACATGCTTTCTAAAAGGACATAAACATACATTTTCCAAGAAAAAGGTTGTAGATCTAGTTTCTAATGTAGTGTTTTACTCTATCTTTAGAAAGTTTAGACTGATTTTTTAACCTATGCCTTTAAAGAAAGGCTCGGTACTTTTCCAGAACATAAGGATAACTAACTAGTAAATAAATGGTCTCTATTATATTACTGCAGCCTAGAGAACCAGATCTCAGAAATGGCTGAGGGATAATAGTGCAGTTTTAGAGACATCCTAAAGAGTAAGGCTCAATATGATCATCTCATATTCACTTGTTCTGCCTTAACATGCAACTTTGAGTATGAAATTTATTATAATGAATGAAGTATGTCAGGAAATGGTCTTTGAGAAATCCTAAAAAGTCAGGTTTGGCCTCTGTTTTCAGTAATAGCGTAATACTCCATGCCATTTCCATCAGTGGAAAAGAAGTTGCAGGTTGATCTTACAAAAAGTATCTTAAACACAAGACAGCACATTACGTCAGGCAAGGGGTATGTCTTATAGGTAGAGGAACCATTCTCACTTGTACTGTACATACTATTGCTTATATACTCATATGTAGTAAATAAAAAAACAATTTATTTCAGAATAAAAGGGGTATTTTAAAATATATAGTAGAACCACCTTTTTTGATAGTATTACACAATGTTATTGTTTATGACAGCATTTGGATCTAATTGCATCACACTAAACAGAGACCACCTTAAATGCCCACTGGACCAAATGCCATGCTAAAAGGTTATGTCACCTAAACCATCAACCAATGTCCATTAGAAGTTCTGCCATGTAAAAAGGTGGTTGTCCACCTCACTTACCAGCCTCCACAGCGTTCTGTAGTCATCACAGGTTAAGTCAGCATTACGTTAGCTGCTCATCCTCTAACTTAGTGGAAGCAGAATTCAGTTGTGTGGGACAACAAGTTGAACACAAAAAAACTCCAGTCCATGTTGTCAGGAAAGCAGTGAGCAGCACTGTCAGGGGCATTTCACTGTTGTAATCTAGCAACAGCATGTTCTGCTAGAGAAATTCCCTACCTCTGATACTGGTTTTGAGGGATGTGTTCTGATGTTTGTGAGCCTTTTTCCTGAGAAGGATTCATATCCCTCTCCAGATCAGGCTCACCTCTCAAGCTTATTTCCTGCAGTAAAATCCAACCCCACTGGTAAATCATGATGTGCCGCTGCACAGGCTGCAGACTCCTTTAGCTGTGATTCTCTTTGTGGAATGGCTTCTTACTTGTCCCAAATAACTGTGGGGAATTGAATATTACCCATGTCTTATTCCCATTAAATGGTATTTCAGATAATTCACCTCACATGACCATGTCTGGAAACAAAGTCAAAAGGATTTTGCATTCGTGGTCAGAGCAGGTATTTGTCTAGGAAATGAGGCAACTACCAATTCAGAATGAGTTTATTCAGTTTAAATGGGAAAGATTTAGAAAGTCTGGTTCTGGCAGTCCTCTAAATCCTCCTTGATCATCATGGCTTCATGTACCATTCAGCATGGTTTCACACTTGGCACTCCAGCGCCTTGGGTCAGATCGACCAACTGTGTCTTCCATCATTAAAACAGCAGCCAGCCAGTTCTCTTTTGAACATCAGGGTAAAAGTGACTGAAAAGTACCAACCCCAATAAAGACATCATTAGTTTACAGTTGAGCATAAAGCACTTAAAAACACAACACAGCAAGTGCTCAGAAACAGATGCCAAATCTTCCTTCGATCATACATACAAGGAGTTCAGGAGTTGCATGGAAGACAGCCAAAGGCTGCATGTATGTCCATATGATCATCATATGAAGACTGCTACAGAAGAGACACCTACCCATAAGGATTATTTATTGCTTTAAAAGGGCTTATTCTTTTATCTTTCCATGGTGTGCAGATCTGATAGCCTCTTTCCATCTGCATCCTCTCGAGAACATTAAAAATAGCATTCACAACAGGGATATTAAAATCTTATTTTTTCAGCTATAACAAATCCTACAGGCACTGGCATCCCCAGCTGTTTCCTCTTCCCCAAGATCCACTTACTGCAGTTCCTGTTACCTTCCTCTGCTAATGAAAATCCCCCTAAATCAATGCACTACTTGGCAAGTGCATTTAATGTAGCTCTAGATAAATAAGTAAGGGGGAAAATCCCCTGTAAGTAAGTAGAAAGGTGAACTTGTCACAGCTTCATGGAACTACCCAGCTTTCACCAAAGTGTGTTTCATGAGCTAATGGCCCAGATTAGGCTACAGAGAGATTTCAGGAAGCCTCACTAAGAAGCGATTTTGAAATGCACTCAGGGCTTCAAGCACAGTCCCAAAATGGAAAGAAAGAAAACACGCATGACATTTCTAAACTGTAGAAGAAGCAATTATTGTGGTCCATAATAATCATTGTATCAGCAAGACTATGAGTACTTGTGGTTTTTTTATCAGTATCTTCAGCACAGCTGCAGTGCTATAGAACATGGAAGAGTGCAACAACAGAAGAGAATAAAAAAAAAAAAAAAACCACAGAAGGAAAAAAAGACCTCCTCTAAATTAGACCCATGAAATACTTAAAACCATAGCAGAGCAATGAAAAAGCTGTAAGATGGTTATTTAAGGCATTTTCCATATATTGCATAAGACTGGAGCTGAAAGGCAGAGTTATGATGGAACACTTTGCAACAAAAACAGTATGAATTTCTTTTAAAGCATTACAAACTACCAAGGCCACAAAACTACCCACCTGCCTCTTGAGCCTCCAGTGAGCAGCAGCCAGCTCAGATCTAAAGCAAAGACCCACTGAGCAAAACTATTCAAATATCCCACAGAAGTATTGAGTTCTGTCATTTGGCTCTTTCTTCTCCAATATCTACAGCCTTTGGCATCAGAAGCAAATTCATCATTGCGACTCAAAATATGATTATGCTGTTTCATGATTACCGTGCTCTGTGGCATGCCCTCCATGCTGTTTTACAGAAATAATAAAAAAAAAAAAAAAATATCAGATTTTAAAGAATAATAGGTAAAGGAAGATAAATGACCGTACCTTCTCACCACACTTCTCATGTCATCTCTTTCTCATCAGCACACACACAGAATTCAGCAGCACTGGGCACCTAACTCAGAATAGTGTGAAGAGGTGTGCTGATACAATGGTTAACAAAGTACCTTATTTTGGAATAATGAAATGCTATAAACATCAATTTGCTGTGTTTAAGGCACAGAAGCCTGCATAGACACATTAACTCTACTATTTTGTCTTCCAGAATAAAGCTCTTAAGAAAGTTCCACCTCTGAAGTCCAACTTATACCTCCTGGGCCACTGGAAAACTGAATTCCTAAGAATCACTTTCTGAAAGCAGCAAAGATGGCTTTAAAGCAGAATACTGGTTGACCATGAGGCAAAGAAATACTTTCACAGCAGCCTTTAGTTAAAATCAATTCAGGCAAGCGACAATTACCTTGCAAGGAAGCTGCGTACCTTCATTCAGGAATTTAAGTGTTACGCTCTCCAGTTAAAATCCTGCAGTCCTGTTTCATCATTCAGCCTTTCTTCAGTGTGCTACCTGAATTATTCCAGAATGAACAGAGTATTCTGATTTTTGTCTGTCTCTCTCTAGTCTAATACCATCATGAGTCAGTGAAAGTCATCACTTAACCATTCTAGTTTGACCAGAAATGGCACAGAGGCAGAAGAGAGTGTTGGCATTTGAGCCTATGATAATGTATATTTCTTTCTTTCAATCTGCCTTTTTTTTTTTTTTTTGTAAAAACAGTATAATAAATTGTCCATTAATCTACAGACCCCTAAAGTAATATTTAAGCTTTGGCAATGGAAAATTTTGAAGCTTGTTGAGATGATTCAAAATGGTATTTTTTAGCAAAACACACATTTTGTATTCCATCCCCATCCATCATAGCAAAAGAAAAATTAAAACAAAAAAAAAAAAGCTTTCCACTTTTAAACCCTTTTCACTTAAAAATAGCTTTGCAATTCAGGATACACAAGGAGAGATGGAAACTGCTGCAAAAGAACTACAGTAATAAATGGACTAAAAACACATGCATTGTACAGAAAGTCTCCTCAGGCTAAGTCCATTCATCTCAAAAAAGAGATAGATAAAGGACAATCAGTGTTAAGTGAGCTCTCCAAGTTTTTTCCTGTTTGCTGGTATTTGAAAAAACAATCAATAAATTAATTTCAAATTGAATTAGACAACTATATAAAGAAGACGGTATCTAGGGAAAAGGTCAGGTCTGAAAGGCTGATTTTGTTACCATGCAGAGGTGAAGAGAAGGGAGAGCTGCATTCTCACACAAGAGTCCTGTTGGCTCAGGTCCTTCAGGATACAGACAAACAAGTTCAGCATCTGCTTCAGTTCAGAACAAGGATCTGAGTAAGGGTCCTGCTCTGAGACCTTCTATTGAAATTACTTTACTTAGTACAAGATGCAGACATTTGATTGAATCGAATTGGTAACTGTGATACACATTTTATCCCTTGTAGGTGAGAGAAGTCAGTATTACATAAAGAGAAATTAAATTACCATGACAAGGTAAAAACAACAGAGTATTTACTAGTCCATTTGCCAGGGGACTTTTCTCAGATTTCAGTATTTCAAAAATCATACTGAGTTTGAACCTTAGTGTCCCAGCTGCCAGTTGAACATCCTTGCAACTGAACTACATAAAATACTATTAGTGCCATCATCCCCTCACTTCTGTGTATAGTATGGCAATGAGAAGCGCTACCTGGCAGAGATCTACCTCATTTATGAGTTTCTGAAATGGTGGTATAACATGACAATGTATATAAGTATTATTAAAAGAATGCAAGCTTTGGTTACCTAATACGCAATTTTAATTTTGCTAATCATTTCCTCGGGATTGTGATTCTGTACTTCTTAGATGTGCAAGTTTTGTTGTTTTAAATAAACTGACCTACAGTGCACTAGTCAAAGGCTAAGAAAACACTCCTATGTGCCAGCTGACAGTGATCACTTGACAAATGCTTTCAACTCACTTAAGATGCTGAACATTTAAGTGAAGCAAATTACGCATTTCTAGCAGAACTGCTCATTGCTTTCTACAGTCCTTTTGAAAGTGATAGCACAGCTAACTCCTTTCAAAGCTTTCTCTGAAAGTCAGTTTGTGCACAAGCCTTCTACAGCACCTATCACAGTTTGGCCTCAAAAGACCTGAACCCTTGTACTTCAGCAGTTTAGGGTCCTGTATTACTGATACCATCCCAGTATTTCTTTCCTCTTTGCCAAAGATGTCAACTGTCAGTGTACTGACTAAAACACCAGTCTTCAGGAAGCGCTGTCAGTTCTTTGCTACAATTCCACTGGAGACACAAACACTTCATTCTGTTTCTCTTACAGCCTAAGGAAATGTTGTATTTCAGCACTGGTCTTGGGAAGGCTCATACAGAGCACTTGGAGTGCTCTATTCATCTTTATTTCGCACATTTACTGGGGAAAGAATGAAGTCAAATTAAGTAGCTTGTCCCTATCTCTGCATTTTAATATTTAAAAAACCAAAAAACTCATTTGACAGTCACAATTTATCCTTCAGATCATCTCTGAAATGCTACAATACTAAAATTTCTCATGTTGAAGAAAAAACCTCATTCAAAACTAGCAAACTATTGATGATGGCCAGTCTCTTTGCGAACGAAGAACCGGGGAAGGTCTTTCCACCTTCCAGCCTGCGCATTGGATTTTTTAGGTGAGACACAGTGTGCGTGGAACTGAGCCCACCCTTTAATCCTGAGGTTCATCTGCCGGGGCCAAGCACGCTTGGACAGTGGCAGGGAGGTCCTCAGGACGTAGATGGATTGCCTTACGGGCTAACGAGCTCCATCTGCCCAGGGAGAGGCCCCGACCGGGAATCGAACCCGGGTCTCTGCAGTGACAGTGCAGTGTCTTTTCCCCTGGACCACCGGGGGCTCCCAGCAAACTATTACTCTGCAGCTATATTAGCATTTTATTCTTTCTGGAATGGCTTTTAACTAGGGGAAGATAGAGCTTGAAGGACTGAGAATCTGGATAGGACAACACACTTCAAGATTAAATGTACAACATACCAACAACTGTCTCCTAGCAGCACCCAAATACATCATCTCTACTTGTAAAATTGTATTAAACCCTGAGAGCATTCAAGAACAAACTAAACAGGCATCAGAAAACCAGCTGTCTCCCTCTTCCCTCGCCTCTATTTACTCCAGTGGGAGAGTGTTACCTCTCTCCTCTCCAGTTTCTTTTTGCCTCCTGTTTGTTTTTTGTTTGTTTGTTTTGTTTGTTTTTTTTTGTTTGTTGGTTTGGTTTTTTTTGTTGTTGTTGTTGTTTTTTTTTTTTTTTCTGAGTAGCTCACAACCCTTTTCCTCAACATATATAAGATCAGGCTGCTTGGGCCTTTAACACACAGACATCAAACAGCCTCACCTGGGAAAAAGGTGAGTAGATCAGCAACTGCACATACCTCTGTCACCTCCTCTCCATTAGAGCGCCAGACACCAAAAACATTCAAGAACATACCAAACAACAACCTTTTGCCACAACACTCTTCCAGAGTTGCTTTCTTCAAATGTTGGACAGAGCTGTGAAGTTCATCACCGAATATTTTCTTTTAAAGCTTTCCCAGAACATTAATCTCATACACCTGACTGACTACAAACATAAATTTTTTTGTCTCAGTAGATGATACAGTTTATGACCTTCTTCAATTTCTTAAACAGTCAGAGGGCCAAAGGCTGAGAACTTTACAAAGAATTAAGTTATAAGCAGAAAAACAAGGCAACCTAACATAATTTCAGTCAAACCAACATAACTCAGCTATGAATGATACTGGCAGAATCTCTAACCATCAACATCAGAACTTGATCAAATGTACTCATCTCCATGTGCAGTCTCTAAGAAGTTCAACGTTTTTTTCAATAATCTTTCTAAAATTATGAAGGATTAAAACCATATTTTTTTCAGAGATCAAAAACAGTAGAAAGGTCATCATTAGAAACTGGATGTAATGAACTATCCTTGTTGATTTACAGGTAACTTAAGAAAACACACAGGTCAAATTCCCATCTTGAATGCATGTTCAAATGTTGGCTACAATAAAGTCACTGAATGGAATTTGGATTTTTTCTGGTTGTTGGTATTCAATTTTATATTCTAAATTATGCAGTTTATAACTTCAGATTTTTAGGTTTTTTTAACAACTTCACCATTAATTCTTATTAATAAGAATAGAAATATAAGTTTTGGCAATTCACATCAAATGAAAGTTAATATTATTCTCATGGGAAAATTCTGTGTTTTAATACCAAAGCTCTTGATCAAAGTTAAGACAAGGTATTATAACTTTGTGATTTATGGAATCAAAATGGGAATAGCTGCATCTTTGTTTTAATCTACCAAAAATAAAACAAAAAAAATAATCCTGGCATAAAGGACAAGTATTAGCCTTTTTTAATCAAAACTATGTAACATTCTCAGGATGACAGTTGCATAGGATTTTTAGAACAGATTTCGTGGTTTGCTTTTTTTTTTACTTTTTAGATTTTGTGTGCTTTTAATCACATTTCAAGAGAACCACTACAGTGGAACAGAGGAGGAATGAGAATTTGTGACCATACCTCAGCGTACTTTTTTCAGGGTAAGATGTTATAGGTACTGAGAAAAAATGTTATGAAATTATGCACAAAACTGATAGTTTATTCTTTGGGCTTAGTTCCAATAACTGCTACTTTATTTTGACAAATGGACAAACCCTCCTGGAAGTATGTTTGTGTCACGCTGTCAGGATTTCTGATCAGACTGTGGATCACTGTGGACCTCTAAGCTATAGAACTGAAAAGTTTCACCTGCTCAGGTTCCTGGTTTCCTAGACTTTTCTTCATGCTTTTCAATATAAACAAATGCAGTTTTAAGTACATTTATTCTCTAATTAATCTGCATATTCTTACATTACCATAATAACAATCTTACATCAGACATCTGCACGTTCTTTATCTGCAATAGAAAGTACAGATTAGCCTATTCTGCACGGTACCCATTCCTTTGACGCCTGCACAACAGCACAACCTGTGAGGGAAAGCACAGTCACAGCAACTCCCCCCAAACTTCTCTGTTAGTGGAAGGGCAGAAAAGGAGGGAGACTAAAGACTAAGGTAGGTGGAAACAGCTTGTTCTGTGAAACTGCAGTGACTTCCAGTGACAACATATTCAGTCTTAAATGTTTTTTGTACCATTGCAATTAAAAAGATTAAAATTTCAGACAGCACATTCCGATCGGTACATTCTTGCACACATAAATTTTTCTTTTGTAACAGATGCTCTGCAATTCCTTTCAGAATTGAGACATGGCATTACAGAAATACAAATCAACTGCAGAAGTGTATTTCTACCCTCTGGGCTCAACTCTTTCTGGTCCTAAAACCAGAAGGGAACATAACCAAAAATGGTACAATACACTACCCCATATAGATCTCAAACCACTGATTACACCTTTAAAAATACGCCTAAGTTTGAGTAAATTTTTCCTACAATAAAACCGCTCAATAACCCTGATCTCTGTCGCATCAGGTAACAGTCAAAGTCTTCTCACTACCACAAGAAAGAAACCACATGTAGAGCAAAGCAGCCAGAAACATCTTGTCTGGAACTATGATCAACTTTGAAAAGCACTGCTTCTAAATACACTATAGGCAAAGAGCTTGATAAATGCATTTTAACTCAGCCATTTTTAAATACAGCATATTTAAATGACCTGGAAGTGTGAATGAGTGAAATTCTGCCCCTGGTTTCCTCTATGTTGAGCCAGCTTCTTTGCAAGAACTCCAGACACAGAACTGAAAATGGTTGTCTTGCATCTATGCAACTGAAATTTAATATTCCTGTTCATTAAAACCCCCCAGTTTTGCAAAAACTACAAGCACTAGTGTAGTCAGTGACTGATAATTAAGTTCCTCTTTCACCAGTCTCATCTTCCTCATTCATATGTGAGTGCACTCTCACAAGCTATAAATTATTCAAGGATGAGCTGCTTTCAGCCTCTTGTTGCACCTTTGACACATTTTTTTTTTTTTTTTTTTTACAATGGTCAAGGATTTGAAGTTTACAATGCTGGCATTACTCTTTGACCCACAGGATCTTAGTTATTAATATGAACTATAACAACTTCAAGAGACATTCACACAGTAGGACCATCAGCATCGTGGTAGGGTTTCCTTTTTGCTTGATTTGGAACAGACACTTATCCTTTAATTTTCCCCAATTCTAGCACGCTAGCCCCCATGCTGTTCATGCTGCAGATGGATCTTTCTTGCTCCCTATGGTTTTATGTAGAATTTAAATCATGAAGCTGTTAATTGCATACATGGAAACAGAAACCGTAATCTAACAAATGCAACATTGTTCCCATGCTCTGATCCTGGACTCTGTTTTAGTTACTAAGAGGTAACTAAACATTTAACCTCAAGTTTCCTTCTAATTCAGTAGGTAGCATCATGAAGTCAAATAGCAAATTTTTCAAACCATCCTTCCACAGTGTTAAGCTCCTGAAAAATAGCTATATTTTTTAAGACAGCTGTATTTTACTGGGAGACTTCAACCACAGATGTGCACAAGATCACAGGGGGTGGAGAAGCCTCCATAAAGCTCTGATTTTTTACATATACTAAATTTACAATATTTATGATAGCCTGAGGGAATTCTGAGCTAGAATAGGGAGCTTTCTTGTGTAAGGCAAGAAAAAGCAGCTTGCCTGAACCCTACATGAAGAAATGAGAGGAACAGGGAACTGGAAGAGAATGGTGGCTCAGGTTGCTGAGGGACAAGACTGTCCTTCTCAGCCAGCGGTGCACCTGCAGCATTTTCCCAGTTTTCTGCAGGGCTCTGACAGACAAGGATGCTCCTGCTGGAACAGAGATGGAGCAGAGCCTTATTGAAGCTGCAGTGAAAACTAAGTGTGTGGTTCCCCTCACAACAGAATGCAAATCCTCTTGTAGCTTTTCCTAGAGCAGTGGCCTTGGCTGATAGTTTTCATCTCTGGACAAAGATTGATCAACCAGTGCAGCACATCTACAAGGAAACACCTACTGGCCACCCATCAGGTAAGAAAAAACAAGTTTTTCTGTCTGGATTAGCGAGCAAAATTATTGCACAATTTTGTTCTGTATTACGATGCAAATACTTCAGAAAGCACTAGTTATGAAATTCCAAAAATTCTTCAACTGAAGGTGTTGGAACAATAGTAAGGGAAATATATTAAGTAATTAATAAACATGATTTATTCTCATTTTTATTTTATTGTTTCTAGCACAAAGTTTTTGAATTTACTTTTGGACTTCCTATCTTCTCATTTTTACTCCCTAGCTACCTTCACAGGATGGATGCAAAAAGATTTCCATCAGCACATTTAATGAAAAACATTTCCTTCAAGCAAGGCACAAAATTTAATTTATTTAATTTGATTAATCCCAATTTTTGTTTTACATTAAGTACAAAAACCAACTTGAACGTAGGTGAAAATACAATTCCACAAAGTAGTTCAGTGAGATTTAAAATCATATCCAGAACTGTAAAGCACAATTAAAAGCAGCCCAGGATATACAGATTGCTTACCATAACTGCTGAAAGAGCTCATAATGTATCAATATTTAACAACCTCCAGCAATAAGCTACCTCCTTTCTAATCTTACATTTGAAACACATTTTAGCAAATCTGTACCTAACAAAGGAAACATTAAAGAATGAGAAGTGCAGGTAAGTTTTACTCAAGCTGAAGCCTAACTAAAACACAGACACAATAAAAATTAAACAACAGAACACAGATTTAAATATTTTGAACATTTCTAAGAACATAAATGCTAATATAATATAGAAAAATAGCCACAGATTCCAAGACTTATTTACTTCTCAAAGAACTTATCGTGTACTGTAGCTGCCTGAAATATTTTAACAATTATAGAAAATTGTATTTCCAAGTTTGGTAGGTTCGTATTTTCTAGATGACAGACATTGAAGACAACCATCAACTTATTTACAATTAGAAGCTTACTCCTTTTTAAATCGGAATAAAAAAAAAAAAATCAGTTTTGGCACTATCCATAAGGCAATGGATGATACGTAACTAAGGTAGCAAATCACATACTGAAAGCATAACCAGAAGAAAATTATATTCTTTAACCTATTACTATAAGAAACTGTGAGACTTTAATTATAATTAAAGAGGAAATTAAAGGATCAGCACTTCTAAGTTACTTAAACACCCTATTCAAAATACTGAAGAATCTTATTATATGCAAAAGGAAATCACTGAAATCTGTGAAGCCACTTAGCCATGTTTTGTGGGAGAACCCAGTATTTTTATGGTTATTAAATTATCAAACTAGTTTTATTATCAGAAAATAGCAAAATGTTTAAGGAGAACATGAATTTAATTCTTAAGTAAGGAGAAAAAACATTACTCTGAAGTCCAGCCTTTGCCAACCAACTATTTAAAAAACACCAAAGGTAATTTTTCCATTCACTCCACTGAGTAAAGACCACAACTTGAAAAAAATTTTTTATTGATATGACTAGTTTGAACAACTTCCTCTTTTCATTTCCATCACCTTTTGTGATAGCTGAACCTTAAACTTCAATTTCCCAACGTTGCCACATTTCCACTGCAAAGACTGCAAGCCCAGATTTCATAAAATGTGAATTTCATTTAAATTTTAAAATAATCTTTGCATTTATCTTGAATTTATAAAAAGATTTTTTTCAAAACTTAAGGCAAAAAACAAGTTTTATTGGTTATGTTTCTTTAAGTCTGAGCAGGTGTATGAGGCTGTTTAAATATCAAAAAAGCAAACGCCATATACAGTATTACCAACAAAAGTAAAGAATAAGGCATCATGCACCCTTAAGATGAAAAGAAAATTTAATTTTACAAGACGTTTAAATAATTCCAAGGCAAAAAGTGTCTGTCTCCTCTAAGACTATCTTCAGAAAACATGGAAATTTTAGAGGAATGTTTCAAAGGACATCAACTTACTAAAATATTCCGTTCAACATTTATACAAATACATTACTACAATTGTAAGTTTACATACAATCAACTGACATCTCAGTGTTAACTAATTACTTAAATTTACAAGACAAACATAAATAAAGCTGTTAAAACAGGCAAGTACAGTACTGATCTATCATTCAGCACAATGTATTTTGTACTTCTTTCACCTTGAAAAGAATCAGATTAGAATTGTGCGAAGTTGATCTCCAAACCTAAAAATAAAATGAAAGAGAATTAAGTATATCTATGCAGGTTTTACACAGCATGGGCATATTCCAAATGCCTAAGTCCTGTTTTCAGGCATGTCATTTACCATTTAACCACCTCTTGTCTGTTCTCAGAAGAGGCCACAGTCTTTAAGGTTATTTTTAATAATGACATCAGTTACAGCATCAAAAACAAACTGCACATTTTTTGTGTCTGTGGCACACGTGAAGTGAGTGTAGATTTCCTTTGTGTCTTTTCTCTTGTTCAGATCCTCAAACTGACACTGAATGTATGCAGCTGCTTCTTCATAAGTGTTTGACCCTAGAAGAAAAAAATTGCTCAGTAAGCAGATTTCAAACTGAAAAAGCACAACATACATATTGTATCTCTGAAGCAAGTGGTTCTTGGAAACTGTTAACCTAACACTGAAGAGGAGTAATTTCACAACCATTGCTTAAACATGCCATTAAAAAACCTTGAAGGAAACCTTTTGGATACATCTGTAAGAATAAAAAATAAGTATTCAATTCCAGCTTCAGGAAGTCTTTCCATTTACTTCACTGGCAAAGGAGGTGGTAGAAGTCATTACTGACCCATCAGTGTTCCCTAGATTAGGATATTTTGTTTCCTTAATTCACGTTACTTGCTTTCAATTTTTTTGTTTTTAAAAGGTTTGGGTTTTTCCCAGACACAATTAGAGACATTTAGCACACATATTTCTCCTAAGCTTCTTACCTCCAACATGCCATTTTCTGTACCAGAGTTTGATGTTACAATGAAAACGATACATAAAAAGGCTATGACTTGTTCAAATTAATTCATCCTCTTTTGCTTTGCATTTCCTGAGTAAGCCACCTACTTCAAAATGTATGTACACTCCCTGTTCAACTAAAACTCTCATGTGTCCTCAGGGTTTCCTACTTACAACTAAGTACAAAAACAAGAGAACATCAGAAATAAGAACGGGTTAAATAAATTAGCCTGAAGATTTGAAGCAGTAACATGTACATATTATCAGCAGACCAGCATTATTTCATGTGGTTAAAAAGACTTAGCCTTATTTTACTTGTGATTCATAAAAACAATCCCCCATCCTAAACTTCATTTCACATAAATATTTTAGATGCTTAGAGTTATTCAACTCAGGATTTGTCCATAAAAAACTAGGTAATTTAACAAAAAAAAAAACCAAAAAACCCACAAACAAACAAACAAAAAAACCCAAACCAACTTGACACCTGCACCCCCCTCTAATACCTGCATATTCAGGGTAGCAAATAGTGAGAGGACTTCTTTTGATTTTTTCTTCAAAAAGATCCTTCTTGTTCAGGAATAGAATAATAGAAGTGTCTGTGAACCATTTATTGTTGCAGATACTGTCAAACAATTTCATGCTTTCGTGCATCCGATTCTGTAATTGGAAAAAAAACACATCTGTTTGTATTTTATCAGATTTCGGTAGTAAATTCAGGATCTGTTTTTTTGATTGGTTACAAATCAACTATGTAATTTACAAAACTAAGTTTTTAGCAAACAAAATCACATTTTTCCACATGAAAATACAGAGAGACCAAGACCACCATAAAGACCACTTCTACCAGCAGGGTTTAAGCAACTACTTTTTCTCATTTCCAGGTTTCACAGGCTTTTTTCCTCTTACCATAATTCTTAACTCTGTAGACAAATTATCAAACATGTAAGTACTTAGGCCAAGTTTCAGTCATTTAAGTAGCAGGATACTAGCTATGACCTTCTTTGACTACATTTGACTTGGAAGGTTTTCTTATTTCTCTTTCCTCCCCAAATTATATTTTATAGGAAGTTGCAGAACACGAGGAAGAGCACAAAAGTCTGTTAATGATTCACACACAATATACAAGCATCACTTCAGACCACTCAGACAGTAAAACGCATGCTGTGCACAGTGACATGGAAGGACTAAACCCTTGAAAGAAGAGAAAGGAGCAGAGGGGGGTGGAAGGGAGAAGGAATAGAAAAATTTCTGCAACTGAGATCAGAGAAACACATTTTGAAAGAAACAAAAACTGAAGACTGAGGAAGGAAGGAAAAACAAAACATGGTAGATACAGATAAGTCAAGAAAGAAGTACTGCGTACTTCTAGCATCCCTAAAGAGACTCAAATGTCTATTACTGACAATGCATCCTGATTAATTTATGCATCCTTTAAAACATGAAAGTACAGCTGCAAAGAATACTTGTCTCTTAGTATTCCTTCTGAGAATATGAGAAAATACTTTGAAACCTGAAGGCATGAATTCTATCACCATTTCTGAGACCTCTTGCACAAACCACACATCTTATAAAGCAGTAATACTGCAAAGGCATATTTATAGCTTTCCTTCCAAGCTTATTTAGCTTCTATCCAACAACTGTTCCCTTCTTCAACATTGCAGTACTTGCCATTTCCTCATCTTCAGCCAAGACCAAGTCATAATCACTTAGTGCCACACAAAAAATAATTGCTGTAACACCCTCAAAACAATGAATCCATTTCTTCCGCTCTGATCTTTGGCCTCCAACATCAAACATTCTGCAAAACAGAAGCACAAAGAAGTGAATGAACTTTGGAATCTCTAGCTTTCTGAATATTAACCAATAATATCTGAAAGTATCAGATGTGTAAGTCTCAGTACAACATTTTATAAAGGACATAAAAATCTGCAACATTTATTACTATTTTTCTCAGTAAAAACACCGATTTTAATAAAGCTTTAAAAGCCTTCCTATACATTTTAGAGAACATGATGAGGTATAAGATGAAAGCTAAACAAGACTAATTATTTACAATATTATATTTAATAACAAAGTTAAATGTAATCTATAAAAATAAAAATATAAAGAGTTAGCTTTACTAAAAAGTCTAAATTAATAAAAGATACCGATCAACAATGTGAGATTCTTAAAGAGAAGAGTGGTGTCTTTCAATACTTGGAAATAATGCAGAACTAAGGAAGTTGAATACAGGCAACACTGACTTAATTATTGATGTTTTCGTATTATGAATATTAAAACAAAATAAATGTGTAGAAAATAAATATTAGATCTCAACTCTAAATTCTGGTGACGTTCAGCACCCCTCTCTTCTAAACCAAATTACAACTTAAATCCATTCTTTGACTGGCCACGTTTAAATGTTGTTTTTTTTTTTTTTTTTTTAAATGCTTCATTTATTTTCAAAATTATTTTAAAAGACAAAAAAAGGGGTACAGAGTAAAAAACAACCCTCATTTTCCCTCTAATAAATGCATTTTTTTGAAATGTAATTAAGTCTCACATACGACAGGTATCCTAAAACTGACTTGTATTTTATATCATCCCCCTTTCCTGTTTTCCCCTGAGCTGTAAGACTGTAAGGGTGGAGCACATGGACAAAACCTTACCAATTTAATGTTAGTGTACTACACAAGTAGGTAAATTGCAATTGAAGGGTTTTAATTACAGTTATTTTTAGAAATCTAGTGTTCCAAGTTGCTACATTTTAATTTGAAAAAACACAAGGAAAATAAGTAGAGAGGGAAACAGATTAGAAGTAAAACAAAGCCCCTTTTTCATCAAAAACTGTCAGAAACTTTGTAACCTCTAATAAGGTCTTCTATGTGGGTACACTAGGGTGTGATGACGTTCATTGCCCATTTAATGCTCTACATTGGGATAATGCTGTGTTAAAAAAGCCTTGAAAGATTATTCATGTTGGAATTTAAAAATAAAAAAAAGATTCCTTAGAAGTGTTCCTTGCCTTCAGAGATATCTTTGAGAGGAAGTCTTTGGATATTGCCCTATAAAAATGCAATGCAGCCACCTACTCCTACTTCTCAAATAATTAGTGATTGCTGTACCCCTAGGAAGATATTTCATACCTGTATACCTTAATAATTAATACCTTAAATTTTATTTCTTACTTCTATCATTCTAATGCTATGCTTTTTAACTTTATACTAAGAGCTAAATTTCCATAAGAATTACATTTCTAAAAAAAAAAAAAAAAGTGTTCTTTGAAGACAAAACTAGTAAATCATCAGATTCAACTTCTGGAATAGTCTATAGAAACAGGATGAAGATAGGCTATTTGCTTCTTGGATTGAATCAAAAATCAAAGTTATGCTAAGGACTTTATAGAGAAGGTTGAATTGAGGCTCAACCTCAAAGAATTTAAGTGTACACAGAAGAACAGGAAAGAAAAGATTATGAAAGAAATTGATATTGCACAGCTAGTCATGTTTATGTACCCTTGCCTTACAATATTCAAGCCTTTCATACCTTTGGTTCATCCCAGAAGTTCTTTTCAATGTTACATCAGAGTACATTTCAAGCCCTTCCAATAACTCATTAAGCCTGTCTCCTAAAGCACAGGTACAGGTGTTTAAATGTACAACACTGACAGCTAAATACTTCTTCAGGTCTGTCTCAAAGTTACACATTTTGCAGAAGCATAATCCCATGGTCCCTGTAACAGCCCTGATAATCAGTACAGTCTGGATCCATCTACAAAAGGGAGCTGAACAAGAAACATTAGAAAGTGAGTGAGAAGATGAAGAGCTCCTCAGAATACCAAAGACCTCTCTTCAGGCTTGGCTGAGGCTACTCTCCTCAGGTTTTCAAGAGATACATTCCCGTTTGTCAGCTATTCTTTTATGGATTAATACAGATTTTGTACACTTAAACCCTAAAACAGGGAAACAACATATTTCCACAGCAATGATGGTCCTGAAGTATCCCTACTACAGTACTTGATACACATTTCCATGAAAAAGAAATATTTTCTTTAAAGATATTAAAAAAATATATTATATAGACATGCTGACAACAATTTCTGCATAGTCTAAATGTGATTTCATGTCATATAATGTGTGTTTTACTGAGTTTTCTTCTCATTCTTCCTCATCAGTAGGAGGTAGACTATTCTGATGCTTTCACCATGGATGGTGCACCTGGACTGGGGAAACTCCTGATGTCAATACAGGCTGGGGGATGAATAGATTTAATTTACATAAAAAGCATCTTTACAAAATGCTTCCAATAAACCAAAACATTTACTGAAATTCCAAGAACTATAATATCCCTTCAGAAAATTGAGTCCAGCATGAGGATTTTTTTTTTTAAAGAAATGGAGGGGAAAATAATCAAACTTGTGGTTAGACAAATTTATTAAATTACACCATTGAAAGGCATATTCTAGAGGAACTACAGAAACTGTAACAGACAGATAATCATGCTGCAAGATTTACATACTTAAAATGAAGATCTTTGAAAGTGAAGTGAGTTTCCACTATTCCTGTGGTTTTCACTCTAGTCCTGAGAACGTCCTGTTGAGTTGGAATGTAGCTGGTTTGTGCTATCCTGTCCAAGTCGTTCAAATAACTAAAGATAAAAATAAATACTGCTTTCAGTTATTCATAAAATAGTAACAAAATAATTACAAAGATTAGAGAAATTCTAGGTCCATTCATTATATTGTGCTTGAATTTTATAAAATTGTTTTCTCTGACATAAGACAAAAAATCTAGACATGTTATTCACTAAAATTTCCAAGTTTTTTTCAAAATAAGCTTTAGAAACACAAAGTCATTTCATTCCAGATGAAAAGAAACTTACGCAATTTATTGCACTACAAACTGGAAATTCCAAAATGCAGACATGGTTCCACGTACATCACTGTTGTTTGCACTAAGAACACCTTCATCTTTGTAACCTAATGAACTACCAGTTACTTTGAACTGTAAACGAAGTCCCAAATTACTCTGGATTTGATAATAGGTATGAAAAGAACAACTCAGTGTTTTGGTCAGAATTAATGTGCTTAGGAAAATGCCTTATACATAACAATTAACTTTCTATTGTGAATTTCTAATTACACATATTTTTTACAATAGTATGCTTTCATTGCCAAAATTCTTGCAATGTAGGCCAAGACCAGAGCTTCTAAAAACCATACAAATCTTACTTGTGCTTACTTTGATGTTCCCATAGTAACTAGGGAAGGTATTACATTCTACTTTCTGTGTAACAAGTTAGCAATTTTAAGGATACAACTGTTTGGCTAAAAGAACAGTTTTCCTATGAAACTGGAGGTAGAGATATTTAAACCAACAAAATAGAACACAGGAGGGAACCAGAGGAGAGTAATTTCATCTCCAAACAAAGTGCTCCATATTGAATAAACTTTACACAAGAAAGTGAGAAATAACTTCAAACACTACAAATTACTTCAGAATTATAAAGCTTTAAAAAATTGCACTATAAGCAGTGACACTGCTATGCCATTCTTTACCATCTTATCTCTCCCTTGGTGGACTCTTTCCTTGACTGACTTACCATATCTTGCTGCCACACAGTCTTATTTCTGCCACCCTTAGTTCCTTATTATTTTCTTTTTTTACTGAAATGCCTTAGCATAAAAGTTACATCCTGATTGTTACCTTTGCTCAGCACATTTCTAATAGAGACCATTAATCAACAAAGAAAATGCAGGAATGTTGGATTATAGGAGAAACTCTATTATGAACATGAAAGTAGTATCCTTGGTAATACAGATTCAGATCAAGTTTTCTGGACACGTTCAGATACTGAAAAGGTACTTGAGTCATGCTTTTGTATTAAAAATGCTACTTAAGCACCTTAAAGCAATTTTTGTCTTCTTTAAGAGGGTGAAATACCTAGTCAGAACACGACAAGTTCATCATTATACCACAACTCTTCCTTTCCAACCTCGAAGCCTAGTTGCAGCATTTTGACCCAAGCAGACAGTATCTTTGTCCAAATACTTCTGTGGTTTCCATCTACGTGGCAGCAGAATTTGTCAAAAGATGACACACTTCTTCAACTACTACTTAGAAGGCCAAGAAAATCTTGTCTGTCACACAGTACTTACTAGGCAGCAGAGTCATTAAGCTGATACTCTCGAGATCTGTTGAAACAAGCTTGAACTCCACTGTCTTTCCACAGTCTCTTGATAACTCCAGCAAGCTCTGCAGTCATAAACCCTTCTTCTGCTGCTCCAGCCAACACAAAGAGCTGACGAGCATCATCCTTTAGGATGTAAACAGAGAGTGCAGAGACAGATATTGAGAAATACAACAATGTATTATCACCTAAGAACTACATTCAGCAAATGAGTTACTTAACCTAGCAAATTGGAATGTAACCAAAAAAAAAAAAAAAGTGAAATAAACAATTGGTTTTAGTGTTCTCCACAAGATATCAATTCCCACATTTTTCAACAAAGCAAAGTGTTTCAATGCTAAAAATTTGTCATTGCTGATGAAGTTTCTTCTGATCAGTTTATAAGTTGAATAAGTTTTCATAAACAGGAGTAGGAACATATTTTGCGCTCCTGTTCAAGCCTAAAGTTAACCATATTTGCTCATCAAATACCACATACCGGACAAAATGCTTACATTGCAGACTAGATCCTTCAGAAGTGCAGATGTATATTGATTAACTAAAGATAACAAATTAAACACTTAAGCTTCAAAAAAACTGCTTTGGAAGTGACAAAATCACTTCCCTAATTGTGTATCAGGAAGATACAAATATTCATCACCTCTAATTATTCTACAGAGACCAAATTTTCTTGGTAAAACAATATCAAACAAACACCAAGATTTTTAAGAGCAAATGCTGGATTTTAAAACTATTTATAGTGACGGGCTTTGAGAGTGAGGCTCTGGAATACAGGATGTAAATCCACCATTCCCCTTTAACAGAATTTGACCAGTTTAGTACCTTCATCCAATTTTGACTGAGCAAAGAAACTTAATGTTAGAACTGTAAGGCACTGGGAAAAAGACAGCTGCTGGGTAGAGGGAAGATCTACATTAATACCCTGCTGTGGGGAGCTGCTTGACCTTGTTTATTAGCAGTATGTGATCTAATGCCAAGGTACATCAGGCAGAAATATCATCACACTCAAGGCTTGTCACTGCTACCCACAGCGTGTACTGTTTGCCCAGTAATTAAAAGAAAGAGAACAATGAACTTGGAAAGGAGAAAGGGAGACTTGGACACATCAGCTGGGAACTGCAAGTATTTCAAGAAAGAGGAAGATTTAAAAAAGCAACACATAAGGTTATTCCCACAAAACAGTAAGTGAAGACACAGGTGCAAATCTGTAGAAAAATCTATTGCTCTGCTGTTCAAATACTAAGCTGTGGGAAAAAAAAATTCTCAGGATAAGCACATTAAGTAGTGATTGTTCCAAAGATAGTGTCCACTGTAGACTTAAATAATCAAAGCTTATGCAAGCTAACAGAAAAATTGTTTACAGATACATTGAGTAATACTGAATTTCACAGGCTGAAAACACAAAGCTTGCAGTTCAGTCAACTCAAGGCAAACTTGAAGAGATTTAAACATATATATACAGATGCAGGTACACATACGAAGAACAGGTATCTGATGTATAGTCGAAAGTGTCTAGAGTAGGTGGAAATCTAAAAGAACACTTGGTAAACAAAAATACTAATTACTGTACGTAGGACAAATTGTGGACAAATAATAAAAACTCCATGGATTGCAATAACAATTACGTACAAAAGCCAGAGCCCTAAAGATCAAAGGGTTGTCAAAAGCCAGATCTCAGGGACTGTAATTTGAGCAATATGCCTGCATAAAAGAAATCTGAATGATAATTTTGGTCTTGAATGTTGTGGATGGAAAGGCAAGAACCTATGACTCACAAAAGTAGCAGATCTAGAAGAAGAGACAATATATACAGAACTATATACAACATATGATGGAAACAGCTTAGAAACTGACAACCAATTTTGTCACAAATGATGATGTCATTTTATGCCTGTCATGGTCTCACTTTCAAACATACAAAATTTACTCGGTTTCAAATAGCTCTGATCTCTACATGCTCTCAAACAGGCAAGAGGGGAAAGGGAAGGTGAAACAAGAGAGTTGATTCTAGCTCTTAAAAAGACCAAACATTAAGAAATGGTCTCTGTTATGCCTGTACTCCTTTTACTAAAGATGGCAACTACCACAGACATCACAAGTGAGGCAGTATGCAAGGATCAAGTCCTACTTTCATTATTAACTAATGCTTGATATTTTTTCTTTAGTATCTTTAACTAGAATGGGGCAGCTTCCTCTCTAGGTATCACACATTTTGTACTAGATTTCACAAATGAGGTAATGTAAAAAACCTAATTTAACCATCTCTCGAACTACAGTAAATCTCACATTCAGAAAGTGCTCCTCAGTCTTTTGAAGCACATTCACTAAATGTCTCTCAAAACACAGTTTTGACTTAAGTACTGCCCTGTAGCACAAAGACAGACCAGACTCCAGACTGACAATACTGAAGCTGCTGGTGTAACACATGCTCCCTTGATTCAATAACATGAAAAGAGAAAACATTAACTCACTGCTTTACCATTAGTCCTATGACAAAAATAAGAGTATATGATTTTCCAAACTTATCGCATTTAGAGGAAAACCCTCAGAAATTCACCCAAAACAATCTGAACTTAATACTTTGCCCCAGGAGTTACAATTTCAAGCTTTTTTTTCCAAAACAAAATAGAATAACTGAGGTATAAATATACTTTTTTTTTTTTTTTAAAGTGAGACTGACATACAGAAGCTCTGTATTACTTTTTCCATTTCTAGTTTAACAAATGGCAGGAATCTAGTACTAACGTTCCACAGCAGTGATGCTCTGAAAAAAAAGAATTTGGACTACCAAGACTTGACTAAGTGCAAAGGGATGGATGGCTATTTTAAGATTATTCCTGACAGAAGTTTGCCTCATCATTTATATAGCTCTCTGAAGTCGAGAAACTCAGATGACTTCAAACTGACATCATATATAACATAGCCCTCAAAATCTTCTTGTTAGTCATTTTATCTGCTAACACTTAAATTTACTCCTCCTCCGTTTTCTCTTACTATGTATTTAGCAACATAAGTCTACCATCTGCCTCTTTGCAACATTAACTGCCAGACTCCAGAGAGAACTCCACTGCACAAATACCAAACTAACAAGCATTGAGATATTCTTGCTGCCTTCAAAAACTTGGGTCTTAAGGGCAGACTACAGCAAACATGACAGCAAATGCAGAGAGGAATAAACAATGAAAATTAAGCTTTTCCTAGTTATGTTTACAACTGAAGATACATCACCAACATACGTACATAACAAAAATGGCTATAATTGGCTAACTGCCAATCAGATTTAGACTTCAGATACACCTTTATGACTCACTATACGTAATCTCCTGAACGTTTGTCTTCCTTATGACAACCATACATACTGCATTTCACAAGATTACTGAAGGAATACTCTCGAACATTTATAAATTTTGCTTTTCAAGCAATCAATAAAATGAACACAAGACTGTCATGAAAGAAGAATTTGCACACTGTTTCTTAAAGGTCCTCCTCTCCTTCCAAACTGTAATTCCACCCTAATGTGACAGAAAGAACTTAGATCAAAATATCCCTCTGACTACCTTACATACTTATTTCAATACATGAACAGCAAAACCCTTACTCTATTTTTCCTGGAGGACAACCACAACATGACAAGTTCCTGCATCAAAACCTTTACTGGTGAGCATTCCATGTTCTGACATTGATTTCTGTAGAAAGGAGATAAAAGCACACATCCTGAACTAAGTTTAACTATTTAAACTAATAGCTTTGAGGATCAATTTCAGCACTGCAGCAGAGACTGTACTCATTTTACAGAAATATTCTGAGCATCTCACCACCTGACCAGATGTGGGTATAATCAAGGTCATCACAGATAAGAGCACAGGGGTAGGACTGGAGATATCAATTCTACAGACCAAACAGGTGGAATGGCAAATAAACCCATCAGAGGTTTGTATGTGAGACATAGGATGAAATAAGATGGAAAAGGTGAAGAAAAGTTTAGAAAAAGGTCTAATTTACTGGGAAATATCGCAAGATTGGTATAATGAAAAACATGGGATACAGCATCAGGTCTATGCCCATGTCTCTG
Organism: Empidonax traillii; assembly: GCF_003031625.1. Lineage (NCBI taxonomy): Eukaryota > Metazoa > Chordata > Aves > Passeriformes > Tyrannidae > Empidonax > Empidonax traillii. The sequence continues at coordinate 1,172,218 of NW_020955378.1, forward strand.
CTTTGAGTAAAATGAAGTCCTCAACACTGGAAATCCATATGACAGGATTCAGTTCAGAGGCTGGAGATGTTTCAGGCATTGCTGTGCCTATGAACTAGTAGAGATGTTCAGACAGTAGCTAGATGCCTCTCTATTTCAGCTGTGTTTTTTGAGGAATGTGAAGACGTCTAACTGCAATGACCTGCAGAACGCAGCAGCCCACAAATCCATACAAACAGAGAAATGACTGCAGAGTTCAATGTTTTTGAAAAGCTCCCTAAGACTCGGATGTTTAGTTCTGCAAATTTGGACAGAATTTGGAAAACTGTATCTAAAACAAGCAGTTGTGAATCAATCCAATGCTGATTGCTCCACAGGTTACATTGCCCTGTAAAGTTTTCGATCAGACTTTGTATCCTACAAAGAAGATTTCTGGATATTAAAAGATTTTTTTAGGAAACAGCATGGATATTTCAGCTGTATGTGTGTGTACTTCAATACTCACAGCCCTGATTGGATCACCAAAGTCTATCTTCAACCTCCCCATGGCTCTAATGATAGCAATAATGGACTGAATGGTGTTACTGTAGACAACAGCTTTGTACTGTTTACATTCTTCTTCTGAATAACCAGCCTCATGGATAATCCTACGGAAGAAGAAAATAATAAATTCTCTATTCAGATAAAGAGGAATATTTCTCTGTCATAGTATTTTACCATACTTACTTCATCTGCTTGACAATTGTGCTTTTTCCCGATTCACCAGCTCCTGAAAAATAAATGTGTGAAAATTCATTAGACTTTTAGTAATCTTTGAAAACACATTTAGTTTCTAACACTTCAAATGTCTAACCAATATAAAAACTTTCAATAGGTAAAAAGACACATTAAAAATTGATTTTAAATACAAAAATGCATCTTAAGGTGGAAGTTCCAAAATCAAGCCATTTTAAGATCAAATCATTCAGTTCTAAAATGTCTTTTCTTCTTACAGAAATGAGCATAATCTTTATGCAGTCTACTGGTGATTTTAATGCAAACAGATGATCAGTCACTCTACTTCAAAGGTGTCTGAAGCTCAGTTTCTCTAGCTGCCTTTTTAATCAAAACCTAAACGTCCTCCTTTATAAGTTCATCACGTATTAACAGTCTTCAGTGTTGCAAATGAACATCTTAAAACTCTTCAGGGCTCTAGTCCTTATAACCCTCTTTTGACCCTTGCATGAATAAACCAACACAGCCAACCTACTTCTTGTTAGAACAGATGGCAAAGGTTTGTCAGTCCTCCTGATACCATTCTTAGTGCTTTAAGAAATTAAAAAAAAAAAAAAAAGAGCATGCTATGTTAAAGTACAAAGCTTACAAAAACAATTAGTCTCTCTGTCTACAGACAAGGGTGGAGGGGGAAACGTAGTTTTTGCTGTCTCAACAACGTATCTTTGGTCTTGTTTCTTTCTCTAAAGATGTACGAAACTCTTACAGCTGTGGTGGAGTCATCATCCCCAGAGGTATTTAAAAACTCTGTAGATGTGGCACTTGGGGTTAAGTGGTGGACTTGGTAGGGCTGAGTAAAGAGTTGGCCTTTTCCAACATAAACACTTGTACGAGTCTGTCCACACAACCATTATGCATGCCAAGGCCTTGCTTTCCAGGAAGTGGTCCAATACCTGCCTCCCAGTGGGAAGAAGGGAATTAATTCTTCTTTTTGCTTTGCTAGTGTGTGCAAGCTCTGGCTTTTTCTATTAAAACATCATTATCTTGATCCATGAGTCTTCTTGCCTTCCTTCTATTTTTAATTTATCTCAAGGGAGAGGAGAGTTATCACACAGCTGTGTGGGTGTTTGGGTTGACCCTCGCTTTCACGGTTGCACTGGTAAAACTGCAGATAGGTCAAAAGAAGCTGTTCTTCCCCAGCAGTCAGCATTTATTATGCTGCATCGAGTACTGTATCCAGTTCTCCCCCTCGGCAGCCAGTAAATGAGATACTGATAAACTAGACAAAAACCAGTAGAAAGTCACTTAGTTGTTTAGAGGGCTGATGCACATGGCATTCCAGGAAAAGCTACAAGGGGCTTTTAAATCCTAGAAAGATTGGGAAGAAGGTTGGATGTGTGTACAGCTGCTATCCTCTCCACAAAACTCACTTAAAACAGCTTAAAGTGGAAGTGAATTTGTTACAAATTACACACATACAACAAAAAGATGTGAGGCAATCAAGAACCTGCAGCACACAGTTTCACAGAGATATAAGAGGGGAACGGGGAGATGTGCAGGGGACCTATTCCCATGGAAGAGATTGTACTGGAACCAACTGAACATAGAGGAAGTAGAAATTCAGCCTTGGAGACCTACAAGATTCAACTGGCCAAGGCTCTGAGCAACCTTATCTATTTCGACATTAGCCTGGCTTTGAGCCAAGGGCTTAACGAGATGACTTGTAGGGGTTTCTTCTAACATACATTATTTCATGCCAGTATATCATTATTCTGTACTTGTATCTACTGTACAGTGATGCTTTCGGGATGTTCCTCCTACTGAACCAAATACGTAATTCAGGACAGACTCAGGCCAATTTAAGACTGACTGCCAAAAGTTGTCCCACCTCCTCCCCAGCACCGCCACTGATGTGGCTTCACTTCCCTTCCTCAAACATTGCAGAATGAGCGCTGGCATCACGAGGAGCTGGTGAGCTCAGAGCTGAGTAGCTAAGGAATAGGGAAGGCCTGTCACATCCATCTAAGATTGCCTAATGCCATCATTAGCTAATGTCCAAGCAAAAAACTTATTTTATTTATAAATCTGCAAGTTTCTTTGTAGAGTGGCAATGGTTCTCAGATGCTGAGCTCCGATACTGATGGAAATACACTAATATAAACACAAATCAGAGGAATCACTACAAAAGTCATTTGTTATTTAGACACCTGAAGCATTTATAAACTAAATTAACACTCAGTCTCAAAATAGCTAATCATACACTTAAGCACAAATAAGTGACAAAAGTTTAAGGATTAACTTTATTAATGAAATTACTATAATTTGCCTTGCATTAATATTTTTATTCAAATAATTTGAATACAGTATATTCCCCTGCATTCAACAGCAATTTTGGAGATATTAAGAAATATACTACAGCATTGAATTTATATGACTTTGTAAAGTGCTCTTTCTTTTAAAAATTTGTCACGTTTGACTAACCAAGCAGGTCAGTGTCAGGGCTAGTTACAGTATAATAATTAAATCCTTTTTGTCATACACTTTCGAGTTAATTTTTTCTGAGTCAGATATGAGTGTTAGCATTCACATGTACCAAATACCTAGAATTATCATAAAAGCCCTGTCAGTAACATAGCCACAAACACTCATAATACATATGAAGAACTATTAAGTCATTTTTTATAGAGCACCCATCATCAACAGTGAGTTTCTGGAAGGTGCATTCACCTACATTATTTAATGGAAAACAGAAACAAATGTGTTTGGTTTGGGTTTTTCCTTTACTTGCACACTGAAATGCCTGCAGTTTTCCTAATAATCTTTGCAAAGTATATAGGAAAATTACACCTTACTGAAGTGTAAGTATCCCATACTGAAAGGCAATTCATTATTTTTGCACTCCTGAATGCAGAGTTCTGCCAGGTTTTCTGACAGATGCACTTTTAACATTTCCTCCTTTATCTCAACATAAATAAATTGTCTATACAGCAAAATGAGAACTAACTCTGTTTTAGAAAGCTTTAGACAGGAGCAAGCAGTATTAAATATTACATGTGACAGCTGCATATAAAAGCTGGCTGAGCTGGCTGTATTGTCACAACCAAACCCTACCCAAATTTAGACTGACTTGAGTGTATATTCCTCAATCATCTAGTAAGGGATATTATTTATTGCTTGCTAGTTATGTGTGATACTTGATTTCAGCATCACTACTGTCAGAAATATGAACAGTCTTACAGGTTGTTACTATTTATGTCTAACAAAAATATTAATAAAAAGACATGACAGTTCTGCTCAGACTAGAAGAAGGGCAGCACATCAGCTCTGAATTTAAAAGAATAGTGGGCATTTTTTTGTTTGTTTAGTTTTAAGTGATGGTCTAAATTAACTGTTAGGTCTACACATTAAAAAAAAGTTTTTAATAACTGATGAATATTTTCCTTTCTCTTGCACACTATGTGCTTCATGTGCTTCTCAAAATAAAAAAAAGGCAACACATCCTATGAAAATCTAATTTAAAGCGAAGAATTTTAAAACTTTTCTTCACATAGTTCATAAGAATATAACTTGAACTAAACCTAGTACTCTTACTACACCTGCTTGTCAGAAAGCAGGTAGATCCTTATGCTTCATTATGGAGACTAATAAAGTGTGGAAGCAAGGCACATCCAAGTTAACCAGCATAATTTCATGTTTTCCCCACAGATCCTGCTATAATCTGAAGGGTCTTCTGCATTAAAGTTTAGTACCTTCACATGTCAGTATTTCACAGCTAGTATTGGGCTATTCAAAGCAGTCTTTTACTTGGATCCAGCCTGAGTTCCAAAAGCCTTTGGTGAACTCAGAGCCAGCACATAAACCCAGGCCTGTGACTGATCCAACCGTACCATCCACAGCTCAGGGAATCTGAATAAGGAGGGGCCAAGCTGGTATTCGAATTTTTCTTTCAAAGTCAATTTTCAGCTTTGGAAATAGAAAAATCAAAGCATCTTCGTGTTCAAAAAAACCAATCAGAAAACCATTTAACAGATCAGCCTTGCACATAGCCCTCTGAAGGAACCAAGACTAGCAAAGCTCAAATAAATTTAAGGAACAGCTAAAGCAGTATTTGATTCTACAAGCTGTGATTCGGCCAATTACAGAAAAAACTTTAAAAAGACAGAGCTGGACTCGATCTGAAGGTTCTTTTCCAACGTAAATGATTTTATCACCCTATGACTCATTACTACGAAATTGTAGCAAACACCATCTTAGATAGATTGAATATTCCTTTACTTTTCAAATGGAGCAAATCTGTGTTTTAAAAGAATTGTTTAATAATTTGATTAAAATTAACAGATCAGCAAAAATGTCACTTTAAACCACTCAGAGTGTCTCATGATTTATTATCCCACACACTGCCTACATAGCAAGCATTCCAGAACTACAAATTTCTGGAACAAATGTTTTATGCACTCAGGCACAGAAACTCCTGCTTGTAAGTGCTGAGATCTTAATAGTTACATTTCTAAGGTGTGACACCTTTGCTAATTGGTTACTGAAGGAAACAATCAAATACCGAAGTAAAAACAAAGGAAACTTTTGAGTTTATGGTATCCTTCTTTGGAGGAAAGCAACCGCCAAGTACAACAGTTTCTAATGGCATAAATACACTCCTTGTAACACTAACACAGGAAAAACCCCATAGATATAATTTTTCTTGAGAAAAAAAAGATTAGAGTTAGAGAGGCTTTGAAATAGCAACTAAGTCAGACAAAGGAACAGAACCCACAAACAAGTAGAACAGCCCTGTATGTTGCCAGAAGAGAGATCAAGTATGGACAAGAGTAATTAATACAAAACTTTCTACAGATGCTTGCCAGCTTTTCAGCTTGTAGAACAGGACACTTAGACCAGACTAACTTTGCACATACACATGTAGAATTTAAAATAAAACACATCGACTTGTAAATTTTTGGATTCACCTCCTGTAAAGTTCTCTCCCCACAACTCTCCTATCCAATCCTGTCAGATACTGGAGTTTCATAGTAGTAGGCACAAGCTGAATGGTGCCTGTTCCTCAGCTGTCACTGGTCACAGACAAGCTAAATGTCCACTGATTTCTCCTCTTTC